>NC_092336.1:480754166-481067500 GCF_046630445.1 Rutidosis leptorrhynchoides
GCACTACAATTAATCAAAGGCGTATTTGTATTGAAAACGTAAGTACCTGAAGCAACCTCTTTGGACTCCCGCGCTTCATTGCTCATCATCGAATACTCGCACTCCAACTTCTTAATTCGATCATCGAACAATTCGGAACACTCTGACATTCGGTGCCCTACCTTTCGGCAAATATAGCTTTTGATTGTGCCTAGTGATACACCCGTACAACCCCGTGCTACATGACCTCCATGTCCACACCTAAAACACATGGGCACGAAGTCTCCCGTACTCCTCTTCTTCACATTTCTGACACTTACGCACACCCTTACACTTTTCGTTTGAAAGATTCATGTTCTCCAAACTTTTAGTCTGGTCACTAGTCAACTCGGGGCACTCTGACTTTCGGTGCCCTTCATTCCAACAATGAAAACATATGGTCTTGTCTGACGGACACTCACGAAACTTATGTCCCTCTTGTCCACATCTGTAACATCTAAATGCTCTAGTGACCGACCCAATTTTATTCGCGCCTCCGACACCTTCGGACGCATTTCTCACCTTCATACACGGGTCACCTCGCGACTCGAGTTTCCTCTTACCCAAAGTGTGGTCGACCGTTACCTCTTCATCACCGTTACCTCGAGGTTTGGGAAACCTCTTTTCAAACTCTTCCTCTACGGACTTAGACACTTGGTCTCGGACCATCTCGGTTACTAGTGAAATGTCCCGTTCATATTGATTATAAACGTTCCATATTAATTAATTTTGTCGCGAGGTTTTGACCTCTATATGAGACGTTTTTCAAAGACTGCATTCATTTTTTAAAATAACCATAACCTTTATTTTATCTATAAAGGTTTAAAAAGTATTACATAGATTATCAAATAATGATAATCTAAAATATACCATTTATACACGACCATTACATAATGGTTTACAATAAGAATATATTACATCAAAAATAAGTTTCTTGAATGCAGTTTTTAGATAATATCATACAAGCATGGACTTCAAATCTTGTCCTTATTTTAGTATGCAACAGCGGAAGCTCTTAATAATCACCTGAGAATAAATATGCTTAAAACGTCAACAAAAATGTTGGTGAGTTATAGGTTTAACCTATATATTATCAAATCATAATAATAGACCACAAGATTTCATATTTCAATATACATCCCATACATAGAGATAAAAATCATTCATATGGTGAACACCTGGTAACCGACATTAACAAGATGCATATAAGAATATCCCCTATCATTTCGGGAAATCCTTCGGACATGATAAAAACAACATCAAAGTACTAAAGCATCCGGTACTTTGGATGGGGTTCGTTAGGCCCAATAGATCTATCTTTAGGATTCGCGTCAATTAGTAGATCGGTTTACTAATTCTTAGGTTACCAAGCAAAAGGGGCATATTCGGCTTCGATCATTCACCCATATCATGTAGTTTCATTTACTTGTGTCTATTTCGTAAAACATTTATAAAATTGCATGTATTCTCATCCCAAAATATTAGATTTTAAAAGTGGGACTATAACTCATTTTCACAGATTTTTACTTCGTCGGGAAGTAAGACTTGGCCACTGGTCGATTCACGAACCTATAACAAATATGTACATATATATCAAAGTATGTTCAAAATATATTTACAACAGTTTTAATACATTTTACTGTTTTAAGTTTATTAAGTCAGCTGTCCTCGTTAGTAACCTACAACTAGTTGTCCACAGTTAGATGTATAGAAATAAATCGATATATATTATCTTGAATCAATCCACGACCCAGTGTATACACGTCTTAGGCTAGATCACAACTCAAAGTATATATATTTTTGGAATTAACCTCAACCCTGTATAGCTAACTCCAACATTACTGCATATAGAGTGTCTATGGTTGTTCCAAATAATATATATACATGGGTCGATATGATATGTCAAAATATTTGCATACGTGTCTATGGTATCCCAAGATTACATAATATATTAGAATACATTTATAATACAATATAAGTTAGCTACGATATGATTTGTATAGAATTGTTACAATATTTCCCGTAGCTACAACAATAAAAAAAATATCCAATCTTGTTTTACCCATAACTTCTTCGTTTTAAATCCGTTTTGAGTGAATCAAATTGCTATGGTTTCATATTGAACTATATTTTATGAATCTAAACAGAAAAAGTATAGGTTTATAGTCAGAAATATAAGTTACAAGTCGTTTTTGTAAAGGTAGTCATTTCGGTCGAAAAAACGACGTCTAGATGACCATTTTAGAAAACATACTTCCACTTGGAGTTTAACCATGATTTTTGGATATAGTTTCAAGTTCATAAGAAAAATAATTTTCCCAAAAGAACAACTTTAAAATCAAAGTTTAACATAGTTTTTAATTAACTAACCCAAAACAGCCCGCGGTGTTACTACGACGGCGTATATCCGGTTTTACGGTGTTTTTCGTGTTTTCAGGTTTTAAATCATTAAGTTAGCATATCATATAGATATAGAACATGTGTTTAGTTGATTTTAAAAGTCAAGTTAGAAGGATTAACTTTTGTTTGCGAACAAGTTTATAATTAACTAAACTATGTTCTAGTGATTTCAAGTTTAAACCTTCGAATAAGGTAGTTTTATATATATGAATCGAATGATGTTATGAATATCATTACTTCCTTAGGTTTTGTGGATAAACCTACTGGAAATGAGAAAAATATATCTAGCATCAAAGGATCTTTGGATGGCTTGAAAGTTCTTGAAGCAGAATCATGACACGCAAACAAGTTCAAGTAAGATTTTCACTTGAAATAAGATTGTTATAGTTATAGAAATTGAAACAAAGTTTGAATATGAGTATTACCTTGTATTAGAAAGATATCATACTGTAAATAAGAAAGATTTCTTGAGGTTGGATGATCACTTTACAAGATTGGAAGTAAGCTAGCAAACTTAGAAGTATTCTTGATTTTATGAAACTAGAACTTATAGAATTTATGAAGAACACTTAGAACTTGAAGATAGAACTTGAGAGAGATAAATTAAATGAAGAAAATTGAAGAATGAAAGTGTTTTTAGGTGTTTTTGGTCGTTGTTATATGGATTAGATATAAAGGATGTGTAATTTTGTTTACATGTAAATAAGTCATGAATGATTACTCATATTTTTGTAATTTTATGAGATATTTCATGCTAGTTGCCAAATGATGGTTCTCACATATGTTAGGTGACTCACATTGGCTGCTAAGAGCTGATCATTAGAGTGTATATACCAATAGTACATACATCTAAAAGTTGTGTATTGTACGAGTACGAATACGGGTGCATACGAGTAGAATTGTTGATGAAACTGAACGAGGATGTAATTATAAGCATTTTTGTTAAGTAGAAGTATTTTGATAAGTGTCTTGAAGTCTTTCAAAAGTGTATGAATACATATTAAAACGCTACATGTAAATACATTTTAACTGAGTCGTTAAGTCATGGTTAGTCGTTACATGTATATGTTGTTTTGAAACCTTTAGGTTAACGTTCTTGTTAAATGTTATTAACCCATTGTTTATTATATCTAAAGAGATGTTAAATTGTTACATTATCATGATATTATGATATATAATATATCTTAGTATGATATATATACAGTTAAATGTCGTTACAACGATAATCGTTACATATATGTCTCGTTTCGAAATCATTAAGTTATTAGTCTTATTTTTACATATGTAGTTCATTGTTAATACACTTAATGATATATTTACTTATCATTTAACATAATTAACCAAGTGTATCAATATCTTAATATGATTCATATGTACTTAGTAAGACGTTGTTATAACGATAATCGTTATATATATCGTTTTCGAGTTTCTTAATTTAATAGTCTCATTTTTATATATATAATTCATTGTTAAAATACCTAATGAGATACTTACTTATCATAAAATAATGTTAACTATATATATATAACCATATATATGTCATCATATAGTTTTTACAAGTTT
This sequence comes from Rutidosis leptorrhynchoides, assembly GCF_046630445.1. Classification (NCBI taxonomy): domain Eukaryota; kingdom Viridiplantae; phylum Streptophyta; class Magnoliopsida; order Asterales; family Asteraceae; genus Rutidosis; species Rutidosis leptorrhynchoides. Next base: position 480,758,148 of record NC_092336.1, read on the forward strand.
TAACGTTCGTGAATCACCGGTCAACTTGGGTGGTCAAATGTCTATATGAAACCTATTTCAATTAATCAAGTCTTAACAAGTTTGATTGCTTAAAATGTTGGAAACACTTAATCATGTAAATAAAAATTTCATTTAAAATGTTCCTAATGCTTGCTGTAATATCTGCCAGAATCTTGAAATAAATCTGTCATTCCTATCAGAGATAATAGAGATTGGTATTCCATGTCTGGAGATGACTTCCTTCAAATACAGTCGTGCTAACCTCTCCATCTTGTCATCTTCTCTTATTGGTAGGAAGTGTGCTGATTTGGTGAGACGATCAACTATTACCCAAATAGTATCAAAACCACTTGCAGTCCTTGGAAATTTAGTGATGAAATCTATGGTAATGTTTTCCCATTTCCATTCTGGGATTTCGGGTTATTGAAGTAGACCTGATGGTTTCTGATGCTCAACTTTGACCTTAGAACACATCAAACATTCTCCTACGTATTTAGCAACATCGGATTTCATACCCGGCCACCAAAAATGTTTCTTGAGATCCTTGTACATCTTCCCCGTTCCAGGATGTATTGAGTATCTGGTTTTATGAGCTTCTCTAAGTACCATTTCTCTCATATCTCCAAATTTTGGTACCCAAATCCTTTCAGCCCTATACCGGATTCCGTCTTCCCAAATATTAAGATGCTTCTCCGATCCTTTGGGTATTTCATCCTTTAAATTTTCCTCTTTTAAAACTCCTTGTTGCGCCTCCTTTATTTGAGTAGTAAGGTTATTGTGAATCATTATATTCATAGATTTTACTCGAATGGGTTCTCTGTCCTTTCTGCTCAAGGCGTCGGCTACCACATTTGCCTTCCCCGAGTGGTAACGAATCTCAAAGTCGTAATTATTCAACAATTCAATCCACCTACGCTGCCTCATGTTCAGTTTTTTCTGATTAAATATGTGTTGAAGACTTTTGTGGTCGGTATATATAATACTTTTGACCCCATATAAGTAGTGCCTCCAAGTCTTTAATGCAAAAACAACCACGCCTAATTCCAAATCATGCGTCGTATAATTTTGCTCGTGAATCTTCAATTGTCTAAACGCATAAGCAATTACCTTCGTTCGTTGCATTAATACACAACCGAGACCTTGCTTTGAGGCATCACAATATATCACAAAATCATCATTCCCTTCAGGTAATGACAATATAGGTGCCGTAGTTAACTTTTTCTTCAACAATTGAAACGCTTTTTCTTGTTCATCCTTCCATTCAAATTTCCTCCCTTTATGCGTTAATGTAGTCAAGGGTTTTGCTATTTTGGAAAAATCTTGGATGAATCTCCTGTAATAATCAGCTAGCCCTAAAAATTAGCGTATGTGTTTCGGAGTTTTTGGGGTTTCCCACTTTTCAACGGTTTCAATCTTTGCTGGATCCACCTGAATACCTTCTTTGTTCACTATGTGACCGAGGAATTGAACTTCTTCCAACCAAAATGCACACTTTGAAAACTTAGATTACAGTTTTTCTTTCCTTAACAACTCTAGCACTTTTCTCAAGTGTTCTTCATGCTCTTGGTCATTCTTTGAGTAAATAAGTATGTCATCGATGAAAACAATGACAAACTTGTCAAGGTATGGTCCACACACTCAGTTCATGAGGTCCATGAACACAGCTGGTGCATTTGTCAACCCAAACGGCATAACCATAAACTCGTAATGACCGTAACGCATCCTAAAAGCAGTCTTGGGAATATCATCCTCCTTCACCCGCATTTGATGATACCCAGAACGTAATTTAATCTTCGAATAAATCGACGAGCCTTGTAGTTGATCAAATAAGTCGTCGATTCTCGGTAGTGGGTAGCAGTTCTTGATGGTAAGTTTGTTCAACTCTCGGTAGTCGATACACAACCTAAATGTACCATCCTTCTTCTTGACAAACAAAATAGGAGCTCCCCACGATGATGTGCTTGGTCGAATGAAACCACGCTCTAAAAGTTCTTGTAATTAGCTCTGAAGTTCCTTCATTTCGCTAGGTGCGAGTCTGTATGGAGCACGAGCTATTGGTGCAGCTCCCGGTACAAGGTCTATTTGAAATTCAACGGATCGGTGTGGAGGTAGTCCCGGTAATTCTTTCGGAAATACATCGGGAAATTCTTTTGCGACGGGAACATCATTGATGTTCTTTTCTTCGGAATTGACTTTCTCGACGTGTGCTAGCACAGCATAGCAACCTTTTCTTATTAGTTTTTGTGCCCTCAGGTTACTAATAAGATTTAACTTCGCGTTGCTCTTTTCTCCGTACACCATTAAGGGTTTTCCTTTTTCTCGTATAATGCGAATTGCATTTTTGTAACAAACGATCTCTGCTTTCACTTCTTTCAACCAGTCCATACCGATTATCACATCAAAACTCCCTAACTCTACTGGTATCAAGTCAATCTTAAATGTTTCGCTAACCAGTTTAATTTCTCGATTCTGACATATATTATCTGCTGAAATTAATTTACCGTTTGCTAATTCGAGTAAAAATTTACTATCCAAAGGCGTCAATGGGCAACTTAATTTAGCACAAAATTCTCTACTCATATAGCTTCTATCCGCACCCGAATCAAATAAAACATAAGCAGATTTATCGTTAATAAGAAACGTACCCGTAACAAGCTCCGGGTCTTCCTGTGCTTCTGCCGCATTAATATTGAAAACTCTTCCACGGCCCTGCCCATTAGTATTCCCCTGATTCGGGCAATTTCTAATAATGTGGCTCGGTTTTCCACATTTATAACAAACAGCGTTGGTATTACTTGCTCTGACACTATTCGTTTCGGCATTACTTGTTCCGACATTATTTGTTCCTTTAGTTCTGTTAAACTTTGATCTGTAGACCTCACACTTTATCGTGCTATGACCATTTCTTTTACACCTGTTGCAAAATGTCGTGCAAAACCCCTGATGATTTTCTTCACACCTATGACATGGCTGTTTTTGGTTTTTGTTGCCGTTGTTGTTATTGAGGTTGTTGTTGGGATTGTTATTGTTGTTGAAACAGTTGTTGTAGTTGTTGTTGTTGTTGTTGTTGGGATGTTAGTTGTAGTTATTGTTAGGATTGCGGTTATTGTTGCGATTGTTGTTGCGGTTGTTGGGATAGTTGTTGAGATTGTGGTTGTAATTGTTGTTGTTGTTGTTGTACTGGTGAATATTGTCACCGTTTTCCTCCCACTTCCTCTTGAGTTGTTTCGTGTTGGCTTCTTCGGCTGCCTGCTCTTTAATTATTCCCTCAATCTGATTTATGAGTTTATGAGCCATTCGACTTGCCTTCTGTATAGAAGAGGGCTCGTGTGAACTCACATCTTCTTGAATCCTTACTGGTAACCCTTTTACAAACGCGTCGATCTTCTCTTCTTCATCTTCGAATGCTCCCGGACACAATAGGCACAACTCTGTGAATTGTCGTTCATATGTGGTAACGTCGAACCCTTGTGTTCGTAACTCTCTAAGTTCTGCCTTAAGTTTATTGACTTCGTTTCTAGGACGGTACTGCTCGTTCATCAATTGCTTGAATGCCGACCACGGTAGTGCGTAAGTAGCATTTTGTCCTACCTGTTCAAGATAGGTGTTCCACCACGTTAACGCAGTACCTGTGAAGGTATGCGTAGCGTACTTAACTTTGTCCTCTTCAGTACACTTACTTATGGCAAACACCGATTCGACTTTCTCGGTCCACCGTTTCAATCTAATTGGTCCTTCGATTCCATCAAATTCCAAAGGTTTGCAGGCAATGAATTCTTTGTAGGAGCATCCTACACGATTTCTTGCGCCGTTAGCTGCATTGCTAGATTCAGAGTTATTGTTGGTATGTAGCGCAGCCTGTACTGCGGCTATGTTTGCAGCAAGAAAGGTACGAAATTCATCTTCGCTCATATTCATGGTGTGTCGAGTAGTCGGTGCCATTTCCTTCAAAATAGCCAACTGAATCGAGTTAATCATACAGAATATTAAGAGTAGTCAGTAGTATTTCGTAGCATAATATGAACTCATTTATAAAAGCTTTTTCTTCATATTAGCGTTTTATAAGTTTAAATTCTGGTACTACCTACCCGTTAAGTTCATACTTAGTAGCTAATATACAATTCAACTACTACAATTCTATATGAAAAACTGATTATAATAATATATCACATATAAATATTCTTCAAACTTACAACATCACTATATTACATATAACATGAAATATAGTACACTTTGATACAGGACAGTTTTAAAGATAAATCTAGTTAATACGCAAGTTGTTCAGTAAAGGAAATAAAGACACGTAATTCATAAGTCCAGAAACAAGTCATGCATTCTGGTTTTACTAAGACGACTTCCCATCCTTGGTCTTGTGGAAAATAACCATTATGACCATTGGCTAGGCAGCATGTTGTAATGTCGTCAAAAGGACGAGGGTTTCGTAATGTCCAACAGCCCTGTAATAATCTAAAAACCTTGTTTCTCACCCCAACTACTAAATCCGTCACTTGTGGGAAGGTTTTATTTAAAAGTTCCAATCCGATGTTCTTTTTCTCACTTTGGTAAGAAGCGAACATCACTAACCCGTAAGCATAACATGCTTCTTTATGTTGCATGTTAGAAGCTCTTTCTAATTCACGAAATCCTATGTCAGGATATGTTGAGTCAAAATAGGTTCTTAACCCGTAGCATAAAATTGCATTTGGGTTCCCTGCATTTAACGCTTTAAAGAAAATACGGCGTAACTTACGGTCTCCCCAATGTGATATACCCCACCTATCAAAGGAAAGCCTTTTATAAACTAAGGCATTTCTGGAAAGTCTTTCAAATGTTTAACAAGTTAATTTCGCCATAACTAAATGTGCTGATGAATTCTGACCTACTCTAGACAAGATTTCCTCAATCATATCCTCTGGTAGGTCTTCTAAAATATTCGTTTGTCTACCCTTAACGTCCATTTTGTTTTAATACTGTAAAATAGACAAGGATTAGATTCGTAAAAGATAATTAACAAACAATACAAGCAATTTTTACATAGAACATAAAAGTACAAGCACACTACAATACATATAATACACAACATGATTACAACCCTCTAATCTGAATCACTGGTTTCTTCTTCTTCGGACTTGGTTCGTTTTCCTAATTTTCTAGGAATATATGGTGTTCCTCTAATACGAGCCGTCGTTTTCCATAATTGTTTAGAAAAACCTGGTGGTTTATAGGTTCCCCGGTCATTGTTACATTTTAGGAAACACGGATGTTGTCGATACATATAAATTTCATCGGGGTTGGAATCGGGTTTCTCTATTTTTATACCTTTTCCCTTATTATTTTCTTTCGCTTTATTGAATTGGGTCGAGGTAATTTCTATAACATCATCGGAATCCTCATCGGGATCCGATTCATCGGAAAATTGGTAATCTTCCCAATATTTTGCTTCCTCGGCGGAAATACCATTGACCATTATTAACTTTGGTCTGTTGGTTGAGGATTTTCTTTTATTTAATCGATTTACTATAGGTATCAATATTTCTTCCTCCAGAACCTCTTCTTCTTCTGGTTCCTCCTCTTCCGATTCATCCTCTTCTGGTTCCTCTTCTTCCGGTTCCTCCTCTTCCGGTTCCTCTTCGGGAATTTGTGAATCTTCCCAAAATATATTCGACTCTTCATTATTATTAAGTGAATCAATGGGATTTGTACTAGAGGTAGACATCTATCACACAATATCAAACACGTTAAGAGATTAATATATCACATAATATTTACAAGTTAGTAATATATAGTTTCCAACAAAAGTATTAAGCAATCGTTTTTAAAGAAAACACGGTCGAAGTCCAGACTCACTAATGTATCCTAACAAACTCGATAAGACACACTAATGCAAATTTCTGGTTCTCTAAGACCAACGCTTTGATACCAACTGAAATGTCCCGTTCATACTGATTATAAACGTTCCATATTAATTGATTTCGTCGCGAGGTTTTGACCTCTATATGAGACGTTTTTCAAAGACTGCATTCATTTTTTAAAACAACCATAACCTTTATTTTATCTATAAAGGTTTAAAAAACATTACGTAGATTATCAAATAATAATAATCTAAAATATACCGTTTACACACGACCATTACATTACATAATGGTTTACAATAAGAATATATTACATCAATAATAAGTTTCTTGAATGCAGTTTTTACATAATATCATACAAGCATGGACTCCAAATCTTGTCCTTATTTTAGTATGCAACAGCGGAAGCTCTTAATAATCACCTGAGAATAAACATGCTTAAAACGTCAACAAAAATGTTGGTGAGTTATAGGTTTAACCTATATATTATCAAATCATAATAATAGACCACAAGATGCATATAAGAATATCCCCTATCATTCCGGGAAATCCTTCGGACATGATAAAAACAACATCGAAGTACTAAAGCATCCGGTACTTTGGATGGGGTTCGTTAGGCCCAATAGATCTATCTTTAGGATTCGCGTCAATTAGTAGATCTTTATACTAATTCTTAGGTTACCAAGCAAAAGGGGCATATTCGGCTTCGATCATATTTACTTGTGTCTATTTCGTAAAACATTTATAAAACTGCATGTATTCTCATCCCAAAATATTAGATTTTAAAAGTGGGACTATAACTCACTTTCACAGATTTTTACTTCGTCGGGAAGTAAGACTTGGCCACTGGTCGATTCACGAACCTATAACAAATATGTACATATATATCAAAGTATGTTCAAAATATATTTACAACATTTTTAATACATTTTACTGTTTTAAGTTTATTAAGTCAGCTGTCCTCGTTAGTAACCTACAACTAGTTGTCCACAGTTAGATGTACAGAAATAAATCGATATATATTATCTTGAATCAATCCACGACCCAGTGTATACACGTCTCAGGCTAGATCATAACTCAAAGTATATATATTTTTAGAATCTACCTTAACCCTGTATAGCTAACTCCAACATTACTGCATATAGAGTGTCTATGGTTGTTCCAAATAATATATATACATGGGTCGATATGAGGTGTCAAAACATTTGCATACGTGTCTATGGTATCCCAAGATTACATAATATATTAGAATACATGTATAATACAATATAAGTTAGCTACGATATGATTTGTATAGAATTTTTACAATATTTCCCGTAGCTACAACAATCAAAAAATATCCAATCTTGTTTTACCCATAACTTCTTCGTTTTAAATCCGTTTTGAGTGAATCAAATTGCTATGGTTTCATATTGAACTCTATTTTATGAATCTAAACAGAAAAAGTATAGGTTTATAGTCTCTATTTTATGAATCTAAACAGAAAAAGTATAGGTTTATAGTCGAAAATATAAGTTACAAGTCGTTTTTGTAAAGGTAGTCATTTCGGTCGGAAAAAAACGACGTCTAGATGACCATTTTAGAAAACATACTTCCACTTTGAGTTTAACCATGATTTTTGAATATAGTTTCATGTTCATAAGAAAAATAATTTTTCTAGAAGAACAACTTTTAAATCAAAGTTTAACATAGTTTTTAATTAACTAACCCAAAACAGCCCGCGGTGTTACTACGACGGCGTATATCCGATTTTACGGTGTTTTTCGTGTTTTCAGGTTTTAAATCATTAAGTTAGCATATCATATAGATATAGAACATGTATTTAGTTGATTTTAAAAGTCAAGTTAGAAGGATTAACTTTTGTTTGCGAACAAGCTTAGAATTAACTAAGCTATGTTCTAGTGATTTCAAGTTTAAACCTTCGAATAAGGTAGTTTTATATATATGAATTGAATGATGTTATGAACATCATTACTACCTCAGGTTTTGTGGATAAACCTACTGGAAATGATAAAAATAGATCTAGCTTCAAAGGATCCTTGGATGGCTTGAAAGTTCTTGAAGCAGAATCATGACACGAAAACAAGTTCAAGTAAGATTTTCACTCGAAATAAGATTGTTATAGTTATAGAAATTGAATCAAAGTTTGAATATGAGTATTACATTGTATTAAAAAGATATCTTACTATAAATAAGAAAGATTTCTTGAGGTTGGATGATCACTTTACAAGATTGGAAGTAAGCTAGCAAACTTGGAAGTATTCTTGATTTTATGAAACTAGAACTTATAGAATTTATGAAGAACACTTAGAACTTGAAGATAGAACTTGAGAGAGATCAATTAGATGAAGAAAATTGAAGAATGAAAGTGTTTTTAGGTATTTTTGGTCGTTGGTATATGGATTAAATATAAAGGATGTGTAATTTTGTTTACATGTAAATAAGTCATGAATGATTACTCATATTTTTGTAATTTTATGAGATATTTCATGCTAGTTACCAAATGATGGTTCCCACATGTGTTAGGTGACTCACATGGGCTGCTAAGAGTTGATCATTGGAGTGTATATACCAATAGTACATATATCTAAAAGCTGTGTATTGTACGAGTACGAATACAGTTGCATACGAGTAGAATTGTTGATGAAACTGAACGAGGATGTAATTGTAAGCATTTTTGTTAACTAGAAGTATTTTGATAAGTGTCTTGAAGTCTTTCAAAAGTGTATGAATACATATTAAAACACTACATGTAAATACATTTTAACTGAGTCGTTACGTCATCGTTAGTCGTTACATGTATATGTTGTTTTGAAACCTTTAGGTTAACGTTCTTGTTAAATGTTATTAACCCATTGTTTATTATATCTAAAGAGATGTTAAATTGTTACATTATCATGATATTATGATATATAATATATCTTAGTATGATATATATACAGTTAAATGTCATTACAACGATAATCGTTACATATATGTCTCGTTTCGAAATCATTAAGTTAGTAGTCTTATTTTTACATATGTAGTTCATTGTTAATACACTTAATAGTACAATTACTTATCATTTAACATAATTAACCAAGTATATCAATATCTTAATATGATTTATATGTACTTAGTAAGACGTTGTTATAACGATAATCGTTATATATATCGTTTTCGAGTTTCTTAATTTAATAGTCTCATTTTTATGTATATAACTCATTGTTAAAATACCTAATGAGATACTTACTTATCATAAAATCATGTTAACTATATATATAACCATATATATGTCATCACATAGTTTTTACAAGTTTTAACGTTCGTGAATCACCGGTCAACTTGGGTGGTCAAATGTCAATATGAAACCTATTTCAATTAATCAAGTCTTAACAAGTTTGATTGCTTAACATGTTGGAAACACTTAATCATGTAAATAACAATTTCATTTAATATATATATAAACATGGAAAAGTTCGGGTCACTACAACTTGTTCCTTGATCGTCTCTTGAACCACTTGCTTCACCCTATCGGTGAAAAACGAGACACGGCGATCGAGCGCGGCCTCAATCTTTGATGTTAACACATCCTTCCCTTCATAAATAGGTTCGTCCATTTCGTATCCATCTTCCGTCTTCATTCTAAAGAATGCAAAAATGATTAACCACGAACGTATAAAATCCATACGCATAAGACCGCCCCATCTTGTTCAACAATCGTTTTACATCACTTGTTAAACACGATTTGCACCCGTAATAATGGTAGCTATTCATTATTACGCGAGCACGCCGTATCAACTTGTTAGTACAATGATCGCCTCGCTCAATGATATCAACCAACACAACCACAATATAAGAACGCACAAGCGGATAATATAACAACACAATTACTATCCTAGTTAGTTCACCTACAAAGTAAGGCACTAACTACTACCCGTTCTGACTCGTTCTCCTACAAGTCCCGCAATAAATAAGCGCACGCAAAAGTCTAAGTATAGGCACCTATCTCAAGTCACCTAAATCCCTTAGACCATGCTTTGATACCACTTGTAATGACCCAACCGTTATCCAACCGAAACACGCTTATTTTTTTTTATATAAACAGTCCAGTTTCAGGCATATGGAGCGCCGCTCCATATAGGGGCGCGCCGCTCCAAAGTGGTCTGTCCACTTTCTTTTTATGCTCGTTCGAAAAACACGTTTCTCAACATTTTTAAATGAAAGAAATTACACGTCATTATAAGTAAAACTAAGAATTTCCCACAATAAAATTGAGTTTTACAACACCGGACCCACATCGACCCGAATTACGACAAAGTGACCATTTCGACCCATTTTAGTTTAATACAAACATAAACCAAGCATGGCGATTGGGGATACGCTACCCAATCCTAATCAATCCAAAAGCACTTCTTCTAAAGCAACCTATGCAAGTCACTAGTTCCCATGCTTACCCGAGCCTCCACCTTCGTGCGAATCTATAAAAAAAGGTAAACAACGAGAGGGTAAGCTAATGCTTAGTGAGTGCAATAATTATACACATACATATATAATTTATCTACTTTCACTCCCTTACCCAAACCACAAGTTAAACCCACATGTCAAAGTATAGGAAACTTGCATCAATCAATCTTACCACAATAATCTCGTATATCAAGCATAAAAGCTAGTATCATCAATCATACCAAAATTACCCCGTATAACAAATTGCACAAGCTAGTATCATAAAAATCGTACAACTAGCATCAACATTAGCATATATTCGTGTACCATCTCGTTACAAAAGCTAGTATCATCAAAATCGTAGAACTAGCAACACCATTAGCATAATAATAATAATCATAATAATAATGAAATGCTAAACATCAACACGTATAAACCATGGTTAACCAATAATCGCAAGGGAATGACCTCGCGAACAAGTCATCGGTGTTCATAACAACCATTAACTCCCAAAAATGGCTATGGTATGCTAACCCCCGAGGTGTTCCAAAAACGGCTTTGACATCACCCCTAAGTGTTCCAAAATGGCTATGGCATCACTTGATCATCGTATGAGTAAGAATCGGCTATTTGGTTAGCGCCCAAAAACGGCTATGGTATGCTAACCCCGAGGTATCCCAAAACGGCTATGGTATTCCCCCAAAGTGTTTTAAAACTGCTATGGCATCACTTAATAGCGGCTATTACTCACACCATGTGCACAAAACGGCTATGTGCACAATTAAAAAATAATAATATGTATATAATAATATGTATGTATATATATATATATATATATATATATATATATATATATATATATATATATTGTGACACTATTCCCAAATGTATCCAAACGGCTATCGTCACATCGATGTGCACCAAAACCTTACTATTGTGCACATCGCGCACAAGTAAATAAATTATATACATACATGTATAACTATTCCACTCATCTTGAAGTCTTGATGAAAGCAAGCCAAATTCGTTCCCCCGCCAATGAAACGTACCTAATCCATTATCATAATAATAAACAACACAATTAGGGTGGATTACAAACCAACCCATATTGACACCTAGTGCAATATCGACCCGATTGTACTTCCAAGTACAACACATGCCCAAACTCGCCAATAATCACAAACTATAGTGATAATGGTTCCAATAACGCCAATCAAACCCAACTATAATTGTTAAACACTTATCTTGCCCAAAATGACACACAAACCCTAATTTTGACCCATTTCAAAATTAGCCAACCAAAACACCCAAAAATGGTTCCAACGCTTCCATAACCACTAACACTAGTGAAAATGGTTCCAACAATGCCAACTTAACTAAACCACAAGTTTTAAACACTTGCCTTCACCAAAATAAATTTACAACTCCTATTTTGACCCAATTCAAAATCAAATTTCCAACAATACCCATTTGGATTCTTTTAACAACATAATCACTAATCATAGTAATTACACTCTAATTAAAGCCCTAATCATGGCTAAATCATCAACCAACCCAAAACCCACCAACAACAACAATAACTAGTCACAACAAACCCACTTCATCGTCTAAATGGGTTTTACAACTAACAAGCTTAAAACCCTAACTTGAATATCAAATTCATAAAGATGAAACTCGGAGTTGAGACTTACCAATACCACTAAAATGATGCCGTTGACGAGTAGAACAACTTTAACACTTGAGACTTGACCCAAAACAACCTCCTTCTTCTCCAAATGGAGCTCTCTCTCACTAGAACTCAATCTCTCTCTAGGATTTGCAGATGAGAGTGTTGGATGGATGTGAAAATGAGTTAGGATAAGGTTTTGGATCAGTTTTGAGGTCCCCAAACCGTCCATATGCAAAAGGACTATAATACCCCTCATTTAAACCCTTTAAAAATGCTGAAAAATGCTTTAGGGGCAATCAGAGCGCCGCTCAAAAGTGTGGAGCGCCGCTCCAACCTACAGATACTGGCAGCCGAGAAAAATCAGGATTAGCAACTTGTTTTGGCCATAACTTTTCGACCGTAACTCCATTTTCAATGAATAAAATATCATTGAAAATGTAATAAGATATTCTTTCCAATGGTAAGGCTTTGAAACATCAACTCAAACATTATTCGGGGTCAAAAAATTACGTTACACACCTTGTAACTCAAACAACAATCCAGAATAACGTGTAACGGAAAAACGATGTGTTACATATAATGAAAATAAAAACATAATATAACAAAAATAAATATAACATGACATAAATTAAAATCATTAAACTAGAACGTGTAATCTTTGTCAAAAATAGATTAAAATTTGTTAATTTTACTAATAAACATAGATAGTGGCAAATTAAATGTGTAATTTGTATATTTATTTAATTAGATATACATGTTTTATTGTGAGTACTCATGAAGAATTCATTATATGGTTGCAGACAAATTATATGTGTAATGGTTAATACATTTGTAATAGTTATTGTGTATGTGTATATATATATATATATATATATATATATATATATATATATAGGGGGAGATCAAGGGATAAGTGACTTTTTTTGGGATAAGGGGATAAGTAAAATGATATTTTTATATCTTTTACATTAGAGCTCCAATTTAAAAAAATAAATTTTCGTGATCTACTGACATTGTGTAGATTCATAAATTTTTTTTATTATTATTTTCAACAGGAGCTTAAAATGCACCTGATGCATGTTAACGTTTTTTGAGGTTTTTTTGAGTTTTTTTAGGATTTAGCCGGATTTAGAGTTTAGGGTTTAGGGGTTAGGGTTTAGGGTTTTCGAGTTTACTCCGTAAACCCTCAACCCTAAACCCTAAACCCTAACCCCTAAACCCTAAACCCTAACCCGTTCGTTTAAAAACTCGTTCTAAAACCCTAATTTCTAAACCCTAAACACTGTTTTTTTTTTAATCAAAAGTCATTTTTTCTTTGTTTTTTGTTAAGATGCATCTGCTGCTTGAAAGGTAGTAAACATGTATCAAACAGCGGATAACATGTATCAGATGCATCTTAACGCTCCAGTTAAAAAAAATCTATTTATGAATCTACACAATGAAAATAGATACTAGCATTTTTTTTTTAAATCGGAGCTGTAGAAATAAAGATATAAAAATCACAAAATCACTTATCCCCTTATCCCACCAACACCCACTTAGCGCTTGATCTTCACCTTATATATATATATATATATATATATATATATATATATATATATATATATATATATATATATATATATATATATATATATATATATATATATATATATATATGAATTTCGGATTTTAATGGATATATACTTATGGATGTAAATATTAATCCATATCCATATCCAATTTGGTTCATCGATATCCTTATTCATATCAATTTAGATAATCATATCCATTATTAATTGGATTGATCGGATGGATATCGATTAGATCGGGTAACAATTCTCAACCCAAAAAAATACTTATCAAACCTTCTAATTTGTAGATGATACACAGGGGAGCACGAAAGAGCGATAAATGATACAACGGAAAAGAACCAATAATTGACTTAATCAAAGTTAAGCTTCCACTGAACGAGATCGTTTGTATTTTACGGTCTTCTATTAATAGTCATATAAAGAATAATAATTTGTATGGTTGGCTTCATTGAGATGTATTTTCTTTAATGTTCTTTTAATCACTCTTTAAGCGAGAAAATTAGAGGAAAAACATCCACAACATTCACATCTTTTCTCTATATAAACACCGCATATCATCACCTCATACACTTACATACTTCAACACAATCTGATTTTCTATTTCTTCTTAAACCTTTCTTACCAAGATGACAATGGTGCACTACAGATGTGACAAATGTGCAGATATATGAACCTCCAGGTCGACGTTTCTACGATTGCCTTCATATTCCGGTATAATCAAACACATATTCTTTATACTTGTGTAGGAGTCTAAAATGATAAACTTATTTTTTAGCATATATGTCACGTCGTTGCAGTTGGATTCGCTGGTGTGAAAAACCTCATTCTAATACTACAGTGTCACTTCTTTTAGGACATCGTAGGTTAAACAAGGTTCCTCAAGAACAACAAAAGAAAGCATAAGCAACATAAAAAAATGAAATTGCTGTTAGTTGTTAGTTTAGTATCATTTATCTTGTTTTATTTCAACGATTGAGGTGTCATCTCTTTGATGTTTATGTGTAACTTTTACGCCAAGGTTAATAAGATAAATTTCATTAACGAAAAAAAAAATTCTATTAAAATGTTGAAACAAACACCTAAAATACAAATAACGGCATAATAACAAACATCTAGAGCTGCACATTGTAAGATGGAACATTATTGGTAATCTTAATATAAGGATTTATGTTTGTAAGCAACAATACGTAAAGTAATGGATCCGCCCCACTCAATGCCTCTTGCACCCTACTAGCAATGATGTATACGACGTTATGTTGGATACCATTAATAATCAAAAACATCATTATGGCCAGTTGATAGCACCAAAACTATACACATTTTTTATACCATTTTATGGTGTTATCTTCCTCATTTTCGTATAGTAATGACCTATTCCTTTGCTATTTGGGAAAATGAGCAAAGGCTGCTAATAGTGTCGGAAAGTTTATTTGTGATCTATTCATGTACAATTATAAAGAAAACAAGCCAAATTATGAAGAAAGTAGGATCAAACCTGAGAAATTGCTCAGGCCACCGACCCGATATCCCAGGCCGGCAGCCTGAATGACGACAGCCTGAGTGACGAGGCCGGTGGCCCGAGTCCTTCAAAACCCTAAAACGATTTCGAACATTTTATATGGTAATTAGAAGTAATTTTATGTCTATTAACGTGTCAATTTGGCGGGTGTCTATGGCTAGCCGGCGGTGGAACCAAAGAATAATATGTCTTTGTGAAAATCTGGTAAAAGCTCGGTTTAGCTGGCAGCTGTCTATGGTCATCCAGCGGCCTTGTTTGTTAAACATACCAACCGGCGGCTAGATAAAAATAGTCAGCGACCTTGCTTGTTAAACATACCAACCAGACCCTCATAGTGTATTCGGTATGGGCGGGTGCTTCCGCCGGATTAATTCTCGTAGTACACTCATACGTTGAACCTTCGTGATACTTAAGTGATAGTTAAGTACACTTTGAGAGTAGTAGGTGTGGTAGCCCGCTATTTGCGTCCAACACTTAAAGTCATTCGAAGATGTATACTTAATTTATAATCCGATTATATATAAAATCCCCGACATAACCAACATCCCTCCTTTTATTATTATTATTATTATTATTATTATTATAAATCAATCTAATCGCTAGTGCTCCTGTAATAACAAAACTTCAATTATTATTATTATTATTATTATTATAAAATCGAAAAAGACTAAAAAGGGAATAAATTCTCTTCAACTACCTCTCTTGGGACGATCATGTACTTCCAATATTCCACTACACCAATTGGGACTCTGCCCATTAATGCTAAGGTCGTATTATTATAGGTTTAGAAATCTAAATTAGTTGATTCTGCACACGCACACGACTACACACACTTCACAATTTGTTACTTTACGACACAGTATGTTACAACATGTCATATATTTTCAGGGCCGGTCCTGAGTGTTCTGTTGCCCGGGGCGAATCGATAAAATAATGCCCCCTACTCTATTTATAAATAAGTGTTCGAAAGTTAATCGACTTATATAACTCATTTTCACGTTAATTTTTTTTTAAATAAATTTATTGTGACAATTTGAAAAGATAAACTACGATAAAAGTGATGACTTCGAGTCTAGTTAAAATTTTTATAGTGTCTTTTTTTTCATACGTGATTTAATTAATACGTAAATTAGAAAAGAAAAATATCAAGTAATGTAACATGTGTAAACTATTAGATTATTACTTGATCTATCCCGAAATATGTGTCTATAATTTTATTTTTCTTTTGTTTCAAAATAATTGTCTACCTTCAAAAAAGACAATCATTTATTTTTTATTCTTAAACATTTTCTCAAAAATTGACATCTTAAAAAGATTCATTTTTATACTATACCAAAATTTGTGTGACACACCAATAAATTAAGACTTTCAAAAAAGGACTTTTGTTCTTTATAGAATATATTAAATTAAAGAAAATATGAAAATCAAGTAGTACTATGGAGTATTATATTAAGAAATCAGTAAACTTATTTTATGAATTCACATTATTATAGCACCTCTATTGCTAGACTAGAATTTCAAAATCCATACGTGATTGTACAATACGCTATATCTGTTGTATGATATATTGATTTTAATAAAATTAACACATCTGACAAATGAAAAAAAAAACTTATAATATCAAGGAACAAAAGATTTTTTCTCTTTCCAATTTTTGACTTTTCTTTCTTCCTCTCCCTTTCTCCATGAAATTTCTCCTCTGAACTTACAAAAAAAACTCAACTGCACTTAAAAAAACTCATAACTCCAGATTTGATGCCCCTTAAAATGTGATGCCCGGGTGCGGTCGCCCCTGTGGCCCTACCCTAGGGCCGGCCCTGTATATTTTCTTGTTATTCTTATCAAGGTGACTATCACAAACAAAAAGATGTGTTAGACAAACCATTTTTAAAACGAAATGTAGTAATTGTGCTAACCATTTCCCCTACGTTGATTTGATTGAGATGATTAGTCACACTACTATGGACAATATTAACAATATCATAGTAAAATTGCTTGCATAGGTCCGCTAGGGATTAAGGAATCGTTGAAGTTTTCAATGCTCATACATACCATACGCCATGTCAGTACGTCTAAATTTAAAAAACTTATAGAATTCATGAACATTGTCCGGATAATACGAAAGTTGTCTGTAATAATATATTGTAGTTGAATCTTCATATATGTGAAATTCTTGTTGAGCGAATAGGTTGCTATTATCGAGATCAACAACATGACAACACTCAACCATACCAATTTGCTTTTGTATAATCAGACATTTCGTATATATGAAAAATTGGTTGAAAATCGGAAAAATTAATGGAGAAATAAAGTGGGGTTTTAAGCTAGAATTCAGAAAATTAGTTGTGTTTTTTACTCGTCTTGATGTGTGTTTATCTAGGAAACAAGGGTTTTGATTAAGGTTTCCTAAACCCGGACTTGACAAATTCGGATTTAATAAAATACTAACAAAATCGACTGAGCCAAATATGGTTTATCCGCGCATTGCGAAAAATCGGAAAAAATACATATAGAGAAATCCAGATTTCACAAGTCTGGTTTATGCTTATGTGTACAAAATCGAATTTCCCAATTCCGATTATACTTATTTTGAAAATTCTCAAAATAAACATAGTGTTACTATAAAGGTGACAAAAAAACTTTACCACTTGGTCAAACTTTTCAGGATCTCCTCCAATTGTACATATCCGTATATTATTATTTAACTATATTTTTATTTAACTACTAGTTTAATGCCCACGAATTCACGGGGCTTTTTTATGAGACTAAGCAAAAATAAATTTGAAACTCCATATACTGATATTTTATATTATGTGAATGGTTGTCAGTAATGAGACCAAATCATAAAATAATGTTATATAGATGTTGACAAAATCTAAAAAAATAAAACCATAAACACAAATAACATCATGCTTTATACTTCATTCTTAAACTTTAGGTTTTGTTTCCATATATAAATATATGCAATCAAGTATAACACGTATGATAGTTTTTAGTAAACCTCTCAAACTCAATGCAAACTAATATTGTTACATCCCTACCTTAAGCTAAACAATACTTACACTTTGAATCTAAACAATATCCATATCCATATCACTAATACATTTAAATCGAATCCCAGGCAACATTTTAAAACCCATGGAAATTTGCTCCACCATTTTCATGGCGATGGCTTTTACTTTTTACGATTTTTTTTTTTTGGCCGGAGGTTCGTTGCAAGCAATCTCTTTATCCGTCGAACATAGAGAGGGATGACTTTCTCTACTCTTGTGAGTGTTTCACTCGGGGTGGTGAAATGATTTCTCTTTGTCCTAGGGTAGAGGAAGGATTTTCTACGTCTCACCTCCCCCATACCCTACAAGTGTGGGATTGAGTATTGTTGTTGTTGTTGTTGTAATACATTTAAAATAATAATAACTTAAGGCCCGCGATTTCGCGGGCACTATTGTATGAATTTTATGGGTAGAGTGATGGTGTAATTAATTTAGCATTAGACATTTTGATAATGAAATGTAAGTTGTTACACATAGATAACCATTATCAAAGACGATTAGGTCTTACAGAAAAAATTGTAAAACTTAGTGTAGCTAAATGTGTCTAAAATACGCAAATAATAACAACAAATTTCACCATAACGGAGCACAATCAAAAGCCATAAGTAATTGTTTCAAAGTGTGCACACCATACAAACAATGCAAGACATCAAAATAAAGAAAAGAAAATTACGCATAATGGACCAAATAGATATTGATTCAAATCACGATGATTTTATCTTTGGTATCTTGAGTGCACCATGTCCAGCTGTTCCTCCTGGGGGTGTATCGTCAATAATCTCAAGTGGGGAATCACTCTTACGTTTACCACTATTAGCTATTTGTACTAAGTTGGAGCTCCCCGAAGTAGATAGTGGAGAATCAAGCACTACACTGTTCTGAATCTGTAGTCGCACAACAAAAAACACAGGTTAGTGATAAAGCAGTACTATCATATATACGTAGTATTATATATGGTAAAAAAATGAAGATGGATAAATAAGTAGTACAAATTTCTAAAGCATACACTTTTATACCTTAAAGGGGTTTGGTGTTTTATATTCACGATCATCATTCTCCAATTCAATTGGTTCTCCATTGTTCCGAGCTTCTTAGCAATCTCATTAATGACTTCGACGTTGTCAGTTGCATCAATGACAATGTATACACGGTAATTTTTTGACACATTAAAGTCACAGTTATTGGCTAACCAAACAAACGTTTTGTTAAGAATATCTTTAACCTCAAGAAGCATGTGGTAAGGATCAACCTACTAAAACTAATTTTTTTTTATTTTTAGTCAAAAGTTATGTCAATGAACTATTATTACTTACAGACAGTGGGTTTATTATTCATAATCTTTACAGTTTGATTACTTACCTCATCAGCTCATGCATTCAACCATGTGGTACTTCTGTTACGCAACTTCGAGTTGTGTTTCAAACAGAGTGAGCTCACACGTACCAGTCTTATCCTAGATGATCAGAGTAGTATTAAACAGTAATTAAACAGAGTGAGCTCACACGTACCAGTCTTATCCTGGATGATCATAGTAGTTCGGATCCTGAATAGTATTAAACGGTAATTAACAAAGTTATGTGAGATATGTGTAAAATTACCATTATCAAGAAAAGGTTGATTCATTACCAAGGAACCCACTAAATTTTATCATAACATTTTGAACACCATAAAAATGGCTTTTTCCAACTCAAGATTGTAAGAATACTCAAGTTCTTGCTCACACTTACAACAGAGCTGCTGAAATCATCCATCGTTATCAAACACTCTTAGCACTTTACCATCAACTGATTTCAATTGAAAATTAGGCATGGGGATACTCTGCTTAAGTCATTTGCAACCAGATAACAAAATTGAAATAAACTATCCTAATTCGTTTTATCTTACAACAAAATAGTAACTATAGTTTGTACACTACCTTTTCCTTCACATATATTTCGGTTAAGCAAAACCCGCCCATATTGTGACGCCCCGTACAAAACCATCGTGTACGATTCGTCAACAACAGGATCTTCACACGTTCAAACATTATATGCTGTTTGAAAACCAGTTTGCATTCATAAAAAGATAGCGTTTTACAAAAGATAACGTGCATCCTACGAATAGGAGCATAAACATAAGTATTTGACCCTAAGGTCGTTACAAAGCCATTGTTTGAAATTAACATAAACTACGAATTCAACAGAAAAGTTCCATGAATGAGACATCTCTAGTAAGGCAGCGGATAACTAATACAGCAGGTCCTTAACAGCAATTCAATAACAGCATGACATCAAGTCTAACAGCGGAAGCAATAAACCTCTAGGCACCTGAGAAAATACACGCTTAAAAAGTCAACACGAATGTTGGTGAGCTATAGTTTAAGTTATAATAGTAACGTAAGTTAGGCCATAAGATTTCAGTGCTACAAACAGCGTATCAAAATAGTGTGAAAAGTATATGCATAACCGTGGGCACCCGGTAACTAGACTTAACGTTTATAACCCCCTGAAAGTACACTTGGCGAGTGCGTATGTTCACGAAGTACTAAACACCCGTTAAATGCTAGCGCGACTAGCCCGAGTGGGGATGTCAAACCCTATGGATCCATATCTAAGATTCGCGTTCACTGGTTCAAAAACCAATGACTAAATGTTACCGTGCTAAGGGGAATGTTTATGCCGTTGTATAACCCACATACATACAAAGTTTAAGTACTCGTGCCTAGCATGTAAAACATAAAAAGCGCATGTATTCTCAGTCCCAAAATAGTTAAAGGAAAAAGGGATGCTATAACTCACAGTGATAAAAGCGGTAAAGTCGGTAATGAAAGTACGCAAGTAGTAAGTCGGTCCGAAAGGTCGTCAACCTAAATCAAGGGTTACTAGGTCAGTAGGTTGTTTTTATAAGTTCTAATAGTGCATAAAATAAGTTTAAGTGTCATCATCATCATCATTCATCATCAAAAAAGCTAAGTAAGTTCGACAAGAATAGAGATCGAAACAACAGGCTGACTTCGGTCAGCTGCTACGACCCCTACGTAAATCGAAAAGATGCATAGTCAGTGGCTATGGCTCCGTATATGAGTCCCCTAACAGCTGACCAATTTTCAGAACCTAACTCATCTTTGTTTGACCTTGGCAACGGTTTAAGTGCGAGTAGGTCAGAAATTTCAGCACAACGTTAATAGGGTGTAGTGACTCTCGGAGGGCCATAAATCCTAAACCGTAACTCGGATTAAGACGAGGCCTAAACGGAAAATCATCTACTCGAACCGAACTAATAGAAAATAAACTTTCCAGTAGCCCAGGTGGTCTGATCAGATACAAAAATCAGTGGACAAGTGCTCCGGTGGGGTTCTTGGTGCTTGATGCTCATCACGGTTCTCATCCTTGATGCTTGTAGCTTCAAGTGTACAACTCGTTGATGGTTTAGCATCACTTTTGACCAATATTCTACCATCAATACACAATATGTTAAGACCAAGTGGTAACACAACTCATTTAATAGTCTTAGATGGATGATGAACCAATGTTACATCATATCCTTAGTCTTAACACAATTACAAGTCCTATTTACAACAAAGTTACAAACTTTACATCAATCAAACAAGTATGAACATGATCTAAGTCAAATGAGGTGATGGAACCCAAAGCTAGAGAGCTTTGATCCTATTCACACAAGTTACAAGGTTGCAAAGCTAGAAAGCTTGAACCTTTATTGTTTTTGAAGATCTTGAAGCATAAAGCTTGGATCTTTAAGATATATGAAGATAACAAACACAAGTTTGAATCTTTTTTAACAAAATAACAAGATCATAAGTTAGAAAACTTAGATCCATTAATAAGATATGAAGATTCAAGCTAGAAAGCTTGCATCTTGGTTGTTCTTGAAGATCTTGAAGCATAAAGCTTGGATCTTGAAGATACATGAAGATTACAAACAAAAGTTTGAATCTTTATCATAAAATAACAAGATTAAAGCATAAAAGAAGTAGATCTACAAAGTTGGTGAAGATTCAAAGCTAAAAAGCTTGAATCTTCCATGTTCTTGAAGGATTCATGCTTGAATCAACAAGATATAATCAAGATCAAGTTAAAGAAACTTGATCTCCATGAAAGAATGATGATGAAACACGAAATTGGAAGGGAAAAGAAGAAGAAAAAGAGAAAACATACAAGTAATACTAGAAAGGAAAGAAAGAAAGAACAATTGTGTGTGAAAACCAAATGAGAGCTAGTGTTTGAATGAGGGAAATTGGCTAGTATTTATAAGCAAAAATTGACATGGAATGATGACTTGGAAGGGCCTAGGGCCATAGGTTTTGAGGGAGGGGGAGGGGAGACACTATTTTGCTTTTTGGTTAGTGGTTGTCTAAAGCATGTACTTATGCTAGAATCCTATGTAACAATATGGATAATCCTTATCCAAATGCTTGTATGACTCACTAATTAATTTATTTTATTTATTTTATTTATTTTATTTTATTTATTATGGGTCACTAGTAATAATACTTGGGCTAATTAATTGGGTCACTAGCTAGTATAGGGTGGGCTAAGGTCCAATAAGGTAAAAAGTCCAACAAGACTGACTATTGTGATCTAGTAAATAATTAATTAAAATTAAGTATCCAAAAACCCAGGTAATTATTATTATAAAATAATAATTAATATTTCGCAGTCATAATATTCCGATTACGACAAAAGTTAAACGTGCGTGCAGTCCGCGGTTTATTCGAAACGTCAAATAACACTAACGGTTATAAAGGCTTACAATGATCAAGTTATGTATCCTACGTACTCTAAGGCACGCTTTAACATATAAATGGAAGTAAACCACGTAAATCAAGTTTTCAGAGTATAAAGTAACACAGTACGCATAAATACGCAGTTTCGCAAAAACACAAGGCACAAAAGCGAAAAAGCCGGGTCGTTACATTACCCACCTGTTAATGGAAATTTCATCCCGAAATTTGAGGAGTGATTAAAAATGGTGCTGTATTTAAATAAGAAGTAGCGTATCAAGGTTCTGAGAGACTCGTGGTCTCATAAGCGAGCTATTTACCTTGAAAGGTACTTTAGCGTATAAAGGTAAGAATAGGTATATGCCATTAATTAAGTCTCTTGTCCTAGGAGATCAACAAATTGATTTCTTTTCTGGTTAACATGTGTATGCCATCTGAATATATACCCACAATAGGAAAGATGATGTTTTTTTTTTTAGCCTTACAGGCATCTTCAGTAAGCTGGATGCATAAAATGCATCATCGACGTTACCAACCTCATCTAAAACATTAAGCACTTATGTCACAATACAAAGCTGACAGGTAGGATGGAAAACATGGTGATCATAACCATGCGATTTGATATCTGGATAGTGTTAGCCACGGATTATACTAACCCCTTGATTTCGGAAGGAGACCATAGGCATAAAGAACTCGATATTTAAGAACGTTTCATTTGACTATATGAATTGAAACTTTTGCTGAAAGTGACTAATCAGACTTATATGCAATGCAAGCCATAATTATCTATAGTGCCTTCAGGACTGTCTGAACGAACAATGAAGGATATCACCCAATTTACCATACTGCAGGTGAACTTATCCTTAGATGGAATGAAAGAACAGTTCTATAATGTAACTTTATCGATTCAGTTACATGTTAAAGTTAGGGTTAACATTAACTAGAACAACATATAGTTGCAACCAACAAAGGAAGGAATGTGTAGAGTAACCATATCCGTGTTACAGACGTTTTAAGCAGTCCCTTCCAAAAAGATAACAAGATTCATAGATTCCTAAAGTATGTTACTTTACATTTTCGAAAGAGAATCGTACGAAAGGTGTGGTCCTTGAACGAGAGTGAACTCTCCGAGCGGTTCATCTTGAATTTGTCCTTATACTTAAGGGGATGCGCGGATTAGAAGATATGTGAATCCTAGGTCATAAAGAAAGGTTTTCTCTGAGTGAAAAGAATTTCAAAAAAAATGATTCTTGTACCTCAACATACTGGTTCATAGAGATGATGTTTACGAGAGTGTTGCAATTAGCCGTGAAATATTGAGAGTAGAGACCCGCCTAATGCCTTTCCTACGATAGGGTGACCACTGAGTGTACCTCGGAAAACTGATTTATCGGCCCGCATTTTTGTCAAATCTAACCTTAAGGGGAACATTTCATGAGCGCAAAGACTTCTTAACAAATTTTATAAAACTACCCTCTAAAGTGGCTCAAGAGTTTTTAACAAAGATCTTAATAGTAAGCTTCATCCCTAACGGAGGGCGAGAAGATGTGTGATCCATACATGGTGTAGTCTAATATGAAAACCTTTAGTAAAATTGACCAAGGAAGTTTTGAAAACCTTTAAACGTTTGATGTGATAACATAAACGGAACGAAGTTCTTAGTAAATTTAGAAGTATGTACAACGTGTACCATTTTGCACAAAACTATTTGACTTAAGTTAAATAACTCGATAAATGAGCGATTTTTAAGTTATTTGGAGGTATAACTTTGTATGTACTAATCAAATTAAGTGAAGGTAAATTTATTAACTTAATTACATACATACATATATGGTTTTATAAATCGCATAAGTGACAGAAAAGTTTTTAGTACTTTCATTTATCCATAAATCTCGTGAGGACCACACAAATAAGCAACGTGTAAAATCAATGTGTAAAAATTTTGATAAACATAGTTTTTCGCATTTCAGAGGTTATGAGTTGAAAATGATTGAGTGAAAAATCTTTGAATCATCGGGTGACGCATTACTAGGTAATGAAAACTAATGAATTAAATGTACTTTTGATAACATAAGTCTTTGGGCAAAAATGTTCACGTGTGAAGCCGTTGCTAAAAAGTGAGGTACGAAGGATAAAGCGTGAGGATGAGAAGTTAATCGTTTCTTGACTTTGCAGAATGCCACACAGGTTATGGCTAATATTAAAGTCATAATACTAATGATGTTAATATCGCTAGATGAGAATTTCCTTGGAATAGGTCAGGACTTTGAGTTATGTAAGATAGAGCATCGCTCCGACAGGTGTGAAGAATAACAATCTGCCTCCCAGATTGTTATTCACACCGTCCCGGCTTACTATCCACAAGTGCTGTATAGTTTCCACCACTATGGCAATCATTAACCACTACCGATGTTACACCGGTGTTCTTCACTATCTACCACTTCTTGTTACTACCATCACTACTCTAGGTGAGTATCGTCATCACTAATTATCACTACGGTTGCATACTACTCGTTATCATAATTCGTTACTCCTTTCGTACCTAAAGACATTATTGGTTGACTTGAACCGCATTGACGTGAACAATCGTTTATACACTTCCCTCGGGAAACGCTTCTTCAGAGTTGCACAAATTCCTTCGATTCGATATGAGTCACGTTAGAGATGCCGTTACATTTTGTTTATTTTAAATCTTCACGATTGCACGAACTTGATTTTATGGAGTGATGTGGGAATGGAGGTATGATTTAACATAATATAACGACACTCGATCAACGTAGTTATTATGGTAAGTCATACTAAAGTTCTAATGACTCGTGATGGTGATTGGACTCAATCAACCTAATCACCTTCATGTGCCATGTACATGACTTTATTCTTTCTTGTTGGACATCCGAAAACACCGAGAATATTGATAACAACCATACCAAGGACACACCTTCGATTATTGCCGAACCATATTTATGCTTCCTGATGAATGGCAAATTCTTTCAACTTCAAACATATGTTACACGTGTATACTATCTCGTCTTCGCACACTTTTATCGATGAACTACGAAACGCTTGATATGCTCACATTGAGGCGGAAACTTCTCTCGCATTACACTCGTACTTCCGTGTAAGGAAAACCTTTATCTAAATTCTCAATGGAGAGAGAGACTCTTCACGTTATACTAGTATTCGCCACAAGGGTGAATAGTCCTAACAAACGTTTTCAGAAATCGATAAGAAACTTGTCCCAACAAACGTTCTTCAGAAACCGACAAGATGGGAAAAACTTGTACAACTATACATTATAGGAATTCTATCTCGACACGGTGTGCCTTTGTCATTTGTTTCGGATCAAGATGCTCGTTTCACTTCTAGATTTCGGAGTGCCTTATAAGAAGCCTTGCGAACACGTTTAAACATGAGTACCGCGTATCATCCACACACCGACGAACCAAGCAAACATACGATTCAAACCGTGGAAAACATATCACGAACTTGTATTGTTTCCTTTAATTGATTTCCTCTTACAACGATAGTTATCATTCGAGTGTTAACGCCGCACCTTTTCGAAACTCTATATTGCTGCAAATGTCGTTCTCTTATTCGTTGGACCGAAGTAGGTGACAAGCAAACCACCTGACCCGAACTCATTCATGAAATAACCGTTAAGATCGTTCAAATCGGAGAAAGACCCAAGACGGCCCGTAATCGCCGCTATGCCGATGTTAGACGTAAGCCTCTCGAATTACTAGTGGGTGACCGCATTATATTAAAAGTCGCACCTCGGAAAGGTGTAATCTGTTTCGAAAAACGTAGAACGCTAAATCCACGATATTTTGATCCTTTTGATGTCTTGGAGCGAATTGGACATGTTGCTTACCATTTCAAACTCCCAACTCAATTGAAATCCTGTTCATCCTACATTCCATGTATCAAACTTAAAGAAGTGTCTTGCCGAACGAGAACTTGTTATTCCTTTCGACGAGCTTACTATCGACGACAAACTCCATTTCATAGGAGAACCGGTTGAAATTATGAATCGTGAAACCAAACTTTAAAAACAAAGTAAAATCCCGATCGTCAAAATTCGTTGGAATGCCCACGGAAGTACCTTCACTCATTCGTAGAATTGGCAACGCAAGATTTCGAGGAAGAAACAACGACTACTACTTCCAACTAAATTTTGGGACGAAATTTATTTTAAGGTGTAGGTAATGTAACATCCCGCCTTTTTCCGTTAAATTTATTTAACACCGTTTTTTTAGATAATATCTCTCGTTATCTAAATTCGTATCATCCGTTAATTAGTGTTATCAATAATTCCGTTATTTAATTATAACATCTCTCGTTTACTCTAACATTTTAAAATAATTCGTTCGGTTAATTCATGCACCCGCTTTTAAACTCGAGGGACTAATGTTGTCAAGTGGGCAAAGTTGTAACTAGTAGTTGACTAGTCAACCACCACCCTCCCACCATTCATTTTTCATTTTATTTTCTTTTCTCTTTTTCTCTCATTTCTTTCTTCCATTCTTATACCATTTTCTCCATTTACACAAATCCATCAGCTAAATCATTTCAAGGAAGCTAGCATCAAAACAAATTGTACTTTTGTGATCCTTGCATCATCCTCTTCAATTTGGTACCAATTTCATAGCTTGAGGTAAGCTTTTCAAAATCTCTAATTTTCATAAATTAGACCTTTAAACTTAAAAGTGTGTTAATTAGTGTCTATGGCTCGTTTATAACATGAATATGTGATTTATTTGCTCGATCTTGTTATTTTGCATAAACTAGCATGAACTTGAAATGGGTGTATTTAATCTTGAGTTTTGGATGATTAAATGTTATTTAAATGTTAAAGTTTATGTATTAAATGTGTTACTAGCATCGTTAGCTTCGTTTTGGTATGTAGGTTGATTTAGAAAAACTTCGTTAGCATGATTGTTGATTTTATGATTTTTGGTTAGGGTTTGATAGACTTAAAACAAACTTTTGATGCATTGAATGCTTGTTAATGTTGTTGATAAGTGTTTAGTTGCAATGTATGTTTAATTACCTTCGAAACGGCATATCTTATGTGTAAATTGGATTCCCGGATCACCATTTGCATTTTTGAGCTTGAAACGTTAAATAATGATCATTCGGCGAGATTTCGGTTATTGTAAATGATATTTTTGTTTAATGAAATGTGTTTAGTCGTATTCCTCGTTAAATTACATTTCCAACGATATAAGATACGTGTTTTGAATGTTTACGGTTCATAAGTTATGTTTGTTTGAAGTTTGGTTCGAGCCTACACATGAAACCGCCCAGACTTTTGACCAAGTGTTAAGCTGCGGCGCGGCTCTTCTAGCCACGGCGCGGTTTAAAGCATGAAAATGGGGCTGTCCAAAATTATCAATTTTCGTTTAATTCTAACTATGCTACGCAACTCCGATTGACATGAAACTTGTTCTAACATGCTCATATATGATTATGAAACTTAGAAAAATTGTTCGTGACCCGACCCGAACACGTTGACTTTTTCATTGACTTTGACTTGGACCAAAGTTGACTTTTATTCAAACTTAACCAATGTTTTGTTTAATCATTATAACATTTCTCTTATACTTGATTCTTGCATGAAACTTGACAACTTGATTCACATGCTATATAATCGAGTCGTAACGAGCCATAGGACTAATTGAACAACTTTGACCGACCGTGTTTACCGATATTGATACAACCTACTTGTTTAGGTCAAGACTAGCATTCATTCAGGCACTCGTTTACTTTGTGAAGTACCTTATTACTCGTGCACTCGAGGTGAGATCATAGTCCCATCTTTTCAACAACTTTTATACTTTTAAATCATGGGATGAGAAACATATACGTATCATATTTTTATGCTTTGAACACAAGTACGAAAACAAACATTCCACAGCGAGTTAGAACAAAAAGTCTCAATTCAATTATCATTAGTTACACTTGCAGGGTGTAAACGTGAACTTATGTTATGTGATCACACGGGCTTGACAAGCCCTCATTCGGATGGTTCGCTACCGTTAGCGGATCAAATATATTTTCGAGTATAGTGTATGTTCTAACACTACGTAACAGGGTACAAAATAGTTAAGTTTTGATAATTGGGTGCTCGCAAACGTGCAACAACTTTTGGAATGCAAACGATTTGGATAATCAACTTTATGGAAACACTAAATCTTGTGGTTCAAAAACAACGTTTACAAATACACCTATGATTTCACCAACGTTTTTCGTTGACAGTTTTCTATATGCTTCTCAGGTTTATACTTGGCTACTTGATACTTGCTTCCGCATACTTTGATTACTTATTTGCGGTCAAGCATACATGCATACGCTAGTGATGGCACCTTTGGATTCAAGCATATTGTTTACATACTTACGCTATTTATAGCAACCGTGATTTTCAACTTATTATGTCGCGAGTTATTTCATTTATAC
The DNA here is from genome assembly GCF_046630445.1 of Rutidosis leptorrhynchoides. Classification (NCBI taxonomy): domain Eukaryota; kingdom Viridiplantae; phylum Streptophyta; class Magnoliopsida; order Asterales; family Asteraceae; genus Rutidosis; species Rutidosis leptorrhynchoides. Next base: position 480,787,416 of record NC_092336.1, read on the forward strand.
TTTACAACTTTTGTAAACTTATACATGTTGTCGAACCGTTTGGTTTACTTAAAACTTTGCAAGTCATGAACGTTTCAAATGAATGCGACATAATTTTAGTCAAACGCGTCTCATTTAGGGACTATGACCACATTACGGGACCTAAGTTGGCGATTTTGTCGGGTCGTTACAGAAAGTACCTATTCCATTCATCACATAACGAGTAACACAATTAGGGTGGATATACAAATCAACCCAAATTGACAACTAGTGCAATTTCGACCCAAATGCACTTCCAAGCACAACCCGCGCCCAAACTAGCCAATAATCACTAACACTAGTGACAATGGTCCTAATATGCCAATTAAACCCAAACACAAGTGTTAAACACTTATCATTCTCAAAATCGCCCATATACCCTAATTTTGACTCTATTCAAAATTAGTCAACCACATGAACCCTAAAGGCTTCCAACACCTCAATAATCACTAAATACAAGTGATTACACCATTTGCGAGTCTTACAAGCTTACACTTGCTCACCAAACCCAAAACCCGTCAACATCAACAATAAACCCGAATCTTGGTGTTAATCTTCCATTAACAACTAATGATGTTTCATTTATGAACATACAATCAAAAGCCCCAAATTTAGATGATGAACACGAAAATGATATTCGGATTTAGAGCTTACCACTAGTATCACTTTGTAGCTAAAAACAAGGAGAACAAAGTTGCCTCTTATGCTTTCGATTGAATCCCGCTTCTTCCTTTCCAAAAATCCCTTTGAAAGATTTGAAGTGTTGAAGTTTTGAGAGAAAATGAAGAAGAAAAGGAAAAAGAAATAAGAGAAATGAGATGAGTGGATGGGATTTAAGATCCCAAATCTGGCACACATGCGAAATAACCTAAATGCCCTCGATACCTCTTAAAATTACAAATTTCGGAATCAGTCCACCAGCTAGGTCGCGTCGCGACCCCTATTCTCTGCGCCGCAATAAATGCCTTGGTCTGGGGTCCATTTTGCACGCCTGCTGATCTTGATTCTGCTTTAATGCCGCACCGCGACCGGTAGCTCTGCGCCGCGACATTTAGCATAGCCTGACCCATTTTCGTGTACTAAACCCATTCCTCTCGTACACACTTGGTTCACTTCATTCACGAAGAATATAAACACTTAAACACAACTACAATAACACATTCGATCCCATATCTTACATACACGAGATTAAGCGCGCACCTTACATCATATACTGGGAAAACGGGGTGTTACAACTCTCCTCCACTTAGATTCAATCACGTCCTCGTGATCCTAATCACTTAACCGATCGGACCCGCACTTTATGGTCCCCAACAAACGTTTCAATCCGGCTTCCACCACATTACTCATTAACCCGAAGATTAATCCATTAACTAAACACACACTTGCACGCATTCCGAGACATGCAATACACGCAACATCCGAAGTCTATAACGATCACTTAGAATACGTGAAACCGCCACGTATTCTTCCGACTCCTATAGGCAATTCTTCTCAAAGAGTCACCATTAACAACTAAAGCGTCACCCGCGATTTATTAAAATCCACAAATCCGAGCATAAGAACTTGCTCAATCCTTCACATCGGGAAAAACTCAACCAATCTCGTACCGAGATATCAACTCCTAGCGTACCATACCAAGTACATCGCTAGTAACAACCACATACCAAAATAAAGTTAACCATCTAACCGATGAAGACCGAATAAAATCGAATCCTTACGGATAACACTTACCACTTAACAACCCTTGTAGTGCACAAAAACGGCTATTACGCAACTACCGCAACCTCATAAGCAAACGGCTGCAACCGATAGCACCCAAAACGACTATGGAAACGCTAATCCCAAGGTGTACAAAATCGACTATCGTCACACCCGTAACAACATATGAGCGAAACACGGCTATCGCATCAATAACCACACAACATGGTCCTCACGACCCCACCATTGGCGTATAAAACAACCAATAATTCTCACATCCAACAACATGAAGGCTTGTCGAAACTACACGCGCCTTAGTGAATCCGCACCACACGGGACTCACTAACTTCACCGCAACAACAATTAGGATTGGCCAAACTACACGCGCCCTAGTGAATCCGAACTACACGAGAGTCACTATCCCAATAGAATGACCGCATCCAAACGAGTCATTGTGAATCCGAACTACACGAGACTCACTTCCTAAATATAATGACCGCATCCACACGTGTCATTGTGAATCCGAACTACACGAGACTCACTTCCACAATAAGATGACCGAACTACACGTGTCATCGTGAATCCGCATCCACACGTGATCCACCTCCCAAATCTCAACACGGGAATGGTACTCCCATTCCCCATCGGTTCTCGCATTTCACGATAACGTTATACCATACCGATATAACACTACTCCCATGATGAAGTTAGCGGACCGAGTCACGGCCATAACCCACCAATCACGCACACTCTTTTGGCCTCAATCGACGAGTAGTGCAACATCGCGCCCTGCTACACCATAGTGAATCCTAACGGATACCACTAACCATCACCATACGTACGCATACACAACGCCAACACCATCGAGCAAGAACCACCTATATCGCACATAGGCACAAACAATAATTCTCTAAAAGAGAATCTGGCAAGTGCATCCCTTAACCGAGGGATCTCACCTTGCTCGTCAAACACGTCCATTATCCCTCAACGAGATTTACCACATTACTACCTCGGTGATAATTTAAATCCAAAATCATGAGTACAATTTAACCGAAATTGTACTATACCATAAATCGACCAAATCCAGGTCCCGACACTAATTCCGGACCTACTAAGAGCATTATCCGAAATCTCACACTAAAACCTCCTCGTGCGGGAGTGTAACTCCCCCACTTGGAACTACGTTCCATAACCGCATCTTGTACAACCGTAAAATGCTACCAAAGGTAGACTTTACTAGCAATTGGGTTCACACGACCCATCACCACATCTTGCTCCAATCTTGAGCATGCAAAGGATTTTAACCAATCCTTAAACACTTCGAACGAAGAGTTCACCACAAATCACACAAAATTTATTCTTGCAATCGTCCAATTGCTACAGTTTGTCAAATTTTCACCTAGTCACTCATGTACCTAAGGGTTTCTCTCCGGTACCCTAAGTACAATGTGAAAGGACCCGTTCATACCGATTATAAATGATTCACAATAGTTGATTTCATTGCGAGGTATTTGACCTCTATATGATACATTTTACAAACATTGCATTAGTTTTTAAAAGACAAACTTTCTTTACATCGAAAGTTGACGGCATACATACCATTTCATAATACATACAACTATGATTGGCTTAATAATAATCTTGATGAACTCAACGACTCGAATGCAACGTCTTTTGAAATATGTCATGAATGACTCCAAGTAATATCTTTAAAATGAGCAAATGCACAGCGGAAGATTTCTTTCATACCTGAGAATAAATATGCTTTAAAGTGTCAACCAAAAAGTTGGTGAGTTCATAGATTTATCTTAAACAATCATTTCAATAATTTCAATAGACCACAAGATTTAATTTTCATAGTTAACTGCAGGAACACTCATCTGCAAAAATTATAATACATGAACACTCATCTGTATAAAAATCCATTCATATGGTGAACACCTGGTAATCGACATTAACAAATGCATATAGAATATCCCCAAATATACAGGTACACTCATCTGTATATAAAATCGAAGTACTAAAGCATCCATAACCTGGATGGGGTTTGTTAGGCCCATAGATCTATCTTCAGGATTCGCGTCAATTAGGGGGTCTGTTCCCTAATTCTTAGGCTACCAAGCTAAAAGGGTGATATTCAATTTTGATAATCCAACCATAGAATGTAGTTTCGATTACTTGTGTCTATTTCGTAAAACATTTATAAAAGCAGCGCATGTATTCCCAGTCCCAAAAATATATATTGCAAAAGCATTTAAAAAGGGAGCAAATGAAACTCACGATACTGTATTTCGTAGTAAAAATACATATGTCATCATTGAACAAGTGTAGGGTTGGCCTCGGATTCACGAACTTATATCATTCGTATATATATTAAAATATATAATCGTAATTGAACAAATTTATATATATTATTATTAATAATATACTTAGTTATATTATATGTTATTTAAATAATTTTTTTATATATTTAATTTATATATTTTATATAACTAATATTTATCATTCATTATATCATGTTAATAAAAATAAAAATTATATTAGGATTTATATATGATGACAACATATATTTATATATTAATTGTTACATTTAATAGATAGCTTAGTTACTATCATTTTAAAAAAAAAATATAGTGATATGTATTATTAATATTATTGTAATGTATTTTTATGTAAAAATATCTATTTATAATAATACTAATAATGATAAGTATGATAATAATAATGATGGTAATAATAGTAATAATAATAGTAGTAATAATGTTTATTTTAGTGTAAATAGTAGTTTTAATAAAAAGATAATTTAGTTTAATAATATAATAAGAGTAATAACAGTGTTAATTAATAATCGGATTTATCATATGCTTCGTGTTTAATTTTTAAACTTATGACTATAGTTTCTATCACTTAATTTCATAATCGTATTCATAATTGTACCTGTATTTCTATAATTATAACCATTTTTCATAATTTTTATCATATCACTTTTATTATTAATTTCGTAACATGAATGTTGTTAACATGTTCATAATCATATTAATGCTAGTAATCATAATAATACAATAAATATAATACTAACAATAATAATAATAATAATAATAATAATAATAATAATAATAATAATAATAATAATAATAATAATAATAATAATAATAATAATAATAATAATAATAATAATAATACTAGTAATAATAATAACTAAAATAATGATAATAATAATACTTATTGATAATATTAGTAATAACAATAATGATAATATTATTAATTAGATAAATGATAATAATATTTATACTTCTAATTCTTAGGAGATAATAACAATTATCATAATAATAACAATAATCAATAATAATAATGATAATAATAATAATAATAATAATAATAATAATAATAATAATAATAATAATTGAAACTACCTTAATAGCTTTTCTTAAAAAAAAATGCCACGAACGAGGCTCGAACCCGAGACCTCTTAATCACCCATCAAACACCCAACCAACTGAACCAATTCGATTTTTCTGATTTAAGTCCCTTTTGTTTAAATATAACTGGTAGTATTAACCATCATCTTCTTCGTGAAATCCATCGACCAGAGATCAACCCCTTTTTAAATCAACAATTTATTCATTTTATTTATGGCTTTATGATTACAGAAAATGACCCTAATGTGATCAATTAAATTAAAACAGAAGTAAAAGAAAAGAAAGCTGTAACAGTTTTGGAAAACCCGTATGAAACTTAAAATTCAATTCGAATTTGTAGAATGTTTAAGACTACTATCACAACATTAATTATGTTTAAAATCTCTCCTAGAAACTTTTGAAACCATTAATTTAACTAGAATCTTCAAAACGAACCCGAATTTCCCCAAGAACAAAAGTTTTGACTTTTTGTTTTAAATGTTTGACCCTCAAATTCGGATTTGATAGATGAAATAGAAGTTTGAAACTTTACAGGAAGATTATATAAACGATTTATAACAACTCTGCGTTATTACATTTTGAAATTATTTTCGAATTCGAGGTTTTGGGAATTTCACTCAAGAACAGAGGTTTCGTTAAAAAAATTTCTTTATTTTCTGTTTTCATTTACGACTAGCAGTAGGTAACTTATATAATATAATTGGTGTACGTGATTTAACAGTTTACTTTGAACCTAATTGATTTGTGATATCGACGTTTAACAAATTGCATACAGAAATTGCTCAATCGGATAAAGAAGGACAGAAAAAAAATAAAAAACAGGATTTTGATATTAAACAAAATCGTACTATATTTTGTTTGTAATTGATATCTGAGATCGACGTTAAACAGATTAAAGGAAGAAAACGAAATTTTTGATGGGTACGTTCAACTGTTTCAGATTCCATTTATATATAAAATTTTATATAAATAATATTATTAATTATAATAATATTAATAATAATCAAAATTACTAATAATAATAATAATATTAATAATAATAATATCAAAATAATACTAATAATAATAAGAATAATGACAAAAGTAATAATAATAATAATTTGAAATAAAGATAATAATAATAATAATACAAATAATACTTAATATTGATATTACTAATAATAGCTTTTAATCATAATAATTAAAATGATGATATTAATAATAATACTAGTTATAATAATATTAATATTTATTAATGATAATAATAATATTAATATTAATAATAATAATAATATAACAACTTATACATTTGAAATTTCATATTAGAAATAATAATATTAATAATACAAATATTAATATTAATATTTACATTAATAATAATAATGAAAGTAATAAAATTAATATAACAATTATATTTTAACTTGTGATTACATTTTATATATTAATCTTTTATTTTATTAATTATGTAATACTTATATCATATTTGAATTGTTAATATTTATATATTTTATATTTATTACAATTTACATATAATATGTAACGACCCGTCCTTATCCACCTGGACGAAATCATCAACATTTGGTCCCATTGCGAGGTACTGATCTAAATATACCATGAATGACTCCAAGTAATATCTTTAAAATGAGCAAATGCACAGCGGAAGACTTAATTCGTACCTGAGAATAAACATGCTTAAAAGTGTCAACCAAAAGGTTGGTGAGTTCATAGGTTTATCATAACAATCATTTCAATATATTAATAGACCACAAGATTTCATAATCATAAACATAATACACTCGCAAGTGTATAAAAGTATTCTATAAGTTGTAGGCACCCTGTAACAAGCCTTAACGTTCATGTTTTACCCTCTGAAGTACACCAGATCAGGTGTGTTTAAAATAACCTCGAAGTACTAAAGCATCCCATAGTCAGGATGGGGTTTGTCAGGCCCAATAGATCTATCTTTAGGATTCGCGCCTACCGTACATATACAAGTAGTTTAATGTTACCAAGCTAAGGGTATATTTCTGGTTTAAGCCCACGTAGAATTAGTTTTAGTACTTGTGCCTATTTCGTAAAGCATTTATAAAACAGCGCATGTATTCTCAGCCCAAAAATATATATTGCAAAAGCAATTAAAAAGGGAGCAAATGAAACTCACCTAATGTACTATGTAGTAAAAATACATATGACTATATTGAACAATGCAGGGTTGGCCTCGGATTCACGAACCTATATCATTTATATATATTAACACATATAATTGAAATCAAATAAATTTATATATTATATCATAATTTATATGTTATATAGTTTTAATTTGTATAAATATTTAATATAATGTATATTTATATAGTTTAATTAATGTATATATATATATATATATATATAAATATATATATATATATATATATATATATATATATAATTAATATTGCTTTAAAAAAATATCCATATTTCGTTATATTATATGTGTTTATATAACTAGTATTTATTTGGTAAAATAATGTTAATAATTATAAGTAGAAAGTTGTATCTTTTATGATAATAATAATAATATTAATACTAATTAGGTTTGGTAATGATATTGGTATTAATAATTTTTATCATAATACTAATAATAAAAGTAATGATAAAACAATAATAATGATAATATTAATAAAAATTGTGAAAACTACCTTCCAAGCTTTTCTAAAAAGAGATGCCCCGAACCGGGCTCGAACCCAAGACTTCTCACTTAACCAATTTCCTTCCAAACCACTCCTCTGCTTTTATTTTATGATTATACTAGCAAACTAAAATCTTTTAACCCGTCATCATCCTCATAAATCTTACCCATATTTTGCTAATTATATTTCACAGCCCAACATCATAATAGGATTTCGGCCCAACTAAGTACACGGCCCAACAATAGTTCATAAGCCCAAGATAATTATCATTCAAGCCCACTATTCAATGCCTAATTTAATTAAGGCATAATTGTAATTTAAAGCCCACTTAACAAATTAAAAGCCCAAGATCATTATCACAATTTTTGAGTTTTTGCTTCTGTGTTGTTCGATCAAGATCAAACCAAGCAGCCTATCGACATATCACTATCATCATCTTCCCATCATCTAACCATAATCATCATCATAAAATTATTACTTATTTCATTATCATCATTCTTAACTATTATCTAGATCATCATTCCCTTCTATTTTATCATAAACATCAATTATTGTCATCATTCTGTAATCGTGATCCCACCGACCCGAATCATATTAACCATTCATCATCATCGTTATTTTATGTACATCATCGATCATTTAACATCCTCTTCATCATCTATTATACATCACAGTATGCATCATCATTAACTTCGTTTATTATAAACGTCATCATCTTCTCTTCATTATAAAATCACGAAATCAATATCATCACTCACTCCGTCATCATTATTAAGCACAATAAACTCATCATCCTTATTATTATCTCACGGCCCTATTGTTTTAATTAACAATATTATCCTTCTTTTCTTATAGTTTAGTCCAAAAGGAGTGGAATCATAATCTGATAAAATTCATCCCATAATTTACGGACACCTTTATTTGTTTTGAATATATATTAAATTTCGTGGGGTGCTAGCTGCAAGTGGGTCTAACTAATTTACTAGAGACTTTACCTAATTATTGAAACTTTCGTACATCCCTACTTTTTTTGCTTGACACATCGGTCGGCCACAAGGATAAGTGGAATACATAGTGGTAATAATTTAAAGATTAAGTATGCATTAAAAGAAATCAAATGCCTTTGGTTTGTGGGGTACTCCTAGCCGTACCAATCTAATAACATGGTGGTTGTGGCTATTTTCTTCAATGCATTCTCAAACACATACATCACCTTTAGCTTCACTTTTAAATGTTCACGATTTTCAGCTGCAGAATTTCGTGGATGATGGTGGCGGGTTTTAAGTGGTGATAAGGTGATGGAAGTGGTGATGAAGAAGGTGGTGTGTGGTTGTAGTGGGTTCGATAGTTGTAACTAACAACAAGTAGCAATAATGAAATGGTTAGTGTGGGTTTAGTTGTGTTGTGTTCATCGAGAAACAGTTAGGAGCAAATGGTTTCAATGGTTCAAAATAGAAACCAAGTATCGTGGCATTTGTAGTTCCCATAAGTTTATTTAAATGATGTTTGTTCACGGTTTATAGTGGAGGAAGATGGTGGTGAGTAGAGATGGTGAAAGCCGAGAGTGGTGGTGATTGGGGGTGATGAAGGTGATTGGAGTGATGGTGTCATGGAGAAGAAGAGAAAAAAGAGGTAGATGGGTTTTTCATTCTATAAGTAAATGTAGAGTAGATAGATATTAGGAACAAAACATACATAATTGTGGATAATAATTCACATTCATTCACCAATATGATTTTAAGAAGACAGGAAAATAACTTGTGATAGGGATGGAAAACAGATTTAGATTCGTTTCATTACAAATAATAGAAAGAAAACAATAAGATAAAGAAATATAAAAGGTGATTTAGATGCCTAGAAATTTCGTACCATTTATTTAGCTTTTTAATTCATTTATATAAATAAATTAATAATAACAATTAATAAATACATTAATACTAATAATATACTAATAATAACAATATTCTTATTGGTAAGGATAATGATAACAATCTTTAAAAAAAATATTAATATTATGTATTATTTTTATAAATATTATAATGAAAGTAATAATAACAATATTAATATGATAACTATATTTTAGCTTGTAATTACATATATCAATATTACAATTTATTAATTATATAATATTATAATATATATATATATATATATATATATATATATATATATTTATTTATTTATTTATTTATTTATTTTTAAATAATTGTTCGTGAATCGTCGGGGATAGTCAAAGGTCAAATGAATTCAAGTAAACAGTTTGAAATTTCGTGACTCAATATTATAGACTTTGCTTATCTTGTCGGAAACATGTAAAAATTGAGTTTAAATTTGGTCATAATTTCCGGGTCGTCACAGTACCTACCCGTTAAAGAAATTTCGTCCCGAAATTTGAGTGAGGTTGTCATGGCTAACAATAAAAATGTTTTCATGACGAATACGTGTTGATAAATAAAGTTTTATCACTATTGAGTAATATGGAAAAAAAATAGTTTGATTACTCAAGCATACGGGTGAAGTTATCACAAAAGAGTGAAATAAAGAATAGAGATTCGCCTTAACTTTTGACGTAGTCACGATTGAATTTAGGAAAATAAGGCTCGTCTTAACTTTTGACGTTGTCTCGATTGAATTCTGGAATTCAAGGGATTTAAAAGAAAATCTTCGAAATCTATAAGATTTGATTCCTCGAGATTTATGGAAATTAAGATCTCTTTAATTAAATGCGATCATCTGTCGTGATTGTTTTGTTTGGTATTTTCACTATAAATGAACTTCTTTCATTCCATTATTTTCACCATTCATATACTTTCTTCCTCTATTCCTACCTCCAAAATATTGTGGAAATGCTCCATCCAGTTCTAATTCTTGATATTTTCCAAATTATCGCATCTGTCATTCTTCTTTTTCATTTACCGCCGGAGGAATCTATTCATTTCTACTATTACCTTGGGGTTATTGTGTTTATCATACTCCCGTGTCTTTATATTGTTATTCGTATTAATGTACACGGTTTGTGATTTCTGTGTTGTTGTCGGATTTTATATCTTCCCTTATGTTTCGAGGCTCTTTGACTTTTTATTCTCTTCTCGATCTCTAGTAAGGTGAGTAACAGTCCAGAATTTGTAAGTATGGAGTTTCGAATTATCGTAATATACAAGGTAGAAAGAAAAGGTAGTAGCACGATTTGATTTGGTAAATTACCAGAATTACTGAGAACGGAACTATCAAGAATATAATTTCTTGATACGTTCAGAGATCTAGTAGAATGAAAGAGTTGTGTAACATCACACATGATGATTTTATGATCTACTGTGAACCTTCATCACGTTTCATTAGAAACTCAGCATGACTTACTGTAATATAATCACGTTGGCCAAGCGTCATTATATTATACTATCTCATGCTCAAATTCTTAACACCATCTCTAGAATTCATTTATAATTTATACTTAGATGTTACAGAATATTGAAAACTAAAACAGTTTTCAATATGATGTAATACAGATAGCACGAAGATGTATATAATTTCGGACAAGAATATCTATGAAAATATTCTCAGAAATATCGAAGATATTTATGATGATATTTTGGAATTTCTAAGTTAAAAGGTTGATGAAGAAAAATTTTCCGCAAGATTTTAACATGACTTCGGAGCAAGATATTCTTTAAATATTTCATCGGATCCAGAATTACCTGGATTCTTTGAATATAGGGTTTGGTCCTTTTATTTGTTCTTGTTCTCCTTCATGGTTAGCTCAATTCGTTTATCAGTACCAAATTTTCTATCGAGCGTTCCCAACATTCCATTCCTTATTATCAAACTTTTGGCCATTTAGACCATCTACAATTTTTATGTTTCCTCTGCATTTAATGCTACGATATCTGAATCATCGATTATCACACCGAGGTGGTTTCTGGAGAATTTTGTTTTTAGATGATTAAACGCTGATTTCTGGTAATTGGTATGGCAATTCTCGTTACAATGTGCGGATGAGTTCATGATAAGACTTCAATAGATAAATACAGTGATTTGTCGGAGAGATTTAAGCCAAGGAGCAACGAGGTTGCTGGTACTTCTGCTGGTGATGTGGTGGAATATAAAAGGTTCCCTGGTAATAATAAAAGAGCACGCACATATATCAAAGTTATAATAAGGATATTTCGTATGAAAAGTCAAAGTTGACTTGCTGGAGCTGTGACAAAATTGGTTAATTTGAAAGAGAATTGAAATGTTAGTTTGGGTAATAATAACACCAAAAGAGCTAGCATAGATATGTGTTAAACGTTTACTCAGGTTCCGAGTATTTTCAGGTGCATAACCGTATGCATCAATCTTTTCTTCCGTAGATGAAGTGCGGTTGGTTCATTTTCTCGATTGAGGTGTTTTCAAGAATCATGAAAGGTTTGAATGCAGATTGTAATTGTCAAGATACAAATGAGGTTTAAGATGAAATCAAGTGGAAAACTTAAAGAAATGTTTAGTTTCATATGTTATAATCAATATTTTAATTCATTTTAATTGTCCAATGTTGGTAGTCCTCAGTTGATAGTCCACAGTTAGCAATTCAATAATTCATATATAGTTTAATATATAATATTCAAATTCATTAATACATATCGTGACCCGTGTACATGTCTCAGACTCGATCACAACTCAAACTATATATATTATTGTAGAATCACCTCAACCCTGTATAGCTAACTCCAGCATTACTACATATAGAGTGTCTATGGTTATTCCAAATAATATATATAGATGCGTCGATATGATATGTCAAAACCTTGTATACGTGTCCCGATATTTAAGGTGCGTAAAATAAATAACAAAATTAAATGATGATAAATAAAGTGCGTAAAGTAAATAACAGAAATTAAATGACGATAAATAAAATTGCGAGAATGTAAATTGCGATAATTAAATTGCGATAAATAAAATATAATCAGTTAGCTAGGAACAATTAGCTAGGAACAGTTAGCGTGGATACTTATCAATATTTCAATTAGTTAATTCGTTTGTTTCTAACAAATTTTATTTGTCCAATGTTTTCTTCATTATGCCACTTGTTGGATTCTGAGGAGTCAAAATCCAAATATGAAATTGAATAAAAAAAATGGTTATTTTGTGGTGAACAGATTCGTATATCGGTGAATGTAAATAGGATAGTAAATGACTGTTGAATCAAATTCAAAGAATATACAATGTAACTTATTAATGTGAAATCTAAAAATTCCTCGGGTATTACCTACCCGTTAAAATATTTTCACAATTAACAGTTTGTACGAGAGATATTTTTAATTACAATCTTTATGAAAACATATCTACATATATATTTTCTTCAGATGTAATCATAGATTTAATGAATCGATAAGATATTAAACTCATTTGATTTATCGTTAGTACTAGATTACATAATCTCTAAAACTTTAGAAATTACATAATCGCCATGTCGAGCGAAGATAATCGATGTAGAACGATGTGTAGAATGAAGATAAAGTAGATAGAATGATACGTAGAACGATGATTATGCTCGAGGTATAGATTGTGATGTTGAGATGTGTGGTGTTGAGGCTTGTGTTGTTGATGGTATTGGTGCTGATGCTGGTGGTACTGTTGGTGCCGGTGTTGACGGTGATGCCTGCAAGTTGTGCATCGTACTCTCCAAAGCTACTACTCGAGTACGAAGTTTGTTGACTTCTTCTATTATTCCAGGATGATTGGCGGTTTGAACAAGAGGATGAATAAGGTTTAGAATTTTAGATAGAAGATAATCGTGACGAGGTACCCTGGAGATGAGGCTAAAAATGGTGTTTCGGATAGATTCATCGGTAAGTGCTTCAGGTTCTTCGCCGAGGGTGCAGGTAGGTGGGTAGAAAGGATCTCCTTCTTCTTGTCTCCATTGGTTAAGTCAACTACGAACCCATCAGATGAATTGGGGATGGATGATTGGTTGATTCATTCTGGTGACACTGCTTTCGGAGCTTAAGTGAAACTCCATATCGGAATAGCTGTCGGAATAACTATCGGAATAGCTATCGAAATCTGAGGGACTCGAACTGTTGAGGGATTCATCTTGTACGATCAGATGAAGTATTTTTGATAAGAAATAGATTATAGGATGTAGATTAGTACCCTGCGATACATGATTTACATATGCATATATAATACTAAAATCCCATAAGTTACTGAGGAATCTACGGAAGCTGTCAGGCAAAGGTAATAATAACAGATAGGCTAAGATTTGAATTTATCTATACACTGTCTATGCAATAGAGGCAGTAAGACGTGTCTAGACTTTAAGGATGATAAGCAGGTAATTTTTGACACGAAATGATAAGCAAAACTTTTGACATGCAGACACGATCGAAGTCCAGACTCACTAATGCATCCTAATGACTATCAGTTAGACACACTAATGCAGACCTGGTTCTCTAAGACTACCGCTCTGATACCACTTGTAACGACCCGTCCTTATCCACCTGGACGAAATCATCAACATTTGGTCCCATTGCGAGGTACTGATCTAAATATACCATGAATGACTCCAAGTAATATCTTTAAAATGAGCAAATGCACAGCGGAAGACTAAATTCGTACCTGAGAATAAACATGCTTAAAAGTGTCAACCAAAAGGTTGGTGAGTTCATAGGTTTATCATAACAATCATTTCAATATATTAATAGACCACAAAATTTCATAATCATAAACATAATACACTCGCAAGTGTATAAAAGTATTCTATAAGTTGTAGGCACCCGGTAACAAGCCTTAACGTTCATGTTTTACCCTCTGAAGTACACCAGATCAGGTGTGTTTAAAATAACCTCGAAGTACTAAAGCATCCCATAGTCAGGATGGGGTTTGTCAGGCCCAATAGATCTATCTTTAGGATTCGCACCTACCGTACATATACAAGTAGTTTAATGTTACCAAGCTAAGGGTATATTTCTGGTTTAAACCCACGTAGAATTATTTTTAGTACTTGTGCCTATTTCGTAAAGCATTTATAAAACAGCGCATGTATTCTCAGCCCAAAAATATATATTGCAAAAGCAATTAAAAAGGGAGCAAATGAAACTCACCTAATGTACTTTGTAGTAAAAATACATATGACTATATTGAACAATGCAGGGTTGGCCTCGGATTCACGAACCTATATCATTTATATATATTAACACATATAATTGAAATCAAATAAATTTATATATTATATCATAATTTATATGTTATATAGTTTTAATTTGTATAAATATTTAATATAATGTATATTTATATAGTTTAATTAATGTGTATATATATATATATATATATATATATATATATATATATATATATATATATATATATAATTAATATTGCTTTAAAAAAAATATCCATATTTCGTTATATTATATGTGTTTATATAACTAGTATTTATATGGTAAAATAATGTTAATAATTATAGGTAGAAAGTTGTATCTTTTATGATAATAATAATAATATTAATACTAATTAGGTTTGGTAATGATATTGGTATTAATAATTTTTATCATAATACTAATAATAAAAGTAATGATAAAACAATAATAATGATAATATTAATAAAAATTGTGAAAACTACCTTCCAAGCTTTTCTAAAAAGAGATGCCCCGAACCGGGCTCGAACCCAAGACTTCTCACTTAACCAATTTCCTTCCAAACCACTCCTCTGCTTTTATTTTATGATTATACTAGCAAACTAAAATCTTTTAACCCATCATCATCCTCATAAATCTTACCCATATTTTGCTAATTATATTTCACAGCCCAACATCATAATAGGATTTCGGCCCAACTAAGTACACGGCCCAACAATAGTTCATAAGCCCAAGATAATTATCATTCAAGCCCACTATTCAATGCCTAATTTAATTAAGGCATAATTGTAATTTAAAGCCCACTTAACAAATTAAAAGCCCAAGATCATTATCACAATTTTTGAGTTTTTGCTTCTGTGTTGTTCGATCAAGATCAAACCAAGCAGCCTATCGACATATCACTATCATCATCTTCCCATCATCTAACCATAATCATCATCATAACCTTATTACTTATTTCATCATCATCATTCTTAACTATTATCTAGATCATCATTCCCTTCTATTTTATCATAAACATCAATTATTGTCATCATTCTGTAATCGTGATCCCACCGACCCGAATCATATTAACCATTCATCATCATCGTTATTTTATGTACATCATCGATCATTTAACATCCTCTTCATCATCTATTATACATCACAGTATGCATCATCATTAACTTCGTTTATTATAAACGTCATCATCTTCTCTTTATTATAAAATCACGAAATCAATATCATCACTCACTCCGTCATCATTATTAAGCACAATAAACTCATCATCCTTATTATTATCTCACGGCCCTATTGTTTTAATTAACAATATTATCCTTCTTTTCTTATAGTTTAGTCCAAAAGGAGTGGAATCATAATCTGATAAAATTCATCCCATAATTTACGGACACCTTTATTTGTTTTGAATATATATTAAATTTCGTGGGGTGCTAGCTGCAAGTGGGTCTAACTAATTTACTCGAGACTTTACCTAATTATTGAAACTTTCGTACATCCCTACTTTTTTTGCTTGACACATCGGTCGGCCACAAGGATAAGTGGAATACATAGTGGCAATAATTTAAAGATTAAGTATGCATTAAAAGAAATCAAATGCCTTTGGTTTGTGGGGTACTCCTAGCCGTACCAATCTAATAACATGGTGGTGGTGACTATTTTCTTCAATGCATTCTCAAACACATACATCACCTTTAGCTTCACTTTTAAATGTTCACGATTTTCAGCTGCAGAATATCGTGGATGATGGTGGCGGGTTTTAAGTGGTGATAAGGTGATGGAAGTGGTGATGAAGAAGGTGGTGTGTGGTTGTAGTGGGTTCGATAGTTGTAACTAACAACAAGTAGCAATAATGAAATGGTTAGTGTGGGTTTAGTTGTATTGTGTTCATCGAGAAACAGCTAGGAGCAAATGGTTTCAAA
The DNA here is from genome assembly GCF_046630445.1 of Rutidosis leptorrhynchoides. Lineage (NCBI taxonomy): Eukaryota > Viridiplantae > Streptophyta > Magnoliopsida > Asterales > Asteraceae > Rutidosis > Rutidosis leptorrhynchoides. The sequence continues at coordinate 480,804,236 of NC_092336.1, forward strand.
GGTTCAAAATAGAAACCAAGTATCGTGGCATTTGTAGTTCCCATAAGTTTATTTAAATGATGTTTGTTCACGGTTTATAGTGGAGGAAGATGGTGGTGAGTAGAGATGGTGAAAGCCGAGAGTGGTGGTGATTGTGGGTGATGAAGGTGATTGGAGTGATGGTGTCATGGAGAAGAAGAGGAAAAAGAGATAGATGGGTTTTTCATTCTATAAGTAAATATAGAGTAGATAGATATTAGGAACAAAACATACATAATTGTGGATAATAATTCACATTCATTCACCAACATGATTTTAAGAAGACATGAAAATAACTTGTGATAGGGATGGAAAACAGATTTAGATTCGTTTCATTACAAACAATAGAAAGAAAACAATAAGATAAAGAAATATAAAAGGTGGTTTAGATGCCTAGAAATTTCGTACCATTTATTTAGCTTTTTAATTCATTTATATAAATAAATTAATAATAACAATTAATAAATACATTAATACTAATAATATACTAATAATAACAATATTCTTATTGGTAAGGATAATGATAACAATCTTTAAAAAAAAATATTAATATTATGTATTATTTTTATAAATATTATAATGAAAGTAATAATAACAATATTAATATGATAACTATATTTTAGCTTGTAATTACATATATCAATATTACAATTTATTAATTATATAACATTATATAATATATATATTTTATATATATATATATATATATATATATATATATATATATATATTTATTTATTTATTTATTTTTAAACAATTATTCGTGAATCGTCGGGGATAGTCAAAGGTCAAATGAATTCAAGTAAACAGTTCGAAATTTCGTGACTCAGTATTATAGACTTTGCTTATCTTGTCGGAAACATGTAAAAATTGAGTTTAAATTTGGTCAGAATTTCCGGGTCGTCACAAAATGTCAATTATGTGTTGACATATACTTATATTTATATACTTATATTTATATAGTTATTTATACACAACTGTTTGTGAATCGTCGGGAATCGTCAAAGGTCTATTGAATCCATGTAAACAGTTCAAAAATTCTTGAGACTCACTTTACAACTTTGCTTATCGTGTCGAATTCATATAAAGATTAAGTTTAAATTTGGTCGGAAATTTCCGGTTCGTCACACAATGTAACCGCAACACCACCGGAGTCGAACACCACGCTAGTAGGTATGAAAGAGGCACCTATCTTCGCGTCCCGTAGACTCCATTACCACATTCATCGAGATCCAAGACACTCGATCTCAAGTGTTTCATCCACCCGATGAACCTCACGGTTCATCAACTTCAACACGAGAGCGAACATGCTCTAACATCCGAACACCAAAGCCCACACCCATGGATTGGTAGAAACATTTCCCAACACTAAGGAATGCTTGGTTGCACCAAGTCTTACGCCCTTCGCCCGACAATCAAAAAGTCACCATAGGGTAATTTTATTAGGAACGTCACCCATAACAATAACATGCACAACACAATGCATTTAACAACCCAAACTCAACGGCACATAATAAATAATCAAAGGACATATTTATTAAAACGAAACGTACCTTAACGTCTCCTTGCCGCACCCGTCCCCGCTAACTCGGGACATTCCGACTTACGATGTCCTTCCTCTTGGAAATTGAAGCACACCGTGCCATCACCCTTTGGCACCGAACATTCCCAAGTCTTGTGACCTCTCACGCCACAATTGTAACATCTAGATGCACTAGAATCCAATATACTCATTCGTATACCACCCGTGCTCACACTTGCACCCTTAGTTCTCTTACTAGGAGCACCATACGAAATAACCCTTCTCTCACTTGAAGGTTCACCAATATTTGATCGCGAATACAATTCGAAACCCCTAGTGTGATGCCCCGTACAGAACCATCGTGTACGAATCATCAACAACAGGATCATTACAAGGTCAAACACTATATGCTATTTCAAAATACGTTTGCATTCATGATAAAAAGGTGATGTCTTAACCAACATCAATGTTTAACAACCAAAAGTATGCTTTAACGACTAGAAGCATGGATAATAGTATGTGACCCATAGGTCGTTACAAATCATAGTTTCAAAAGTAATAATGTTTATGAATGCAAGATGAACATTCATGCAGTGACATCTCTAAAGCAGCGGGTGTCTACAGCAAGACTAGTACACAGCAGAAGCAACCTTAAGCACCTGAGAAAAACATGCTTAAAAATGTCAACACAAAGGTTGGTGAGCTATAGTTTAAGTATAACAGTATGTAAGGTAGGCCACGAGATTTCAGTGCTACAAAGAGCGTTTCAAAACAGTATGATAAAGTATATGTTTAACCGTGGGCACTTGGTAACTAACTTAACGTTTATAACCCCCTGAAAGTACACTTGGCGAGTGCGTATGTATTACGAAGTATTAAACACCCGTTAAATGCTAGCGCTACTAGCCCGAGTGGGGATGTCAAACCCTATGGATCCATATCTAAGATTCGCGTTCACCGGTTCAAAAACCAATGACTAAACGTTACCGAGCTAAAGGGAATGTTTATGCCGTTGTATAACCCACACATATATAAGTTTAAGTACTCGTGCCTAGTATGTAAAACGTAAAATGCGCATGTATTCTCAGTTCCCAAAATAGTTAAAGTAAAAAGGGAATGCTATAACTCACTGTGGTAAAGTAGTGGTAAAGTTGAGTCGGGAAGTAAGCAAGTACGTAGGTCCGGAAAGTCCTCAACCTAAGTCAAATAGTACTAAGTCAGTAAATCGTCCCAATAGGTTTAAATGTATGTAAATTAGGTCTTAAGGGTCATCATCATTCATCATCAAACAAAAGGTGTAAAGTAAGTTTCGTTCATGAAAAGAGTTTAAAACAAAGGCTGAGTTCGATCAGTCACCACGGCCTCTATACTTACTGAAATAAGGTGAGACCAGTGGTCATGGTTCCGTATATGAGTCCTTTAGTTGTGGTAAAAATTCCAGAAGCAAACTCGTCTTCGTTTGACCGTGGCGACAGTCTAAGTGCGAGTAGGTCAGAATTTTCAGCACAACGTTAAAAGGACATAGTGACGATCGGAGGGCCATAAATCCTAAACCGTAACTCGGACTAAGACGAGTCTTAAACGAAAAATTATCTACTCGAACAGAGTTAACTGAAAATCAACTTTAAAGTAGCCCAGGTATTCGGGTCTGTTCCAGAAAACAGTAAACAGTAGGTTCCGGTGGGTTCTTGGTGCTTGATGATTATCACGGTTCTCATTTTTGATGCATATAGCTTCAAGTGTACAACTCGTTGATGTGTTTGCATCATCTTAACCAAGGTTTGACCATCATAACACTTGTGTAAGTCTAAGACATGTAGCACAACTCATTTAAGTGTTGAAAGTAGCTTGATGAACCAAAGTTACATCAAAATCTTAGATCCGACACATACATGAACTATAAAAGTAATATTTGAACTACAAACTTGAAAGTAAACTAACTAATCAAGATCTTAAGATGTAGAACATAGTTATTAGTTAGATCTTGAAGATCCAAGACTCAAAGGTCTAGATCTAAAGTTATTAAGTTAAATCCTAAGTAATAACACTTGAATCTTTACTTTGATGAAACCATAAGTTACAAAACTTAGATTTGCATCTTGTAAAGTGTATGTAAGCTTTCAAGCTTTTGTTTATGACATAATAAGTAGACCATAAGCTATAGAACTTAGACCATCACAAGTATATGAAGTTATAACTAGAAAGTTATACTTCCATGTTCTTGAACTTATAAAGTTAACTTTTGTTCAAGAAAAATGAGATCAAAGTTAACTAGTAACACTTGACCAACAACAACCAAAATCACGAATTTAAAATGCTAGGAAATGAAGAAATAATCTAAATAAACAAGTAACTAGTTCATGGTTGTTCATACTTTTAAAGATTCGAGCCAAAGTCTTGATCTTTAAGGAAGTAAACTTTTAAGCTTACAACATGAACTTCAAGTAATGATTTACAACACATGAACTTTAATCTTTTAAAAACATTAAGTGTAGAACATAAACTAGAAAGTTTATGTTCTTGTATGTCTTGTAAGAACAAGTTGATATGAAGAATCAAACTAACAAGTTTGATTCTTAATAATTAGTAAGTAAACAACAACAACTAACAACTACAAGTAATTAAGTAACAAACATGAACAAGTATTAACAAGCAAATGATGATGAATGTGAGAGTGTTTGGTTCGGTTTTAGGTGAAGAAAAAAGAGAGGAAAAGTCTTATGTTACTTACAAACTTGAGAGAGAAATGAGAGAAAAAAAAGTGCAAGTAAATAAATAAGCCCAAACAATTAACTAGTAACCATAGTTAATTAAAAATGATTAATAAAACTTAATCATGAATGTAAATAATATTCAAAAATATTATTCGTGTAAAGTTCATGTGTCACAAAGACGTGTCGGGCATTCAAAAGTCAAGTATAGTGACAAGTAAATGAATATAAACAATACATTCATTAAATCACAAGTATTAATAATAAATATTAATAAATAAACGTTGGAAAATCCAGGGTCGTTACATTACCCACCTGTTAAAGAAAATTTCGTCCCGAAATTTTAAGTTGAGATAGATGGAGGAGTCGGGAAAAGGTGAGGATACTTCTGCATCATCTGATCCTCTCGCTCCCAGGTAAACTCAGGTCCTCGTTTGGCATTTCATCGTACTCGAACGATCGGAATCTTGTTGCGTTTCAAAGTTTTGACCTCACGGTCCATAATTTCAACAGGCTCTTCCACGAAGTGGAGTTTGTCGTCAATGGTAAGTTCTTCAAGTGGTATGATAAGTTCGGGTGCAGCAAGACACTTTTTCAAGTTTGACACGTGAAAGGTAGGATGAACTGAGCTCAATTGTGTTGGAAGATCCAAACGGTAAGCAACGGGTCCAACACGCTTCAAGATTTCAAAAGGACCAATGTATCGTGGGTTTAACTTTTCGCGTTTTCCAAAACGAATCACACCCTTCCAAGGTGCAACCTTCAACATTACACGGTCACCAACGTTGAATTCAAAGTCTTTACGTTTAAGATCGGCATAACTCTTTTGGCGATCGCGGGCAGTCTTAAGTCTAGCTTGAATTTGAGCAATCTTCCCCGTTGTTTTGTGGACTACCTCGGGTTCGGTGATTTGCTTTTCGCCTACTTCGGCCCAATAAATAGGAGATCGGCACTTGCGGCCATAAAACGCTTCAAAAGGTGCGGCATTAATGCTCGAGTGATAACTGTTGTTGTACGAGAATTCGGCTAACGGCAAATGCCTTTCCCAGGCCTTTCCGAAATCAATGACACATGCACGCAACATGTCTTCCAAGTTCTGAATCGTTCGTTCACTTTGCTCGTCGTTCTATGGGTGATAAGCAGTACTCATGTCGAGACGGGTTCCCGTGGCTTCTTGTAAAGAACGCCAAAATCTGAAAGCAAAACGGGGATCGCGATCTGAGATGATCGACAAAGGTACACCATGCCGAGATAAAACCTCTTTGATGTATTGTTGAGCGAGTCTCTCCATCGTATCCGTTTCCTTCATAGCTAGGAAGTGCGCAGATTTGGTAAGACAGTCAACGATAACCCAGATGGTATCGTATCCGCCCACTGTCTTTGGTAGCTTGGTGATAAAATCCATTGTTATCCTTTCCCACTACCATTGTGGGATTTCCAGTTGTTGAAGTAATCCAGAAGGTCTTTGATGTTCGGCCTTAACTTCCGAACAAGTCAAACACTTACCAACATAAGTTGCAACGTCTTTCTTAAGATTGGGCCACCAATACTGTTCCTTAAGATCGTGGCACATTTTGCCCCCTCCGGGATGAATCGAATATCTCGACTTATGGGATTCATCAAGTATAAGGTTTCGTAGATCTCCATAAAGAGGTACCCAAATTCTTCCGGCATAACATCGGAGTCCAGTCTCCCTAACCTCGAATCGAAAGATAAGTATGTTCAAATGTTCATGAGATATATTCTCCTCCTTGAGAGCCTCATATTGGGCTACTCGGATCTGGCTGTTGAGGTTCGAATGAATGGTGGTGTTCAGTGCCCGAACACGAAGAGGTGCCATCCTCTCCTTTCGGCTTAAAGCGTCAGCTACAACATTGGCCTTGCCAGGATGATAACGAAGTTCACAATCATAGTCGTTCAGCGTCTCGATCCATCGACGCTGCCTCATATTTAGTTGCTTCTAATCGAAGATGTGCTGGAGACTCTTGTGGTCGGTGAAGATAGTACTCTTAGTTCCATACAAATAGTGTCTCCACAATTTTAATGCGAAGACAATGGCTCCAAGTTCAAGATCGTGAGTAGTGTAGTTCCGTTCGTGAATCTTCAGTTGTCGAGAGGCATAAGCGATAACCTTTGATCTTTGCATTAGTACACAACCAAAACCACTTTTCGATGCATCGCAATAAACAACAAAGTCGTCACTGCCCTCGGGAAGTGATAAGATAGGTGCGGTGGTTAACTTCTTCTTTAAGGCTTGAAATGATGATTCGTGTACGGGTTCCCAAATGAACTTCTTTCCCTTATGAGTCAGCGCGGTCAAAGGACGCGCAATTAGAGAGAAACCTTCAATAAACCTTCGGTAGTAACCGGCGAGACCTAGAAATTGGTGGATGTGAGTTGGAGTAGTGGGGGTCTCTCACTTGCTGATAGCTTCAATCTTGGCGGGATCAACTTTGATACCCTGGTCGCTCACAACATGACCCAGAAATTGGACTTCCTTCAACCAAAATTCACACTTGGAGAATTTAGCGTAAAGTTGCTCTTGCCTTAAGAGTTCAAGCACTAATCTAAGATGTTGCTCATGCTCTTCTCCGCTCTTAGAGTAGATGAGGATATCATCTATGAAGACGATAACAAACTTATCCAGGTACGGCTTGCAGACACGATTCATGAGATCCATGAACACGGCAGGTGCGTTGGTTAAACCGAATGGCATCACGAGAAACTCATAATGACCATAACGAGTTCTGAATGCAGTCTTCATCACATCGCTTTCCTTCACCCTCAACTGGTGATAACCGGATTGTAAGTCGATCTTAGAGTAAACGCTCGATCCTTGAAGTTGATCAAAAAGATCGTCAATTTGGGGAAGAGGATACCGATTCTTGGTCGTCAATTTGTTGAGTTCACGGTAGTCGATACACATGCGGAAGGATCCATCCTTCTTCTTCACAAATAAGACAGGTGTGCCCCAAGGCGAGAAACTTGGTTGGATAAATCCACGGTCAAGTAGTTCTTGTAGTTGACTCTGTAATTCTTGCATCTCGGAAGGTGCGAGTTGATAAGGTGCGCGAGCTACAGGTGCTGCTCCTGGCACTAAGTCGATCTGAAACTCTACTGCTCTCGGCGGCAGTAATCCAGGAAATTCTTCAGGGAAGACATTGGAAAATTCGTTCACAATTCGAACGTCGTTCACACTCTTCACCTCGGTTTCTACCGTTTTCAAATGTGCTAGGACAGCAAGACGTCCCTTCTTCATGATCTTTTGCGCTTTCACGCAACTAATGAGGTTCAGCTTCGAGGTACATCTCTCTCCGTAAATGATCAGTGGCTCACCATCTCCTTGTGGTATATTTAGAGCTTTATCTCCACAGATAATATCGGCCCTTATCTTGGTCAACCAATCCATACCGATGATCACGTCAAAACTTCCCAATTTGATGGGTATCAAATCAATTTCGAAATCTGCACCAGCTATGTTGATAATATCTCCTCGACTAATATGGTCAATTTTCTCAAGTTTCCCATTGGCTACCTCTACAAGCATACTCTCCTTTAACGGGACTAACGACCAATTAATCTTATCGCAAAAATGTCTACATACATAACTTCTATCAGCACCAGTATCAAATAGGACAGAAGCTAATAAATTGTTGATAGTGAATATACCTGTCACCAAGTCGGGATTCTCGCGTGCATCCCTTGCATTAACGTTGAAAGCTCTACCACGCGATGGTCTGCCGTCCTTTCTTTTATTGGGACACGCATTTCTGAAGTGGCCCGTCTGTCCGCATTCGTAGCACTTTTTCGGTCCATTGGGGTTTGCCTTCACATTCAGGGTGGTGACCTTGCAGTCCTTACCGATATGTCCAGTCCATTGGAACTTTTCACAAACAATATTATAATACCTAGTATGGTGTTTGTAGCATCGCTTGCATTGTGGTAAGGTTCCCTTGTAGTTGGGGTTTGAGTTGGTGTTCAGATTGGGGTTTCCACCGTTGTTGTTTCCTCTGAAACCCTCATGTTGTTTTGTCGGGTTTTGATCATAGGTCCTTCCCCTGTTGTTATCCCATTTGCGCTTCTCAATACTACCCGCTTCAGACTTAGCCTTCTCTGGTTCATCGATGATAATTTGGTTCATTAAAGTATGCACCATGCGCATTGCTTCCGGGACATTGGGTGGCTTGGACGAGGTGACGTTTCCCTTAATGGACTTAGGAAGTCCCTACAAATATCTCTCCATACGCTTGAATTCCGGGGTGACCAGGGTAGGACACATCAGGGCTAGTTCCAAATATCTACGATTGTACCCATCGAGGCCGTTTCCCACAACCTTCAACTGCATAAACTCAATTTCCATCTTCTGGATCTCGGTCCTAGGGCAATATTCCTCAATCAGGGCCCCTTTGAATTCCTCCCATGGGGTCGCAAATGCCTCATCAATACCTTTTGCTTGAGCCAATGTGTCCACCACGTTAGTGCGCCGTCAGACAGAGTGCATGAAGCAAATTTGGTCTTATTCGCTTCTGAGCAGTTACTAACTCGAAACACAGATTCTAATTTCTCGAACCATCTAGTGAGACCAACCGGCCCCTCTGTTCCACTGAAATTGTGGGGTTTACAGCTTTGAAACTCATTGTACGTGCACCCATTATGAATGGGTTGAATAACCGGTGGCGGTGGCGGTGGAGCTTGGAGGTTCCTTTCTGCTAAAGCTGCGGTGACTCGCTCATTGATCATCTCCTCGATTTGGGCTGTGGTCGGTGTTGATCTTCCATTGGCCATGGTGTTCTAAACAAAAATTTTGACTCAAGTCAAAATCCAGTATTCAAATAGTAATAATACAGCATATGGTAACCAACATGGATCAACACATCACATGTTTATTAAGTAATGCAATCCAGGTATAAATACCACAGAATCATACAGTAACGTAAATAGAACACCGTGCAAGAATTAAATAACGCAAAGTTCCATTCATTAATAATAAGTTGCATACATTCGCGTAGTTTCGTACAATACATAAGTGAAACATAAAACTACAACTAGATTATATAATGAAATTTACTACAAAAGTACTACGGTGATGGCGGGTGTAGGATGTCCAATACGTGAGACATCTGGTCCTCGAGCTCAGTTACCCAAGAACGGAGGATCTCCACCTCCCTCATCAGTTCCTCGACAGAGGGAGAGGGTGGGGCAGGCAGTGCAGTCGGTGCGGGTGGTGGTGGTGGAGCTGGTGGTGCAGACGGTCCGGCTCCAGAAGTAGAGGCTGCGAAGCGGTAAGGCTTACGGATGAAGGGATCAGCAGGATACGGCACAAGCCGCTTACGGGCGGTAACCCTACGACACCGACCATATGCATCAGTGAATGCTCGACCTCCATTAATCCCTGGAATGACGGTACCATCGAAACGGTACCGCTTCTTCGGCGGGGTGGAGGGTGGCTGTACAGGTGCATCATCAGGGTCCTCCTCGTCGGAGTCATCGTCACTAGAGTCGTCTGTGGATGAGTCGTCAGATGACGGGTCATCTGAATCATGTGGAGGTGGCTGCATGGGTCGCTGTACTGGCTCTCCTCGGGCGGCCATCATCTGTCGGTATCTAAAAGGCGGGATCGGCACCAAATGTCCATCAGGAGCGCGTCGGCACCAATGACGATACTGATTACGGAATGGACCTTCCCCAAATTCCGCGGGAATCACAACACCACCGGGATGGTGCTGTGGCTACTGAGGTACAGGGGCAAGTGGAGCTGGAATCTCCGGGAGGTCCTGGGCTCCGTCTGCAGAACCCACTGGGGCAGGCGCATGACTACTAGCTCCGGAGGATGAAGCGCCTGGGTCACTAGAGTGTGTCGCCGACGGGATCGGGGGATCGGCAACAGTGGCAGGTGAAGTGGCTGAAGTGTCTGAATCGCTGCCCAAAATGATAGCAGGTGGAATATCCAACATCTGAACAAGGAAAATTAAATTTTCCATGTCAGTAAGTCATAAAGCAAGCACGTATTAGGCCAAGTAACTACAACAGTCTAAATCATGTATAACAGTAAGTAGCATGGCAATAAAGACAGGTATCATGCAATCGAAAGCAGATAATAGCATGCAGTAGTGAAATCATGTAATAGCATACGGCATATAGCAGTAAAAGTAAGCAGCAGCATGTAGTAAGTTCAGCGAAAACAAGTAAACTAGCAAGTTGTAGATTAGTCCTATTAGTGAATCCTACTCGGGTCGGTCCAGACTCACTAATGCAACTTAATTCCCTACAACCAATGCTCTGATACCAAATGTGATGCCCCGTACAAAACCATCGTATACGAATCATTAACAACAGGATCATTACAAGGTCAAACACTATATGCTATTTCAAAATACGTTTGCATTCATGATAAAAAGGTGATGTCTTAACCAACATCAATGTTTAACAACCAAAAGTATGCTTTAACGACTAGAAGCATGGATAATAGTATGTGACCCATAGGTCGTTACAAATCATAGTTTCAAAAGTAATAATGTTTATGAATGCAAGATGAACATTCATGCAGTGACATCTCTAAAGCAGCGGGTGTCTACAGCAAGACTAGTACACAGTAGAAGCAACCTTAAGCACCTGAGAAAAACATGCTTAAAAACGTCAACACAAAGGTTGGTGAGCTATAGTTTAAGTATAACAGTATGTAAGGTAGGCCACGAGATTTCAGTGCTACAAAGAGCGTTTCAAAACAGTATGATAAAGTATATGTTTAACCGTGGGCACTTGGTAACTAACTTAACGTTTATAACCCCCTGAAAGTACACTTGGCGAGTGTGTATGTATTACGAAGTATTAAACACCCGTTAAATTCTAGCGCTACTAGCCCGAGTGGGGATGTCAAACCCTATGGATCCATATCTAAGATTCGCGTTCACCGGTTCAAAAACCAATGACTAAACGTTACCGAGCTAAAGGGAATGTTTATGCCGTTGTATAACCCACACATATATAAGTTTAAGTACTCGTGCCTAGTATGTAAAACGTAAAATGCGCATGTATTCTCAGTTCCCAAAATAGTTAAAGTAAAAAGGGAATGCTATAACTCACAGTGGTAAGTAGTGGTAAAGTTGAGTCGGGAAGTAAGCAAGTACGTAGGTCCGAAAAGTCCTCAACCTAAGTCAAATAGTACTAAGTCGGTAAATCATTACAATAGATTTAAATGTATGTAAATTAGGTCTTAAGGGTCATCATCATTCATCATCAAACAAAAGGTGTAAAGTAAGTTTCGTTCATGAAAAGAGTTTAAAACAAAGGCTGAGTTCGATCAGTCACCACGGCCTCTATACTTACTGAAATAAGGTGAGACCAGTGGTCATGGCTCCGTATATGAGTCCTTTAGTTGTGGTAAAAATTCCAGAAGCAAACTCGTCTTCGTTTGACCGTGGCGACGGTCTAAGTGCGAGTAGGTCAGAATTTTCAGCACAACGTTAAAAGGACATAGTGACGATCGGAGGGCCATAAATCCTAAACCGTAACTCGGATTAAGACGAGTCTTTAACGAAAAATTATCTACTAGAACAGAGCTAACTGAAAATCAACTTTACAGTAGCCCAGGTATTCGGGTCTGTTCCAGAAAACAGTAAACAGTAGGTTCCGGTGGGTTCTTGGTGCTCGATGCTTATCACGGTTCTCATCCTTGATGCATATAGCTTCAAGTGTACAACTCGTTGATGTGTTTGCATCATCTTAACCAAGGTATGACCATCATAAAACTTGTGTAAGTCTAAGACATGTAGCACAACTCATTTAAGTGTTGCAAGTAGCTTGATGAACCAAAGTTACATCAAAATCTTAGATCCGACACATACATGAACTATAAAAGTAATATTTGAACTACAAACTTGAAAGTAAACTAACTAATCAAGATCTTAAGATGTAGAACATAGTTCTTAGTTAGATCTTGAAGATCCAAGACCCAAAGGTCTAGATCTAAAGTTATTAAGTTAAATCCTAAGTAATAATACTTGAATCTTTACTTTGATGAAACCATAAGTTACAAAACTTAGATTTGCATCTTGTAAAGTGTATGTAAGCTTTCAAGCTTTTTTTTATGACATAATAAGTAGACCATAAGCTATAGAACTTAGATCTATCACAAGTATATGAAGTTATAACTAGAAAGTTATACTTCCATGTTCTTGAACTTATAAAGTTAACTTTTGTTCAAGAAAAATGAGATCAAAGTTAACTAGTAACACTTGACCAACAACAACCAAAATCACGAAATTAAAATTCTAGGAAATGAAGAAATAATCTAAATAAACAAGTAACTAGTTCATGGTTGTTCATACTTTTAAAGATTCAAGCCAAAGTCTTGATCTTTAAGAAAGTAAACTTTTAATCTTACAACATGAACTTCAAGTAATGATTTACAACACATGAACTTTAATCTTTTAAAAACATTAAGTGTAGAACATAAACTAGAAAGTTTATGTTCTTGTATGTCTTGTAAGAACAAGTTGATATGAAGAATCAAACTAACAAGTTTGATTCTTAATAATTAGTAAGTAAACAACAACAACTAACAACTACAAGTAATTAAGTAACAAACATGAACAAGTATTAACAAGCAAATGATGATGAATGTGAGAGTGTTTGGTTCGGTTTTAGGTGAAGAAAAAAGAGAGGAAAAGTCTTATGTTACTTACAAACTTGAGAGAGAAATGAGAGAAAAAAAAGTGCAAGTAAGAGTGTGTGTTTGGAATGAATGAAGTATGAGTGAATACAAGTAATAAGTTAGCAAACTTTGAAATCCAAAAACCACTCCCCAAGGCCTATTAGGCCGACGGTTCTCAAAGGGAGGAGGGAGGAGGAAATGGTCCACTAGGTTCTTGCATGTTATGGCTCAAAAAGATGGTTATTAGAGGTGTTTTTATGGGAATGATGTGCAAGTAACAAGTAACTAGATTCTCCATTCACCAACTAAATAGTTTAAGCCTTAATGGATTACTTACATGAAAGTATGGGCTAAATAATTTAATTAAGTGTGTAGGGTGGGCTTCTAAGCCCATGTACAATTAAAAAGCCCAAGTATGTATGTAACTAACAAGTTAAATAAATAAGCCCACGCAATTAACTAGTAACCATAGTTAATTAAAAATGATTAATAAAACATAATCATGAATGTAAATAATATTCAAAAATATTATTCGTGTAAAGTTCGTGTGTCACAAAGACGTGTCGGGCATTCAAAAGTCAAGTATATTGACAAGTAAATGTATATAAACAATACATTCATTAAATCACAAGTATTAATAATAAATATTAATAAATAAACGTTGGAAAATCCAGGGTCGTTACACCTAGCCACCGCGAATAACCCCGCAAACGACTTCGCTTGACCCCGGCTAATTTTATTTTGCAAGTCATCACTCAGAGTTCGATAGAAATCTTCCATCAACATACGATCGTTCCCAATATACTCCGGGCAAAAAAAGACCCTTCGCCATAAAGGTCATCTTGAGAGTATTCAAGTCCATGGATCCTTATCGCAAATTTCGCAACTCATCACGCAATTCTGCCAAATCGGCTTGCGTCCGGAATTCCTCGAAGAATTCCTTCTTAAAATCTTCCCACGATAACTGATGTTAAAGCGAAGGGGTATAAAATACTATTAATTTTTACAAGGAAATACTATTAAATACGTTACAATTTTACACAAGTTTTATTATTTATTTATAGAATGGATATACCTAAATCTTGCTACAACACTTATAGGCAGTGTACCTAATCGTAGAGTAGTGCAGTTTTTAGTAAGTCCGGTTCGTTCCACGGGGAGCTGGTGATTGCATACTATATTTTTAACAACTATATTTATATAAAATATATATAATTATAAGTAGTAATATTATAAAAGGGGGTTTTTACCGTTTAATGACCGGTTTGTCGATTTTAAGTTTTAAGCGTAAATATAAATGACAATAATTAAAATGCGATAATTAAAATGACAGTAAATAAAATTGCGAGTAAATGAAAGTACGATGAGAAATACAATAAAACAATTATGCTTATTTAAACTTCCGTAATCATGATGTTTGACGTTTTGATTTTAATTAATTATCCTGGGTTAATTGTCCTTTGTCCTGGATTATTTGAAACCTATCTGGTTTTTGCCCATAATAGTCCATCGGTCATAATTATAAAATGCTCGGCAAATTTAACTTTATACCCGAAGTCAAATATTCCAACTAATTAGGGATTCGAACTGCAACAAGGTCTTAATACTTTGTTTAATGAATACACCAGGTTATCGACTGTGTGTAATCCAAGGTTTTAATACTTTGTTAACAATTACACCAATTACCCTTGAATGTAATCCACCCCTGTTTTAATGAGTCCATTGACTATTAATCCATCCCCGTGTCCGGTCAAATGAACAATTATTAATATTTATAAATATCCCGCTCATCATATCCGATCGAACGTAAGTGGATATTTATAGCTACGTCAAATTGTAAATCTCTATATTAATTTAATGAGGTATCATTTAGTTAATATAAAGCCCATTAATAGCCCATAGTCTAATTTCCACAAGTGTCGGTCTTTTGTCCAAACCCCAATTATGGTACGAAATCCAATAACTCCGTGTTTAATATTTAGTCCAACATCACGATTACTTCGGCTCAAATAAGAATAATAATAACTTAGTTACGAGACATTAATTTAAAAAGGAGAACATAACTTACATTGAGTATTTATCGCGTAGCTTTATACAGACAGAACTTTGACTTTAAAACCCGTAACATAACCTTTACATAACCCAAACTAACTAATATAAAACTACCCTATACTATATATATATTTATAAATTAAACAGAGGGAGTAATATATATTGTGGTGTGTTTTTTTCTGGCCAAACTCGTTGCTTATTTATAGATGTGGCCAGGATTTTGGCCCCATGCGATCGCATGGATTTTTGCCTTCCAGGCCATGCGATCGCATGGCTAGCTGGATCCAGCCACATTTGATTTGTTTCCTTGCTTGTCGACGTTTTATTTAAATATATATAATATATAAATAATTTATATAATTTTTTAAATATTATATTATATTCTTGTGCATAGTTGACTTGTAATTTTTGGTCCGTTGCGTCGGGCGTTGATAGTTGGCTCAGGTTCCGGTTCCGGATTTTCGAACGTCCTTTCATATAATTTAATATCTTGTACTTTGCGTTCCGCAACTTGTACTTTTGTCATTTTTAGACGTTTCTCATCAATAAATTGAACCACTTGGATTGTATCTTGTACATTTGAGCTTTTTGGTCATTTGCGTCTTCAAATCGTCGTTTTCGCCTTTTGTCTTCACACTTATTTAATATAAACGATTATAACTTAAAATAGGACAATTACAACTAAATAATTTACATATTGGGAGGATATTGCTACTAAATATATGTTCATTTGGAGCACTATCAATAACCTCATAAACGCTTCACCACCAACAATGTCGATCTTACCATCCAACTAATCCTTCACCCTACCCCGCAACAAGCTAGTAGCGAGTCTTGTTCTCTTCTCGGGAGGGCAATCAATAGTACAAAAACACCCTTCTACATCCGAAATCCAATCTGTGCTTACCAAAGGATCCGGTCTCCCGTCATACATCGGGGGTTTAGTCCTCATGAAGCTCTTAAGACAACGCTCCATTTCACTACCACTACGAAATTCGGAATACTTCCTATCCAATTCTTCTCGAAACGCACCCATTTGCTCCGCAATGGCGGCCGCAACTCTAGTGTTAAACTCATCGTCATTCGTCTCGATCTCGTTTCGCGTCGTCATTCTAAAGAATGCAAAACTATTAGTCCATGAACGTATAAAACCACACACACAACACCGCCCCATCTTGCTAAACACTCGTTGTACATCACTTGTTAGACACGATTTGCACCCGTAATAAGGTTTGCAAGTCCTTATTACGCACACACGCCGTATCAACTTGTTAGTACAACGACCGCCTCGCTCGATGATATAACCAATACCAACAGAAAGCTTAAGCGATATAAACACACGCAAGAAATAATATCACAATACAAGCCACAATCCTAGTTAGTTCGCCTACACGCTAAGGCACTAACCAAGTTCCCATTCCTATCCGTTCACCTACAAGTCCCGCAACGAATAAGCACATACAAAAGTCTAAGTCTAGGCACCTATCTCAAGTCGCCTAAATCCCTTAGACCATGCTCTGATACCACTTGTAACGACCCAACCCGTCGTATTCCGGCCCATAAAATTTATTTTTTTCCTTTAAATTACATTAATATTATTAACATTTAGGTCCCATTTATATTTTTAAAATGCTTCCATTACAATAATAAGTTTAGACAACTTTAAAACGTATAATACATAAGTTTAAATATCCAAACGGGCATACACGACCCGACTATTTTAATATTCAACAAAACCGAGCATGGTGATTGGGGATATGCTACCCAATCCCAATCGAGTCCAAAAGCAAGATCTTCTAAAGTAACCTAGCCAAGATCTCTAATCCCCACGCTTACCCGAGCCGCCATCATGCGAACCTATAAAAATATCAACAACGAGAGGGTAAGCTAACGCTTAGTGAGTGAGAATATACTACATACATATATATGCATAAAATGGACATGTCACACAATAATAATCAAAAAACACATACCGGAGTCCATGCATAAAGGCAAGCTAATCTAAGCATACCGTACGATCGCTATACACAAGCTAAAATATCAACAACATAAGTACACCACAACGGTAAGTACCACACCAATAAGCTACACCCAGAGAGTTAGCTATAACACAACAATGCAACAATATATATATATATATATATATATATATATATATATATATATATATATATATATATATATATATATATATATATATATATATATATTACAAAGCGTAAACCGCCCAAGGTTAACCCCTTAACCCAATATCAAAAGTTAATTACCAAAATGAAGATTGACCGAACTACACGAGCCTTAGTAAATCCGTATCCACACAAGACTACTATCTTCAATAACACAACAACATCGAGGTTGGCCGAACTGCACGAGCCTTGGTGAATCCGCATCCACACGAGATCACTACCTCAATAAGATGACTGAAACTACACGCGTCATCGTGAATCCGCATCCACATGTGATTCACTTCTCAAATCAAAACCCACGGTCCCGGGGATTATACAAATCCACATCATCGGGGTTATCTAATTCACAACTCAATATCAACCCTTCGCCATTGGGGTTATATAATCCACATCACAAGCACATTTGATAAGGTACACACAAAATGTGCACCTCGCCAAAGGTGGTCAACCAAAATGCACAACCGTGCCAATTGGACCTATACACAAGTCCATCAAATCCACATATATGTGAAGTGAGCTCTATAACCGAAAACCACTTCACCCGACCCGCACCCATCCTACACATACATATGCACATAGGATATTAACACTCACCTTTAAGTCTTGATGGATGCCAAACCAAAATCCGCAATCGCCAATGGAAAGTACCTATTCCATTCATCACATAACGAGTAACACAATTAGGGTGGATATACAAATCAACCCAAATTGACAACTAGTGCAATTTCGACCCAAATGCACTTCCAAGCACAACCCGCGCCCAAACTAACCAATAATCACTAACATTAGTGACAATGGTCCTAATATGCCAATTAAACCCAAACACAAGTGTTAAACACTTCTCATTCTCAAAATCGCCCATAAACCCTAATTTTGACTCTATTCAAAATTAGTCAACCACATGAACCCTAAAGGCTTCCATCACCTCAATAATAACTAAATACTAGTGATTACACTCATTTGCAAGTCTTACAAGCTTACACTTGCTCATCAAACCTAAAACCCGCCAACATCAACAATAAACCCGAATCTTGGTGTTAATCTTCCATTAACAACTGATGGGGTTTCATTTATGAACATACAATCAAAAGTCCCAAACTTAGATGATGAACATGAAAAAAATATTCGGAGTTAGAGCTTACCACTAGTATCACCTTGTAGCTAAGAACAAGGAGAACAAAGTTGCCTCTTACGCTTTCGATTGAATTCCGCTTCTTCCTTTCCAAAAATCCCTTTGAAAGATTTGAAGTGTTGAAATTTTGAGAGAAAATGAAGAAGAAAAGGAAAAAGAAATAAGAGAAATGAGTGGATGGGATTTAAGATCCCAAATCTGGCACACACGCGAAATGATCAAAATGCCCTCGATACCTCTTAAAATTACAAATTTCGGAATCAGTCCACCAGCTAGTTCGTGCCGCGACCGCTATTCTCCGCGCCGCAATAAATGCCTTGGTCTGGGGTCCATTTTGCATGCCTGCTGATCTTGATTCTGGTTTAATGCCGCGCCGTGACCAATAGCTCCGCGCCGCGACATTTAGCACAGCCTGACCCATTTTCGCGTACTAAACTCATTCCTCTCGTACACACTTGGTTCACTTCATTCACGAAGCATACAAATACTTAAACACAACTACAATAACACATTCAATCCCATATCTTACATGCACGAGATTAAGCATGCACCTTACATCATATACGAGGAAAACGGGGTGTTACAGTAAATGTGGGTGATTATCACAACTGCTAAGTGAATGGATACTATCTAACAGACCAAGCATAAGCAACTGAACATGCAAGGGTCACAGATATGCTAACGTCCTGAACTAGCATATAACAACAACTGACAATATGAGGATCGGCGGCTTGTACGAGCACACGACTTAGCTGATCAGGCTACAGTCTACCGATAGTCCGCTTTACTGAGACGCAACACATGCGTCCTTCTATGCTATACTGAACAATCAGTAACATCATGACCCGACCAGGCTACCACGGTCCACCTCACACAAACCCTAACTTGCCACCTCGGTAGGTTCCCAACCTTGTCGCCTCGGTTGGTGTCCAACTATCGGTCTTGCAATCGTCCTAACTAGCATGGCAATAGCTAACTACACATGGTATTCATACAGAGTATAAACATAATAATAAAGAGTCTGAACAAGTAGCGTGTCAGCTACTTAATACTCTATCCAGAGATAGACTCACTCACCGAATACCAGCAACTAACTCAGATAATCTATCACTGAGCTGCCTCCTTATCCTTATCACATCTATGCCCGATCTGAGGATGTTACAACAACTTACCTCGTCATACCCCACTTTTGTAAGATTGAGTTTAATTGTTGTAATTTGGTCAAACTTATCTTTAATGTAATGGCAAAACTCACATTTATCACACTTATATTATATCCAATCAAAACTCGTATGAGACTTTATGTTTGAGTTGAGAGAGTAAGATGATCGTTTGTTTTTTTAAAATGTTTTTATGTAAAGATCTGCGAATCATGTCTGTAAAGAAGATGTGACATAAAAGTATGTATGCTAAATATTGAAAACCGTTTTTTTATGTCTACAAAATAACTTAATTTTGTTTGCAACAATTAGAAACATATTACTAAGTATGTGATATTGCAGACATAATAAGAAATTATTTTATCTTATGTTTTTAGAAAAACAAACAGTCTGCATTAACAACATCTGCGTGCGAGCATACATAAAGCATAGCAAGCTCTGTAGACTAAAAACAAACGACACCTAATACTTTTTGCAAAGTCATAATATTCTCTACACCTACTTCTATACTCCCTAGTACGCTATATATGAATAGAATAAAAGATGTATGTGAGATACCGGGTATGTTTGGCGACAAGCTTTTTGGAGCTTTTTGAAGCGTTTAGCTTTTATGAAAAAGCTCCTATCTAATAAAAAAGCTTCGTTTGGTTACGTTTTTTACAAGAGCTGAAAGCTTTTTAATGAATGGAAAAAGCTTGTAATTTAAACGCTAGTAAATCCAACGTTTAGCGATTAAAAAAGGCTTTTGATATTTAAGTGACTTAAATAACCTTCCAATATATTAGGGATCTCCCACGTAAATCAGTTATTCTTATGATAATAAAAGGCCAGACCCTAATAATTATCTTTATTCTCCTCTGTTTCTTGATTACGCCGTTGCCGTTTTTTTCTTTGAGGTAAACAACAAACCTAGTACTCGTTGGTTTATCAGTGTATCTTTATTGCTTCTACTCAATGTTTTTGATTTTAATTTATATAACTATTGTTCCTTTATGTATGCATCTTCATGTATAATTTATTATATCATTAATTGATTAGTGTTAAGTTCGTACAGATATCTCACATGTTCTGCTTACCAAATAATCTTAAAGAATTTTAGTTTGGTGACACATAATTGGTTACATGATAACATGATCTCTATGTTTTTTTTTTACAAATCATGTTTGTTTATTGTTTACTCAACACGTGTAGCTATAAATCCTTATATGCATGTATCTCTATGTATTTGTTTATGTCTAGGAAGATTCATTATAACATATATGGTTACTTGTATCTATACGTATTAAATTTATAAATTTTGTTGAGTATGTTTATAGGATTATTATGAAACTTGTTGATTGTTGCTGAAAATATGTATGAAAAATTATTTTTAGTATAGGATGAATAAAGGATCCATTGAGTGGTTTAATTGGTTAGCGAATCCGTAATTATTAGATTTGTGTACTCTTTCTTGAGATGGGATAAGCGAGCCTTAGTACCCGTCTTTATAGTTTGTTGCATTAGTACAACACATTGTTTTAGGTGGTTGGTTTAAGTATAAACTATTACTCATATATCATCACGTTGCTAGATGGCTCCTAAACCAGAGAATGCTAAGAAAGAAAACTGGACACAAGAAATGGTTTTGGAATTGTGTCAGTTCTTAAACAAATATATCACGAAGCATGGCCGAACTTCTGCATTTAAAGGGGTTTCCCTTCAACCAGAGTTCGAGAGAGTTATGAACTATAAATTCCATAGTGATAAAGCTTTAAAAAACAAGTATGATAGTATGAGAAAGGAGTACAACCTTTGGACGTCATTGAAGCACGGAGAGACTGGTCTTGGTTGGGATGAAAGTACCAAACAACTTAATTATTCTGATGAATGGTGGAAAACTAAAATTGCGGTAATATAATATAATTCATTTAATTTTTTAAATAACATATAAAGTTAAGATAATATTATTCATCTAATTTAACTAATGATTCACAATTATATTGTGTATAGGAAAACTCTAAATACGGAGCAATTAGAAAAAATCAACCATCAGCACAACTACAAGAAGAATGGGATCAGTTATTTGGAGATGCAGTTGCAAGTGGGTCAAATTGTGTGGCGCCTTCAATGGACTCGAATATAATCAATGAGGTGCATGTTGAGAACCTTGTCGATGATGATGTTGAGATGGGTTTTGATGTAGATGCTTATCAAGTAAACAGTGACACACCTAATTATGTAGAAGAGTTAGAAACAGAAGATCCCAACTTTTTTCGCAACTTTTATAATGAAGCCACTAAACAAAATACGTCGGCACCAATCCCAAGTGAGGTTGCTAAAAAATTTGAGATGACTTCTAAAATAAACACAAAACCCAAACCAGCTAGCATGAAACGTAAAGGAAGAGAATCATCGGGATCTTCAATGCTCAAGAACCATTTAGCGCAAAGTAGTGTGACTCAACAACGTGTTCTACAAATGTTAGAAGCAGATTCTTCCAAACTCGATCAAAGTACTAAGTTTACTATTGGAGCTGCTGTAGGTGTGCTTGACCGAATGGTTGATGTAGGATTAATGACAGAAGCAGGGGAGTTGTGGTTGTTTGCAATTAAATTATTTGAAAATCCGATAAAAAGAGAAATATTTATCAATTTGCGGAGTGATAATGGTAGGCTAGCTTGGTTGCAAAACGAACGAAGCGAAAACTGATTTTTTTTAGCATATTTTTTGTGTTTGAACAATTGTTATTTTTATGGATTATTTTTTTTCCTATGTGTGTTAGTGACATATATTTGTTGGATATTATTTGGTATGTTTTTTTATATAATTTTTTTACTAGAGAATAGTTTGTGTTAGTGAATTGCTAGTGAAAGTATTTTCATAATATCTTGTTATATATATATATATATATATATATATATATATATATATATATATATATATATATATATATATATATATATATATATATATTTGTTGACAGGGTTAATATGGATAATGAGATAACCAAGAAGATACACAAATTGCATTGCGTTAATTTGTTGTTGGATTCATGTTATAAAAGTGATCTTGCTGCGACATATTATTATAAGTATATACACAAAGAACCATGCATGACTTCAGCCCAAACAGGTGAGGCTTGGGTGATGGAAGTTTTAAATGGTCATCCAATACGATCTGTAAATGCATTTAGAATGCATCCAGATTTGCTTATAAAATTATGTGGAGAACTTGAAACAAACTATGGATTGCAGTCAACTGATAAAATGTCCACATTTGAGATGGTGGGGATATTTATGTATACATTGGCATTGGGATTATCTAATAGAGATGTTATGGAGCGTTTTCAACGTTCAGGGGAGACTATTAGTAGAGCATTTCATGAAGTTCTAAAGGCGATAATTGGTAGAGATAAAGGTTTCCAAGGTCTGGCACGCAACATTATAAGACCAAAAGATCCAACTTTTCAACTAGTACCACCTCAAATCATGAATGACAAAAGATACATGCCGTATTTCAAGGTAATGCACTTATTAATGTCATTGTTATATATTTAAATTGTTACTTCTCTAATGTTGAAATTATATTTAGGATTGTATTGGATGTATCGATGGAACACATATAAGGGCCTGCATTACAGAGAGTCAACAACTACCTTATATTGGTAGAAAAGGAGTACCTACTTTCAATGTGATGGCAACGTGTGATTTTGATATGTGTTTTACATATGTATCAGTCGGATGGGAGGGATCAGCACATGACACACGTGTTTTTATGCACTCAATTCAAAATAAGTCAATGAACTTCCCGCAACCACCTGAAGGTAAATATACATATCTATGTTATTGTTTCATGTTACTTTCTGCAAATTCCAACACGATTTGTTTAAACTTTATTATCAGGTAGATATTATTTGGTTGATAAAGGATACCCGGACAGAAAGGGATACCTTGTTCCATATCCAAAGACAAGATACCATCAATCTCAATTTCAAAAAGAGCCCCCAAATAATATGCAAGAAGCATTCAACCGTTCACATTCATCTCTACGAAGTTATATTGAGAGGTCATTCGGAATTTTGAAGAAACGGTTTCACATACTTAGTGAAATGCCAAGGTTTAGTGTGCAAACACAAATTGATGTTATCACGGCTACATTTGCATTGCATAACTACATTCGTACTAATAGTCAAGAAGATATCATGTTTGCAATAATCGATGAACATCCAAATTACATACCACGAGATGAGCTTAATGATGTTAATAATCATGACATACGCACCGAAGGACTATTTGAAGGAAGAAGGAATGAGATGAAACAAGTTCGTAACAATATTGCTACTTCAATATGGAATGATCGTCATTAATAATATAGTAGTAGTATATATGTTTTCGGTTATTAGTAGTATTATATATATATATGTTTTCGGTTATTTGGTAATGACTATGTTTTATTAGACTAAAATAATGATATTTAAGTATTTTTTTCTAGTGTCCATTTTTGTCATTTTACTTATTTTATAACAGCTCCAGCTACTTTGCCAAACAATTAAATACATTTAAACGCTTTCAGCTAAACGCTTGCAGCTAAACGCCTGCAGCTAAACGCTTGCAGCTTCCAGATAGTTTTGCCAAACAGACCCGGTACGAGCTAATAGCTCAACGTTACCATTGCCTTAGAAGCTAAGGCTCACCATTTGAAACTTTTGCTAAAATGGGTGATTGTTCGGGTCACGCTCTTAGAAAATATTTACAATCTTTAACAAAGTGGGATGACGCCCGTTCCCGCCATAAGGAAGTATTCGGTGGGTGTATTTTACACATTCAATTCTTACATAGTATCCAAAGAATACACATGATTTTTTCTGTTCCTTACGATCTACACAATTTCTCAAGATTAACGTGAGAAGTAATATACTTTCCGCTCTCATTACACTTGTTCATTATGAAATTACACAAAACATTTAGGAAACCTTACTGAATTAATTCTCTACCATTGAAAGATGTTACTTCTTAATATAAACTCTCTTAATTATTTGAATTACAAAATGAAATGAGACACTAAAATAGTTTTGTAGACATAATAAGATTAAGGGTGCGTTTGATTACCTTTTAATAAAACGGTTCAGTGCTGAATGCTGAATGCTGAACCACTCAGTATTTAGCACGTTTATTTTTAACATCTGAATGACATATAGTGCTGAATGATTCAGAATTCAGTGCTGAACATTCAGAATTCACGTAATTCAAAATCTATTCTAAAATTATACAATGACAAAATATATTATTAGTTACGTATTAAATTGTGATTGTGTCTCAACTTTGATTTTTTTATCTTTCAAAAAATTTAATAAACAGTAGTGAAGGACCGGAGAACGCCATCATTCACGTCTTCGCCCTAACAAACCAATAAACATAAACAAACCATTTTCGGCAAATCCCTGAGCCTTCGGGAGAATGCCAAATTCCCGGTGCCGCGAAAAATCTCGAACAAAGACTGCCTGGCCGCAGCAAGCCATAACAAGTCGTCACGAAAATGAATTTGTTCACAAAAATACCCATCCCGGACATCCCCCGGACCACCAAACCACCACCACAAAATCACAGGACTACCCAGACCACCAAACTACCACCGGGCCAACAGACCGCCATCGGGCCAACAGACCACCTCTGGACCACTCCCGGATAAACAGACCACCATCGAACCACCACCGCACCACCGAAGCACCACCACCGGATCACCTCCGGACCATCTCGAACCACCGTACCTGCCCCGCCCATTGGACCAGCCTCGGGCCACCTCTAGACCTCGGGAACAACGAACCACCACCGGATAATTTTAATATATGTTAAAAATAATTATAATAAGAATATTAACACAAATTTGCGAGGTGTTTACTAAAATATATTATATAATATATCCTCTAATATGCCCTCACAGTTTGGACTGGACAACGATGAAACACCAAACTGGATGAGAAGTTTGGTGATACCCTTTGAAGAGAAGCGACAAACTGTTTTAGTGGTGGCACCTATGATAGACCGTTTTCTGTAGCAATACTCATAAAATAGGCGTAAAAAACTACAACTTGAGTCCACAACCGTAGACACATACGAGCATTAAAATTAACCTTAATGAATCAACCTTGCTACTAGAGTTCATATAGTGTGATTAAGAGAATCAATCTTCCCCTAATATATTTCCACTATTTTATTTTGGAATGTTTAAAATTAATTGTCTACTTTCATAAATGGCAAAAATGATGTGATAAAAATCTTTTGTTCTCCTACTATATTCATGTAGAACAAAAAATAGGTAAACATAGACTTCGCAAACAAGACTTGAAGCGTAAAAAAGGGTTCCGTTAGAATTACTTGAAAACCCAAATGGGTCCAAACACATAATAGAAAAAAAAAATTGTTCATTTTAAAAACTCATTAAAACCCAACTTCTTATAAAAAATTAAGGGGTCCTAGGCGTAACCGTCTAACCGATTGGGTCTGACTAATATTAAATAAAGGCACGTTTTCGAGGAACATTTTTTTAGGTGCGTTTTCGACTCGCATTTTCTCCCTACGTTTTCGACGCGCAGTTCTTGATGCGCCTCCTATTTTTATCACGTGTTTTCAACGCGCGATTCTCGAGGCGCGTTTCGAGACGCGATTTCGAGGCATTTTTTCGAGGCGCGTTTATCGAGTAACGTTTTTCGACGCGTGTTTTTGATGTGCACTAACGCCGTTTTTCGACACGCGTTTTCGAAGCACGTATTTCGACGCCTATTTTCGAAGCGCAATTTCGTGGCGCGTTTTCGATGCGCTTTTTCGATGTGCGTTTTCTGAGTGCGTGTTCGGAAGAGATACATCAAAAATACAAACAAGAACAATTTGACCATCCCGATTTAATTGATCCGGGTCTTGACCCAACCCGACCTTGGTCTTGAACCAACATGTTCAACCCATTTTAATTCTGAATCGTTTCGACAGCAAAACCATTTGATCCTTGACCCAAACCGATCCATCTCGACCCGTTTGTCAGGTATAGTAAAAAATTTGGGGTAAGACTGAAAAGTTAACAGAATGATACATGTGACAAATTTTTTTTTTCTTTTCTTAAACTGTAAACTTTTTATCTGAGAATAAATATTGGGGACAGATCGACTAATAAACTAATCGTGACTAGAGTGAACAATCGTAAATATATGAGTATTGAAAAGAGTGATGATATATATCCACCATTCAAATTACTTAATCCACCATATCTATGCATTATTTAGTTGTACAGTACAATCTATTACTGCACAGTCTATGGTGGAAGAAGTAATTTGGATGTTGGATATACCAATTCCCTATTGAAAATTAACCGTCGGTTAAATATTTTTTCGAAAAATAAATATCTTTATTTGTACGTCCGCCATCCAATCAAAATATCCCGTGCTGATCCGTATTTTCACGAAATCTATTTACACCATCACTTAATCTTCTTAAAGACCAAAACGTAAAAGTCACATGAATAAACCCAGTTAAAATTCTTTTTAACGCCGTTTATCACGCGTCTCACAACCGTTTCAGACAGTCGTGTATATATAACTGCCTATATCTATCACTACTCTCATAAACCCATGTCCTGTTAGATCTCCAAAATTCCCCCTTCCCCCATTGGCGCATATAAAACACTCTCAAAAATATCTTAAAATAAAAAATTAAATAAAAACATGAAAAACAACAATAACCCACCACTCCCTGAACGGCGACTATTTCTAGCATTAGCCGGCATCGCACTAATCACCGGCAGTCTTGTCGTATTCACTTTCATCGGACCCGACAACACTCGATTTTTCTGCAACCAACCAAAAAGCGACACCTTTCACTCCGTGACGTCACCATTTCAACTCAAAACAATCCTTCACTACGCGACTTCAAGAATCGTCCCTCAACAATCTTTCTCCGAGATCTCGGTTTCTTTCAACGTTCTTCGATCGATTTCTCCGTGCAATTTTTTGGTTTTTGGATTGGGTCATGATTCCTTGATGTGGGCGTCGTTTAATAGTCGTGGTAAAACGTTGTTTTTAGAAGAAGATCCAACTTGGGTTCGAACCGTTTTGAAAGATGCACCTGAACTTAATGCGGAAGTGGTTAAGTATCGAACCATGTTGTCGCAAGCTGATGAGCTTATGAGAACCTATCGATCCGAACCCGAATGTGCTCCAGATAAATCTTACATCAAGGGCAATATCAAGTGCAGGTTCGTAATTTTTTTTTATTATTTATTAAAATATTAAATTAAATATTTATGTTTTTTCTTAACTTTTTTGTGGGATTATTATTTACGGCACGACAGGATCTTTATTACTTTGGATGCTTTGTCATTTTATATGAAATCTAGTACTAGTTCGTAAGTAAGTTACTTTGTGACCCATAGTGACCGTATGGTTATGTCACTTTATATATTTTGAATTAGTGACAGTAACTCCCTTTAGCTTGAATGAAATTTTTAAGGACGAAATTATTTTAAGTGTAAGTGTGTAACATAAATTTATGTTTAACATGAACCCGACAACTCATTTTATTAATTATATTAAGGAGGAATGTTTAAGTGTTTAACCCATTTCAACAATAAATACCAGTAGGACGCTAGGTGTTTACAATTTTTCAACCTTGCCCTATGTAAATTCGGCAAGACTTTATCATTTTGATCATAATTTAATTATACAAATTCTCAAATACAAGTCAAGGAGATTACAAATTTAACTGCTTGCTGAAATTTTAGGAGGGGCAAACCCCTATTAAGATCGGGCCCTGGTGACCCTACTGCAAATATATTGAAAAACAAGTATCTAAATCTAAGTTTAAACAAAATGTTAGCTTACAAGTAGTATATTCTTATAATAGTTCGTATGAATAGTCCTATAATTATCAAAATTAATCGTACTTAGTCACACAAATTTCTTTAAATGCATCTCAAGTTATATGGAGTAACTAGTAAGTATATGTCTATTTCAACAAATAAATAGCAGCTCCTTTATTGTTATCTATAGTACTATTACTACATTATATTTTGAGTGAGTTTAGTGAACATAGTTTGGAGCTTATAGCTTGCCAGCTCGGTTGTATTTTGTTTTTATATGTACTTTCTTTCTTTCTTTCTTTGAAAGCCCTTGAGTAAAGAGTTTTTTGTCGGCAAAATATGTTAAACTTAAACATATACTGCATTATACATTTATACATAAGTAATTGAAGAAAACAAGCTTTGAAAATAATTGTTCTATAATGAATATTTTAGGAATTAGTTGAAACTTCTAGTTTATAGCTTAAGATTCCAGTTAGCAGCTTACAACTTTTTATTCCCAAACGGCGATATCGGCATCACCCAGAGAGGACTTAACCACATTCACGATCATATGTCATCCACACACACGTTAGGAGAATATCTAATTCGCGACGATGTTGGCAGTACCATCGAAGGTTGGGAAAACCTCCCCAAGACTTTCCCAAATCGCATTGATGTTGAGAGTACCATCAAAGGTTTGAAACTCCCACATAGGGTGAGAATCGAACATGGGTTGGCAGTACTCAAGTTGAATCCCACCCCATACCACTCAAGCCATAGTTTCGGTGATTTGCAGCTTACAACTTATGATCTCAACGAATTTCAACGTACCTTAACGATATCTTTAAGCGATCATTTAACTATTTATGTTTAGGTACTACACTGTCAAAGCAATACAGAGTACAGATTAAACTATTAGACCATGGGTTACGGCTCACTCTCACACCGTGGGTTTATTGATTAGGCCCCACGCCCCGTTTTTGACATCACAGAGTGTGGCTTTTGGGCGTAGGAGGTGCATGAGTGGTGAGTTAATTTTATTGGTCCAAAAAATTTTAATAAAATTATTCATGTCCTATTTTTACCCAACATTCAAGTATATTTTACCACATCATCACAACACTCCCAACCAACACCCAAACTCACACCATCATAATTTTACATTTTCAACTCACTCCGTTACGTCGTAAAAATAACCCGCATCATCAGCCCACCCACCCCATTATAGCAAATAGTCTTAAAGGGATCCAAATTAAAGTGAAAAAGTTAGGTCGGTTAAATAACCTCAGTAGTATTTTTGTTCCAAAAAAAAGTATGGTAGGTTAAATAAGAGATTTGATATTTCCACTCCTCAATTTTGATAGATTACTCATATTTGTGCTTTAACTACTTATACAATATAAGTATTTATGCATATAATGGTGAAAATATCACAATCCAAATAACCCTACTATTCATATATTTTTTGTTCTAATATAATTTTGCCCTAGTAAAACATATCTAATAAATATCAGTAACTACGGAGTATCATTTATTCGATCAATCATCTATTCGTTAAATAAATTATGTGAAAATTTTATAGAACAACTCTTGACGGGGCTTGAACCTACTCTTTTGGCTGAAAATCACCCCGAATACCGCTACGTTATAAGCACTTTGGTAAATTATGTGAAATTTATTTCAAATATATGGGTAAAATTAGCATTTATCAAACATATCTTAAATTTAATAAAAATTTGTAAATGACAATACTATTTTTTGACATATGGCATTTTATTTATTTTTATAGGTTAGCACTTGCGAGTTTGCCCGATGAAGTGTACGAAAAGGAGTGGGACATGATCATGATCGATGCACCGAGGGGCTGGTTTGCGGAGGCACCAGGAAGAATGGCAGCAATATATTCTGCTACCGTGATGGCTAGAAACAGGAAAAAGCCGGGCGTCACACATGTGTTTTTACATGATGTTAATCGAAAGGTGGAAAAGGAGTACGCAAATGAGTTTTTATGTAAAAAGTATTTGAAGCATTCTGTTGGACGTTTGTGGCATTTTGAGATACCGCCAGTGAGTAATGCCACCGTGAGTGACGGTGGATGGTTTTGCTAGATAGAGTTGTGGGAGCCATGTGTTTTTGGCCCTTCAATAGTCTAATGGTTATTTATTTTTCATGTCGACATAACTAATTTTTTTTTTTTTCCACATCATTATCATTACCGATATGGAATATGGATATGAATATTATACCATTTATTACTGTTCATGTTTATACCATTTATATGGATGGTTAGATGCACGGGTCATATAATATAATAAAAATATAGACTAAATACGATAATTGTATTTTCTTAATTAATTGCTACACGGATCGTTTATGTGGTACACATCAATTAATCTAACAATGAGTTGAATCATGAAAATGAATAAGTCAAAAAGGATTGTGAATTTGCGACTACCACCGGTATGTTGTGGTCCATTTTGTAGGGTTGGAAAACCATAAACAGAAGTCAAAATAAGTTGAACCAAGCAACACATAAGTCCCAAAATTATTGATTTACGGAGTACTTGTTACCAGAATCATCCAATTGCCCAAAAGACATAATATTCTTAAGATTTGAATATAGTTATACTGTAATATATATTTTTTAGAACGGCAATTTTGACATCGAATCCTTTCATTTGCCACTCACACACCTGTTAAAAAGAAACTTCCCGCATCAATCGCGCGAAGCGTAACCGGAATGCTTTATTTTAACTGTTTGGTCCACACAGAGTAAAGGATAACAGATGCACAACCTTGGAGAAAACTTTCCCCAACATTTAAACCTGCACATATTTTTTTCAACGATACAAGCCCAGAACTAACTGAGACTTTTTACCACTAAACCTACCAATGTGTAATATTGTTTAATCAAGTTTTGGCCAAACCACCAATTTTTGTGGGCCAAGCAACAGAACTACGGAGAACTTTAAAATCAAGAGTGTCTTATATCATTAGACCATCCATAAAGTGCTTGTGGAAAACAAAAGTGACATCCAAAATGTGATCTGGCAATGTGGCATCGAGTTGGCAGGTGTGTTACTCCCCTAACGCCTTTAGCGGAACATTATCTGTGACGAAAAATAGACGTCAGTCAAGTGGGTGACGGAACTTTTTTGAGGGGTCCGATTTTTTTGATAAATCAGGATTTAAAAAACATATTTATATTTATATCGGGCTATTGACTAAAACGCTAATTTTTCAAATGAACTATAACGATTGGCCCTCAAAAAGAAAATTGTCAAAATGTCATCGCAAGTCGTAAGGTGCCCCTGCGACGTGGTCTTGTGACCTTTCGATCACCGGGTCGCAAGGTGGTTTTGCGACTGGGCGCTACCGTAGACGATCGATAATTTTTAAAACGCGATAACCTTTTTATCTGTAACTCATATTTAGGCATCATTTTTTCTGAAAGTGTGTAATTTTTAGAGATCTATATATTTTTATTTAAAAACAAAGTCCAAATTTTTATTAAAAAAACTATCGCATATTGCAAGTTGCGATCTATGTACAATTGTATGATTTCGAGTTGTGTAATATAGTTTAAATTGATTGAGCATATTCCTCTAGTTTAAATTGATTGTGTAATATGCTGTCGTAATGCCGCTTTGCATGTTGATGACATTTAAAGGAGCCATTGATTAAATAATAAAGAAAGCGAATTTTTGCAGAGGTCTAAGGTAGATGAGAATGAATTTAAGATCGGAGTAAATATGTAACAGTGAATTTGGGCTTTAAATAGAGGAGTAAAGATGAACAGTCGAGGTTAATCGGATGGACGATGTGTTACCACGTGTCGGGTTTACAAATATGCGGGAAAAGCAAATTTAATTGAAAATAAAATTCAAAATTCGAAAGGTTACTTTTTGCAGACAATGATCAAAAAGCAACTGTTACCGCAGAAAAACAGAACGGTTGTGACATATTCATGTTCCCGAGGAAAATGCACTCTTTATTTTTTAGTTTACGACTTTATTTTTTACAAAAATAAAGGCATTAAACTGGGGGGACTTAAAGGTGTATCCTAAGGGATACACGCATAAAAACATGGTTTTCGTACAGAAGAATGGATCAAAAAGCATAGAAGATAACAACACTTAGTAGTTTTTGGCATTTACCGTCCAGTGTTCAGCAGGCCGCGCAGCGTCATGCGTAAGCCCTGTAGGCAGCTTCAATGTTTAAGCCCTTTAATTAGGCGCGTGAACGGCACGCAGCCACGTCAGTCACGCCAAAGTCGGTTCCGGATATTTCGCATAACTGAATTAATCAGCGTTTGACACGTGTTTCCCGAGAATTTCGGACATTCTACGCCTATAAATAGACCTCCTGGGTCACCACATTTGATATCTGAACTTCAGTCAGAGAGAAGTACACTTTCTCTCTCACACAGTTCTTTCTTACTCTAAAACATTAACCGCTTAGCAACAGAACGCTACACGGATCAATTCCAGATTGGTCATAAGATTGATTGAGGTCACCCCACGGATTTCTCATCCGTCAACCGGGTCTGCAGGGATTATTTCCCGAGGTCAAACATCAATCGGCAACATATCACTCAACGCTGGGCTGTTATTGTACTGTACTGCTACCTTTCACCCGCTATACGGAAAATAGTATTAACAAGAGTGAATCGTTATACTCGTTTGAAAAATAGATTTTTTGGTCAATAGGCCCTTTATATATATTATTAATCTATTTTCTTTCCACAAAAATTTTAATCAAAATTGTCACTCACTTAAAATTTAACAAACACTATTATCTACGTTCAATATGTGACATTACCAGATTACTCAAAAAAATTCCTAATTTGCTCTCCACATCACATTATGAATTAAAAGTGGTATTATAGGCCCAATTGAATTTTTTAAGGAGGTATCCAATTGACTTTTTGTCATTCAAATTAATGACCGAGTCAAACGAAAATCATTACACTTACAATCATAATTATAATAATATAATATAATAATTGCCATCCTTTTAAACATTATTATTATCACCGTAAACTTTAATTTTATTTTCATACTCCAACATGAAATTTCAAACCAAGTAGGCTTGTCCGAGCGGTCATTGAATTGTCCAATAAAGCACATCATTCGGATTCAATTCATGGCTATGCCAAATTATTCAAAAAGGGAATGTGATAAGAGGGTGCTCATAATGCGCAATTCATCTAGTACCAGGTCTCGCGCTTGGGAGGCTTGATTACCCGAGATTTTACCTTTGGGGGAGCCAATGTGCTCGTTCATAGGAGAGTTTCCTCGTTTAAAAAAAAAAAAAAAAAAACATGAAATTTCAAATGATATTATCCCCACGGGCCACGTCCTATATTTGTTGTCTTGGGGCGAAAATATGAATGTATTAATATTTAAACGTGTGATATTTATATAAATTTCATTAAATAATATATAACATAAACAAAAATATTTTAATACAAATTTGATAAAAAAGAATACTTAAAATGTCATGGACTATTAAATTGAGACAGATGAAATACATTTTGAGAAATTAATCATTAAACTATGCTTTTCGTTTTCTTCACAATTTTATCTTTACTCTAGATAGGTATCTTTGGGTCTTCAATGCATAAAAAGGATATAAAGGAACTTTACATCGTTTTTCTTTTCTATTTATAGAAGTGAACAATTAATCTTGAACATTTCAAAATAAAATACTGGACAATTTATTAGGGAGGAAGGGAGTATTAATTTTTCTTAACTAAAATTTTTCTCCCGTGTTCATGGACGTGGAAGTGTGGATTTATATTTTAGTTCTGGAAAAATTGTTTTTTTTGTTTAATGTTTTGCATGTACCACACATTAGGAAAAACTTAACATTATCAAAACAAGATTTATTTGTTGGTCTTGGTTATTTGAGCAATGAAATGTTTAGACTTAACATTAATCATGTGAATATTGACATTGCTTGTATGACAACTGTTAGCATTAATGATTCTATTATTTGGCATGCTAGACTAGGACATGTATACTTTAAAAGAATGGAAGATATGTCTAAAGATGGTTTAATACATGTCTTTATGAATAATGAAAAGTGTAAAACTTGTGTGTTGACAAAGATCACTAAGAAATCATTTCAAAATGTTGAAATTTTGGAATTAATACATAATGATTTATGTGATTTGCATGCAACTCCTACTTCAGGGAATAAGAAATATTTTGTGACTTTTATTGATAATGCTTCTATATTTTGCTATGTTTATTTGTACATACTAAGGATGAAACATTAGATAAATTTAAAATATTTAAAACTGAAGTAGAATTGCAACAAAAGACTTTGATCAAAAGATTTAGAACGGATAGGGGAAGTGAATACATTGACCAACTTATTTCCAATCTGTTAGTATTATCCATGAGACTACATCTCCTTATACACCACAACAAAATGGTATATCTAAGAGGAAGAATAGGTATCTTAAAGAGATGGTTAATTTCATGCTATCCTATTCGAGTTTAAGTGAAGGATTTTGAGGAGAAGCTATGTTAACAACTTGTTATTTGCTTAATAGAGTTCTCAACAAAAGGAACAAGATTACACCTTATGAACTTTGAAACAAAAAGAAAACTAACTTGAATTATCTTTAGGTATGGGGTTGTGGGGTTGATGTAAGACTGCCTGATCCCAAAAAGAAAAGTTTGGGTGAAAGAGGTATAGATTGCATATTTATTGGATATGTTGAACATTCCAACGCATATAGGTTCTCTGTTATAGAACCTAATGAGTTTGTCTCAATCAATTATGTGATTGATTCATGAGATACAATCTTTGATGAAAATATAATTTCATTTATACCTAGACCAAATGATATGATTTAAAGTGACAATGGAATCAATGAGGATTGTAATAAAGAAGTGTTTGAAAAGGCTGTTGATCAGTCCCTTGAGCTTCAAAAAAGCAAAAGAGGAAGGAAACCTAAATCATTTGGACTAGATTTTCAATTATACTTAATCGAAGCTCAAGGGATGATGTTTCTACCCAAAAGAGGAAGGAAACCTAAATCATATGGACCAGATTTTCAATTATACTTAATTGAAGGTTCCAGCGATGATGTTACTACCCAATATTCATATTGCTTCAATGTTGAGGATGATCCTAAAACATATGATGAAGCAATGAAGTGTCATGATGTTGCTTTCTAAAAAGAAGCCATCAATTATGAGATGGATTCCATCATGGGTAACAACACTTGGGTGTTGAGTGATCTACCTCTTGGTTGCAAACCTTTGGATTGCAAATGGATCTTCAAAAAGAAGAAGAAGGTAGATGAAACTATTGAAAAGATCAAAGCAATGTTAGTCATTCAAGGCTTTAGACAAAAGTCTGGAATAGACTATTTTGATACTTATGCTCCAGTGGCTCGTATCACTACCATTAGTCTGCTGATTGCATTATATGCAATTCATAATCTGGTTGTTCGCCAGATGGATGTGAAGACAACATTCTTGAATGGTGATTTGGATGAGGAGGTTTATATGAACCAACCTCAGGGCTTTGTCATGCCAGATAATGAAAGCAAGGTGTGTAATCTTGTGAAGTCCTTATATGGATTGAAACAAGCACCTATGCAATGGCACCAGAAGTTTAATGAAGTGGTTTAATCTAGTGGTTTTAAATTAAACTAGGCTGATAAATGTGTATATAGCAAATTTGATGATTCTGGTAAAGGAGTTATCATTTGTCTATATGTTGATGAAGTGTTAATCTTTGTGACTAACTAAAGTCAAGTTGATTTAGCAAAAGAATTTTTGTCATCGAAATTCTCCATGAAAGATATGGGGGAAGCTGACGTTATCCTTGGTATTAGGATCAAACGTGAGAGTAATTGAATTTCGATTTATCAATCTCATTATATTGAAAAAGTGAACTTGCTTTAATTGTACTCCAGTGAGTACACATGTGGATCCAAGTGAGAAGTTTATGCCTAACCAAG
Organism: Rutidosis leptorrhynchoides; assembly: GCF_046630445.1. NCBI lineage: Eukaryota > Viridiplantae > Streptophyta > Magnoliopsida > Asterales > Asteraceae > Rutidosis > Rutidosis leptorrhynchoides. Next base: position 480,840,459 of record NC_092336.1, read on the forward strand.
GTGAATCTGTATAACAACTTGAGTGTACTCAGGTGATTGGTTGCTTGATGTATGCCATAACATGTACAAGGCCAGATATTGCTCTTACCATGTGAAAATTGAGTAAATATACTAGTAATCCTAGTACTCGTCATTGGTAAGCAATTAAGCGGGTACTGAAGTACTTGAAGAAAACTATGGACTATAGTTTTCTTCGGTAATAAAAGGATACACTGATGCGAGTTGGATAACCAATGCTGAAGATCATTCTTCAACAAGTGGTTGGTGTTCTTGATTGGGGGAGGTGGGATCTCATGGGCTTCCAAGAAGCAGGCATGTATTACCAACTCAACGATGAAATTTGAGTTTTTTGCATTAGCTGTTGCTGGTAAAGAAGTAGAATGGCTTAGAAACTTGATCCATGAAATACCATTATGACCAAAACTTATAGCACCCATGTCTATCCATTGTGATAGTGATTCTACATTAACAAAGGCTTATAGCCAGATGTACAATGGATATTCTAGACACTTAAGTGTCAAACATAGCATGATTCGTGAACTCATCACGAATGGGGTAGTTACTATAGTGTTTGTGAGGTCACAACATAATTTAGTTGATCACTTGACGAAGAGAATGACAAGAGACTTGGTTGACAAGTCTGCTGTGGGGATGGTTTAAAGTTCACATAAATTCCTAATTATAAAATACCAAATTCCTTTCTGAAGAAAATCTGAAGTTGAATTCAATGTGAAAGCTTATACTTAGAAATTGGAGTACGTAAAATTTTGTTTCATCTCAAGGTAAAGTATGTACTTTGACCAGCTGAAGGTAAGGTTGAAGTTTAGCTTCTTAATGGTTCGTTTGAAAAAGTTTAAGAGTTGGTGCATGATTGAAGTGAACTACCTGTGTGAATGTGAAATTTTGCTGCTTCAACATAGCTTGGACTTTAGCTGGGGACACATGGCTTGTAAAGTGTCAGGATAGCTTTAGAGTATTTGAAAACTTATGTGTATGTTATTATCCGTTATTCAAATGGGTTGACGGGTTCAATTCTTAGAATGCTCTGATTCTCGAATATTTGGAATGTGTAATATACTAACGTGAAAATTCAATCTTCAAGATCTTTTCATTTATGCATGAGTTTTGTTTTATTTGTTTAATTCTCATTAAACGAATTGCATTAAATTGGGGAGGATTGTTGAAAATTTAGTGTAATTGAGGGATTTAATTTACACTTGTTAATAGATTAGGGAGGTACGGAGTGTACACCCATTAGGTGATAGATTACCCGGACTCAAAAGTGATTTTCCTTTATTTACTAACTTGACTTGGTCTACTCGATTTTGAGTTTTAGCTTGCTGTCCAATTTAGTTTTAGCTTGCTGTCCAAGTTAGTTTTAGCTTGTTGTTCAAGTTGAGTTTTTGCTTGTTGTCCAAATTTTCGTAAATATGTAAAGGATAATTCTTATATATGGAAAAGATTATTATCTCATGGAAAAGATTATTATCCTAACCACTTTGACACTTATGATATATTTGCGGAAAGGATTATATATATATATATATATATATATATATATATATATATATATATATATATATATATATATATATATATATATATATATATATATAGAAAGGATTATTCTTATATATGGAAAAGATTATTATTTTAACCACTAAGAATATCATGGGAGATATTTATAGGGAGTCAATCGATCAATTGATTCGAATATATCTTTTTCTATAATTATGAGTGACTATAAATACATATATGATTATTCACGAAAAAATGACACAATACAGGTGTGAGTTCGGTTGATATAAAGGTGTCATATAATTACACATCAATGTTCCATTAAAGATGTCAATCTAATCTCTTATATACATATCAACGTTCCGTTAAAGGTGTCGAAATAATGGATCTAAATAAAGGTGTCAGTTAATTACATATCAACGTTCCATTATTATTTATTATACAGACATGATATTATGGTAACAAATATTATTTGATCAATACAACTCAAATCAAAGCATACACAAGTGGAAAAAACTTTTCCATACAAAATCATATAGATTAGTATCAAGAACCAAACATTAAAGGTTGAGCAGTCTCAAATGATTTTCTCCTGACCAAAAGACAAATGATTTTCGATGGTTGAGCATGCGTATTATCAACACTACAAATCACAAAATCAGGCCGATGAAGTGCCAACGTTAATCGCTCCTTTTTTGGGTCCAGTTCGGTTGCATCTAAAAGAACATGCCAAGAATTTCGATGCGCCTCAGAGATCCAGTGCATCGAGTAACTAGTCCCATTCATATAAGCCGGATACGCAAATAGCCCTTTTGGACTATACTTGCTCTTTCTCCTAAAATATTGACTAAGTTGTGACCCTTTGATTCGTAAATCTAACCATGATTCGGGAGCCGCGATTACTTTAGAGTCTTTAGTACTCACAAATTCTCTAACATAGTCTTCTTTTTCACTTATAATACTCATGTAATAATTTCCTCTAAAAAAAGGGTATGATTCTCCTATCATAACCATAGCTTCCTTAAAAGTTGGTGTAAATAAGACAAGATATTCATCTTCTTGTAGTCCACAATTTTGTAATGCCTTGTTTCTTGCTTGAATTTCGGGTATTGACATGAAATTACCTTGAAATGAGGATTTTTTGTTTAGGATTTCAAGTAATTTTGAAGGCTCTAATTGTGTACCATCAAGATCATTTGTGGGACTAAAAGAAGAAGGTGAAGATGAGTCTTTTATGGTGATAACACGCGGGGAGTACTTTCTTTTGTCATCGCTTGTACTTGCTTCTAAACTTGATTCGTCGTTGCTACATATATTGTATACATCATTAGTCTTGTAGCTGTCTTCAGCTACAAGGCCGTTGCAGTATTCAGGGTATTTTGCGAAAATATATTGTTTGACGTATTCCATTTCTTGTGGCGTGATAGGTCCTGACCATCTTAGATCGAGCCCATGGAGAGTCGAGATTGCTTCGGCCACCAAGTGTGCTGGAAACACTGTATGTGCTTTCTGTTTTGTCATTGCATATACAAATATGTTCATCAGTTAGAGGTTCAAATCCTTTTGTAGATTAAGAAATTAAAAGGACATTTTTTTTTTTTTGAGAACATCAACAATTTAAGATGGTCAATTCAACAATAAATATAACATTTTAGCTATAGTTGTGTTATAAAACCCCATGAACTTTTCTTTTGCTACCTTCTCGCTATTATATATATTTTGCTTTCAGCTGTTCAAAAAAAAGTTATAGCTATGTTTTATAAGGACAATTTAAGACATTTTTTTTAACGGCAGTATCGGCATCACACAGAGGAGATTTAACCTCTTTTGCGATCATATGCCACTCACACATGCGTTAGGAGGAAACTCAAATCGCAACAATCCTGACAGTACAGTTGAAGGTTGGAAAAACCCCCTCCGAGAAACTAATTGTTGGCAGTACCAATTAGATCCCGACCATTGGAATCGAACTTGCGCCTACTTGATGAGGGCAAACAGGCCGCCACTCATATACCACTCATGCAATACTTCGGTGGTACAATTTATTAAGTCATTATAACACAACTATAGCTATAATGCTATATTATTGTTGGATTGAAGCTTCTAATTAAGCTGATTCCAAATTTAAAACTTACAATTTTCTTTAAAAAAAAACTCTAAACATATTTAAACACAAAAAGTAAGTACTAAAAAGAGTAATAAAAGGAATATTAACAATATAATTAAACCAAATGAGTTTATAAATCTTAAACAATATAAACCTCAACCGAAGTTATAAGGACTATAATTAGCAAATTCAGTTAATAATAACAATAACATAACAATAACAATAACAATACTATTTAAATTGAAGAAATAAATTAAGAACTTGCCTTCATGACCATGCTTGTTGGTCTGCTACCATTGTAATGATTTGGTGAATTTGGCAAAGAAGCTAACAATGATTTTCCGTTTTCAATCTCACCCATCTCCTCCTGACCAACCATAAAACCGAAGTTCGTTTACACGAGTTATAAAATTAACACAAAAATCCCATTAGATCGGTACGAATTTTGAACCTCAACAAGTGTATGTTTAAGATTACCTATAGGTTCATTTGGTAGTTATATATAAATCTTTGTAGTAGCATAATTAAGCTTCACTTCACATGATTAAACCATTTTTGAAAAAGTGAACCTTTTGCTTTCTTGTAATTATGTTACGCAATCAAAGATAAAGAAAAAAAAAGCCATATACAAATGTAAATTTTTTTTATTAATCCAATATTAACAAAAGAATTTAGAGTTTAATTACCTTAAATTGTGATTGCAGGACAACTTGTTCTTCACTTCCCATGTTTAGTAGTGTTTTGAGTTAAGGAAAAAAGAGGACGCAATGAATAATGTTGCCGTCAATCATATGAACACAACAACTTGTCACCATTTTCAAATATATTTATATTACTCTAATATAATAGTCCAAGGAGACGAATATCGACAATGGCGTCAGCTGGGCCACTCTTTTTAATAATCAGAATACATATAAACCTTTATTTAATTATAAAAGAAATTTGATAACGTATTTAATAAGTTAGATATATTTTACTCCCTAATTCGTCTAATGGTTTAGTTAATGTCTAATAGCTAGTGATGTGATAATAGCTTATCAGTAAAAAAAAACACTACATATATACAACCAAAAGGGAATTTAAATTTATTTTTTATAATAATAACGACCAAGTTTGTGATGTTTTTGAAATAGATAAAAATGTCCATTTGTAACTTTCTTAGAGCATTCCCAACAATCATGTTAATGTAATGCGAATGTCTAGCTAATATCATGTTAATGTTATGCCACTGATGGGAGCACTTGTCAATGTCTAGTCAATATCATATTGTCTATCATATTGTGAATCTCTAGAATTGTGATTGGTTTGTGATGGAAAGTGGGTCCATGTGATGGTATATCATGGTTGAGAGTGAATTGTAGAGTTAGTGATGGAAAAGAAATTGTTGTGTGGTGCTGATGTGACAGTATGTTAATATGAAGAAGAGTGTCATGAATGAGAATGGTCTTAGAAAAGAGCTACATATAAAAGTTTGGTTCAGTAAAACTATGACAACTAAAAATATTATGAATGGGCCATTATTGTGATGTAAACTGGCTGCCTAATCCTCTAGTCCAAGTTGTTGACGGAGGGAACAACAATATAAATTAATAACGTTTATGTATTAGAAAATAAACCATTTCAAGATGACACAAGATTGGCGTACTGCTTTCTTAAAAAAATTTCGAATGTGACTTAACACAGCTGAAGACGTATCAACTTATATTCTTACTAATGTGATCCTCATTATTGATGAATAAATTTGTATGAAAACAGAACTCTTTTATCACGGTTAATGACTAAAACGTCCTCGTGTGCATATGTACCATCGTTAATGACTTAAACGCCCTCGTGTGCATCTTTTTTTTTTTTTTTAAAGCAAAAAAGATTTATTTTATTATTTAAAATATAACAATACAAGTCCCTATATGCTACTATACAATGCTATAAACAAACGGAACCGACAGGAAAGATATAAGGAATTAATTAAACTATAAAATCGGAAGAGACGTATACTAGATAACACTGTGAGGGACGAACTTGAGTAAGAAAACACAAGCAGGGAAGGAGGGGGCAACAGTACCGATCAAGCGGCGACAAAGTTGACACACAACCAACCCATTTAATCTAACCCACATAGGCTAAATAGCATAACGAACAATGTCCGATTTAAATAAGCCTTATTAGCCGATTCCCATGCGGTTTGGAGACGCGTAGAATGACGGATTGAGAAGCCATTGGTGCCACTCGATAGGTGTTTTCTTTTGTGATCGGTTTGAGATCCAGCTAAAGCTTTGAGATTGAATCTCGGAGATTATCGCTGCGGGGTTCCATATTTTTCCGGAAAAAATCTTTAAGTTTCTATGCTTCCAAATAATGTAACACGCAATCCATTTAGTGGCTTGCCATATGGAAGATCCGATGGGGTTATGTGTGAAACCTTGATTGGAGATGATGGCTTCATTGATGTTAGAGATTCTTATGTTGTTTTGATTCCACCAATCAAGTAATTGTGTCCAAATTGAAGTTATTTTTTGACAATTTACCAACGCATGTTCAATGGTTTCAATATGATGCTCGCATAAGGGACATAAGATGGTATGAAGGTCAATTCCTTTTTTATCTAGTTCGCTTCTGACCGGAATTTTTTGTTGAATGACCCTCCATGAGAAAATGTAGATCTTTTGTGGGACGTATTTGTTTTTAGGTAATGATAAGTTTCTAGAGTTTGTGCCGTATTTAAGCTTGTTGATCAGATTTGACATTGTTGATGTAGTATAGATGCCGGATGCGTCAAGGGAAAATTTCCATGAATCAGGACGATCTGAAATATTAACGGAGATTAATAAGTTGTTGAGCTCCGTGAGTTCATCTATTGCGCGACCACTTGGGGGGCGGGACCAGTCCCAATTACCAATCGATGTGGAGTTAACGTTCAGAATTCTTTCAGCAACAGTTACGTCTTTACGGGATTCCAACATGAATAATCTATGGAATGTAGATTTTAAGCACTCAGAACCGACCCATATATCATGCCAGAAACTTATTGATGTTCCATTTCCTATGCGCTTTGTAATCGATGATGTGAAGGATGTGCCAATATTGTCAGCAACCTTTCCGGCTTTAATAATCTCTTTCCATATGGTGCGACCTGAAATGTTCCTGCATAAAAAGTTAGTATCCAACCCCCCCCCCCCCCCGGCCCATAAATGCTTTTGATAATTTTTACCCATAACGCGTTGTCTTCGTTTTTAAAACGCCACCACCACTTGCATAATAATGATATGTTTTTGGCAAAGAGGGACCCCACATTTAAACCCCCACAATCGTATGGTAAAATAATTTGATCCCATTTAATCCAATTAATTTTATTATCGTTTGAAGAACCTCCCCAGAAGAATTTTCGTCTTTTAGATTCAAGTACCCTAAGGATAGCGGAAGGTGCATGAAATAGAGAGAAGTAGTATAATGGGATGCTACTAAGAATAGATTTGATGATCGTAAGTCGACCTCCGAAGGAGATAGATTTGGCAGCCCAATCCGAAAGCCTTTTGTCGAATTTTTCAACGATTGGTTGCCAAGAGGAAGCGTGAGAAGTGGGAACACCGATAGGAAGACCAAGATAGGTGAAAGGGGTAGATCCCGCAGAACAATTCATGTAGTAGGCCATTTGCTCGGTTTCGGTCATAGAAGTACCAATACCGTAAAGCTTGCTTTTGCGGAAGTTAACTTTTAGACCCGAGATATTTTCAAAACATTTTAGGAGTTTAGAGATATATTTGGCATTTCTTTTATTCCATTCACCGAAAAAGATTGTGTCATCAGCATATTGTAGATGTGTAATGATAAGGTTGTCATGTCCGATCTTTAACCCATGCAAATGACCATTGGTTAATGCTCTTTTGACCAGAATGTTAAGACCTTCGGCAACAATGATGAACAGGAACGGCGAAATGGGATCGCCTTGTCGAATTCCTCTTTCGGGGAAGAATTCTTTGGTGGGAGAGCCGTTGATTAGAACAGAAATAGACGATGAGCAAAGGCATGCTCGAATGAATCCAATCCATTTTGAACCAAAACCCATGAATTGCATGGTTTTAAATAGAAAGTCACACTCGATGCAGTCGAATGCCTTTTCAAAGTCAACTTTAAAGATTAAACCTTTTTGCTTTTTACGTTTTAATTCATCAATTATTTCATTTGCAATTAGGACGCTATCGAGGATATTTCGACCTTTAAGGAAAGCGGTTTGTTCAGTTCCGATGACTTTATGAATAACCTTGGCAAGGCGATTTGAGAGTATTTTAGTGAGGATTTTATAGTAGCTACCTATTAGGCAGATTGGGCGATATTCATTTAATCCAATTGGATTAGGCTTTTTAGGGATTAAAGTGAAGAAGGAAGCATTACAGCCTTTGGAAATTTCAGAGTTGTCCCAGAACCAATCTAGAGATTTAATGAGGTCGGTTTTTATCAATTCCCAGTGTTTTTTAAAGAATTTCATATTGAAACCGTCCGGCCCAGGAGCTTTAGAGCTATCGAAATTACATATGGCTTCCCATATTTCGTTTTCGCTAAATTTAGCTTCTAAGAGTTGATTGTCCAAGGAGGTAATGTATTCGAGGTGAGAGACATTGTCGAAAGGGCATTCATCACGTAAGTGTTTGGATTGGAAGATATTGTTAAAATAAGAGTATGCTTCTTGTTTTATTAGATTAGGATCTTCAGACCATGTACCATTAATGGATAGACCGTGGATATTGTTTTTACTTGTGCATCTCACGTGATGCACACCACCGACAGGAAAATGACGTTTGTTACCAGAGACTAACGACGCAACATTTTCAAGCATTAGAGTCTCAGGATAGTACTTTAAGTTAGTCCGTGAAACTTTGAGCAAAATAGTACTTTAAGTAGTCCATGAAACTTTGAGCGAATATTAAGGACCAATAACATAATTTAGTTGTAAAACAACACTTGAAATAGAAGAGCTCACTAATTTTTACCCGGTGGATTTGTATTTTGAAAAAGTCAAAGTTTCTAAAATTTCTGAAGAGATGGTGATATGTTAATTGTTGAGCATCCCTGAGATGATGGAGTGATTACCAAACCTCACATGGGATTTAATTAAACAAATATTTATATTTATATTTATATATGCACATTATTTAAATTGAATCTTTTGGCCATGAAAATGATTTTTCTTGGGGTATGTTGATTATACGATGCAAACATGGTCACAACTGATAACTTTTATTGTTAAATAAATTTATTATTATATCTTTAGAGATAGAGATATAATGTTAAAGAAATATATACTACGGAGTAGTAGTCTTTATGTCAATTAGTGAAAATGTCCCACATTTGCTCTTTAAAAATAGGGCACGGGCCAATAATCAAAATTAGTTAAGTATTTTGTGTGGAAAAATACTAGGATAAAAAAAGAATATACTTATTATTATATATTTTCTATATAACTACATGATCATTAGATGCTAGTTGCATAACTAACGATACTTTTATGTTGGTGTGTATCATATATAGTTTGCGAGTTTTAGTGACACGTAATTTCATGTATAAATTGTTTGTACTAATTTATTTGAGGTATTAAAAACAACAGAGTATGAGCTTGTTCAATCTTTTCATACGAAAAATACCGATTACTAACATATACACACACGTTACTATCTAGAACTAATATATTTATTTTGTCTCAAATGGGACTTGAACCCACGTCCCCTTTTGGTTAACCAGGCCACCTAGATACCTACAATTTATCATTATTATCTTTAGATTACTTATATTTGGGTTAACAGGCCGGGCCAAGAGATTATGACACCATTGAAATGAAGAAAATATTTGAGTCAAACAGGTGAGGTCATTGATGGTTAACTACATGTGCATACTTGTTCCTTCTTTGGAGTTTTGTTACAATGGCATCTAATAACTTATTCCCTTCTTTTTTTTTTTTTTTTAACGGCTAGTTAGATGGTTAGTCTCCCACACACGCTAGAAAGAACCCGCTCTCGAATCTTCGCACTTACGTGAACCGGTTCGATTTTATTATATACCTACACCTGCCAGTAGCAAAGTCGTAGGGACCACAGCACCATAGGATGACTGTGTATACATAATATGCGGTAAACCTCCTCCCTTGAAATCGAACCCGCACCAATCGCGATGAGAGAATGCGGATCCACAGTCCAAAGGCTTGGTACCACTCAGGCAATGCCTCGGTGGTAATAACTTATTCCCTTATACTTTCTTTTGTAAACTTCAAAAGACCATAACATTCAAAAACTTTTTACAAACTAACAAGAGGTTAAATACACGGAGGCGCAGACGGGGAGATGTATGTGGATGCTTTGCCACCCATAACTCTTCAAATATATGCCTATTATAATGTATTAAAAATTGTAAATTAATGACCATCCCCTAATTATAAATGATGGAAAAATAGTCACAACGGACAATCTACAAAGCGGAAACAAACCCGTTTGACCAATACTTTTCCGACCCGCATGAACCCGTGAGGAAACTAACAAACAAGCTATATCAAATCCAACCCAAATCAGTCCCCAAATCTGTTCCAAATCAGTAGCAAAACAATAATCAAGCACACACTAAAACACGAGACTTTTTACGTGGAAAACTCCTCAAAACCGAGAGTAAAAACCACGGGACTCGTAAGCCACTTAAATTCCACTATCATCAACAAAGAGAGCAATACAATAATCCTTCTCTAGATCAACTAGAGGTATACAACATCATCATACTCTTGAACAACAATAATCAACAAGTATATGAAACAATTAAAGACAAAAGAAGAATTTCATCACCCAAAATTCTGCTACTGTTCGACCTGCTGTAACTCGAGCTACAGACCACTTGAGACGAATTCAACGGTTGAAAATGTTGGCACTGATGTCAGGAAGACACAGCCTAAAAATGAAGAAGATTCAACGGTCGGATCTCCGGGGATCGAAGGTTTTCTGGCCTGCTGTCACTGTAGACGGGAATTGGGGTTTCACACAATTTCTTGATCTATCTCTCTGCACTCTTTTGTGAATACAGCTGCACAACTTCAAATTAAAGATGCCCTTTGATGGTTGACCAAGTCAAACAATCAATTGGGCTTAATTTGTTGGGCTTGGGCTAACCACATAATTGGAAACCAAATAAAAAACCCAACAAATCTCCCCCTTTCCAATTATGAGGAAGGGATCGCCATCCCGGCGATCGAGCAACATACCTTAAGCTTCTCACTTGCTAAAGCCTTTGTGAACATGTCGGAACCATTATCATCGGTATGAACTTTATCAAGTTCAAACGAACCATCTTCAAGACGTTCTCTAATCCAATGATACCGCACATCTATATGTTTTGTCCGCTTATGATACATAGAATTTCTAGCCAAATGAATCGCACTCTCATTATCACAAAGAACCACATATCGTGATTGCTTAAACCCAAGATCTTGTAGAAACCTTTTCATCCACAATAGTTCTTTGCACGCTTCTGTTGCTGCCATATACTCAGCCTCGGTTGTAGACAATGCAACACACTTTTGTAACCTTGATTGCCATGAAACTGCTCCCCCTGCGAAAGTCATCAAATATCCAGAAGTGGATTTCATGTTATCTTTGTTTCCTGCCATATCTGAGTCTGTATAACCAACAAGCACCGGCTCTCCATTTCCGAATCAAATTTCAAACAAACATCTCCAATACCAACGATCTTTGATAACCCGGCATTACCCATCCTAGCAAATCCATAGTCACCTGGAGTGTAAGATGAGAAGTGATCTCTACAAATTGCAACATGACATGTAGCACCACTATCAACAATCCAACTCGTGTCATCATGAGTAAGATTGATCATATCATAATCAATACAAACAAAGAACTCATCTGTGATAGCGTTAACTTCAACCTTATCATCATCACCACCATCACTTTTCTTTTGTTTATTCTTATCATATGCCTTTTTCTTCTCATTCTTCAACTTTGGACAATACCACTTTGTGTGCCCCTTTTCATGACAATTATAACACTCAACATTAGCAAATTTACCTTTGCGTGAGCTGCTACGATGATTGTCTCTTTTACCCTGACCTCTACTATGACTTCTCCCTCGCGTTTCTGTGACCAAGATATATGACTGTGAAGAGGAACCTTATGACTTTCTTCTCATCTCTTCATTCAAAATACTACCCTTAGCCAATTCCATGGTGATAGTACCATTCGGTGCAGAGTTTGACAAAGATGTCCTAAAAGTCTCCCAAGAGTCCGGTAATGTACCAAGTAACCAGAGACCCTGAATCTCATCCTCAAACTTGATACCCATACCTGCAAGCTGATTTATAATACCCTGATATGCATTTAGGTGATCTGTAATAGGAGTCCCATCATGATACTTCAAAGCCATCATCTGCTTAATTAAGAACAACTTGTTATTCCCAGTCTTTCGCTCATATAACTGCTCAAGCTTTTTCCATAAGCCTTTAGCATCAGTCTCCCCAGTAATATGATTCACAACATTATCATCAACCCACTGCTGAATATACTCACATACTTGTCTATGCAAATTTTTCCATTGAGCATCAGATTTTTCCTCATGTTTATCCTCAGTAAAAACAGGCAAATAATAATCTTTCACATAAAGAAGATCCTCCATCTTGCCTTTCCAAACATGATAATTTGAACCATTTAAACTAATCATTTTACTTGTATTAGCTTCCATCTTTCACACAAGTCAAATCAAATAACCTAGCTCTGATACCAATTTGATGGAAAAATAGTCACAACGGACAATCTACAAAGCGGAAACAAACCCGTTTGACCAATACTTTTCCGACCCGTATGAACCCGTGAGGAAACTAACAAACAAGCTATATCAAATCCAACCCAAATCAGTCCCCAAATCTGTTCCAAATCAGTAGCAAAACAATAATCAAGCACACACTAAAACACGAGACTTTTTACGTGGAAAACCCCTCAAAACCGAGAGTAAAAACCACGGGAGTCGTAAGCCACTTAAATTCCACTATCATCAACAAAGAGAGCAATACAATAATCCTTCTCTAGATCAACTAGAGGTATACAACATCATCATACTCTTGAACAACAATAATCAACAAGTATATGAAACAATTAAAGACAAAAGAAGAATTTCATCACCCAAAATTCTGCTACTGTTCGACCTGCTGTAACTCGAGCTACAGACCACTTGAGATGAATTCAACGGTTAAAAATGTTGGCACTGATGTCAGGAAGACACAGCCCAAAAATGAAGAAGATTCAACGGTCGGATCTCCGGGGATCGAAGGTTTTCTGGCCTGCTGTCACTGTAGACGGGAATTGGGGTTTCACACAATTTCTTGATCTATCTCTCTGCACTCTTTTGTGAATACAGCTGCACAACTTCAAATTAAAGATGCCCTTTGATGGTTGACCAAGTCAAACAATCAATTGGGTTTAATTTGTTGGGCTTGGGCTAACCACATAATTGGAAACCAAATAAAAAACCCAACAATAAATTCTAACATCCCCTAATCTTTATATTGATATATATATATAATTTTCGAGAAATGTCACCCTTATCCGTAAATCTTGGCTTCGTCTCTCTGTGTATAGTATTTGTTTTTTTTTTGTCTTATATCACATCGAGTGTACAAATGCACTACGTTTAAGCAATAGAGAGTTTTCAAACTTGAAAATGATGCGAAACAAGCAAACAAAGATGAGTCAAACAACCATATATTATCTAATCAAAATGATAACGAGAACACTTAATAATAAGGCGGTAAGCCTTTGGACCCAAGCAAAATGCTAATTTTGACTCATAATTAAGCAATTTATGGTACAACTTTAGAACAAATTTGCATACACAACAAGAAATGATTAGTCACTTATTCCATTTCAGATGAAATATACAAAAACACATGCAGTTCAATAACTACTCGACGTAATCAGCATTATATACATTTACAATACTTTCGTAGTTATATTTATCTTGTATATGTGTTCATCGTTTTCAAGTGATGTATGTTATAGGAAGAATTTCATTCGAACATCACTCCTCATAGCACTATATACAGCCTGCACCTGTAAGAAATTATTAATTTTTTCATGTCATCATGATTTACTCTCACTTTGGACACTACATTGCTATATGTTTTCCCATGTATATATAACAAAAAGAGTAGGATAAATATATAGATATATAAAGAAAGATAACATGTTCACTAGAAATGACACGAACAGGTCCAATGTTCACCGAAACATATTTCCCACCTGACGAAACTCTTTGCTTCACATCACCATGTGGGATCGAATGTTGTATGATCGATTCCACAGCAACTACCATGGATTTCACAAAATCATCACCTCCAGTCCCAATTGCTGTAAACTTTCGAACACTTGGATAGGCATTTACCTGTCAAGTGTGTAGTATGTTTGGTTTAGGGCATTGGGACTAATGCAATAAATGGTCCGGGGTTCGAATCTGTTCCCAAACAATGTCCCCTAATGTCACGTGTGACTGTCTGGCTCTGTTGGGTTTTTTATTTGGTTTCCAATTATGTGGTTAGCCCAAGCCCAACAAATTAAGCCCAATTGATTGTTTGACTTGGTCAACCATCAAAGGGCATCTTTAATTTGAAGTTGTGCAGCTGTATTCACAAAAGAGTGCAGAGAGATAGATCAAGAAATTGTGTGAAACCCCAATTCCCGTCTACAGTGACAGCAGGCCAGAAAACCTTCGATCCCCGGAGATCCGACCGTTGAATCTTCTTCATTTTTGGGCTGTGTCTTCCTGACATCAGTGCCAACATTTTCAACCATTGAATTCGTCTCAAGTGGTTTGTAGCTCGAGTTACAGTAGGTCGAACAGTAGCAGAATTTTGGGTGATGAAATTCTTCTTTTGTCTTTAATTGTTTCATATACTTGTTGATTATTGTTGTTCAAGAGTATGATGATGTTGTATACCTCTAGTTGATCTAGAGAAGGATTATTGTATTGTTCTCTTTGTTGATGATAGTGAAATTTAAGTGGCTTACGAGTCCCGTGGTTTTTACTCTCGATTTTGAGAGGTTTTCCACGTAAAAAGTCTCGTGTTTTAGTGTGTGCTTGATTATTGTTTTGCTACTGATTTGGAACAGATTTGGGGACTGATTTGGGTTGGTTTTGATATAGCTTGTTTGTTAGTTTTCTCACGGGTTCATACGGGTCGGGAAATGCTTGTCAAACGGGTTTGTTTCCGCTTTGTAGATTGCCCGTTGTGATTATTTTCCCATCAAATTGGTATCAAGAGCTAGGTTATTTGATTTGACTTGTGTGAAAGATGGAAGCTAATACAAGTAAAATGATTAGTTTAAATGGTTCAAATTATCATGTTTGGAAAGGTAAAATGGAGGATCTTCTTTATGTGAAAGATTATTATTTGCCTGTTTTTACTGAGGATAAACCTGAGGAAAAATCTGATGCTCAATGGAAAATTTTGCATAGACAAGTATGTGGGTATATTCGGCAGTGGGTTGATGATAATGTTGTGAATCATATTACTGGGGAGACTGATGCTAAAGCCTCATGGAAAAAGCTTGAGCAATTATATGAACGAAAGACTGGGAATAACAAGTTGTTCTTAATTAAGCAGATGATGGCTTTGAAGTATCATGATGGGACTCCTATTACAGATCACCTAAATGCATATCAGGGTATTATAAATCAGCTTGCAGGTATGGGTATCAAGTTTGAAGATGAAATTCAGGGTCTCTGGTTACTTGGTACATTACCGGACTCTTGGGAGACTTTTAGGACATCTTTGTCCAACTCTGCACCGAATGGTACTATCACCATGGAATTGGCTAAGGGTAGTATTTTGAATGAAGAGATGAGAAGAAAGTCACAAGGTTCCTCTTCACAGTCAGATATCTTGGTCACAGAAACGCGGGGGAGAAGTCATAGTAGAGGTCAGGGTAAAAGAAACAATCATCGTAGCAGCTCACGCAAAGGCAAATTTGCTAACGTTAAGTGTTATAATTGTCATGAAAAGGGGCACACAAAGTGGTATTGTCCAAAGTTGAAGAATGAGAAGAAAAAGGCATATGACAAGAATAAACAAAAGAAAAGTGATGGTGGTGATGATGATAAGGTTGAAGTTAACGCTATCACAGATGATTTCTTTGTTTGTATTGATTATGATATGATCAATCTTACTCATGATGACACGAGTTGGATTGTTGATAGTGGTGCTACATGTCATGTTGCAATTTGTAGAGATCACTTCTCATCTTACACTCCAGGTGACTATGGATTTGCTAGGATGGGTAATGCCGGGTTATCAAAGATCGTTGGTATTGGAGATGTTTGTTTGAAATTTGACACGGGAATGGAGTTAGTTTTGCATAATGTAAAACATGTTTCGGATATGAGACTTAATGTTATTTCAACAGGCATTCTTGATGATGATGGTTATTATAACGGTTTTGGTAATGGTATTTGGAAACTAACTCTTGGTTCTATAATAGTGGGAAGAGGCAAGAAAGACTCAAGATCATACATCACGCGTCCGAAGATCATCCAGAACATTGTTAACGCAGTGGACAATGTTGATTCTACTGAGTTGGGGCATAAAAGACTTGGCCACATGAGTGAAAAGGGATGTCTATCTTGTTCAAGAAGAATGTGTTGTCGGGTGTTAGTGGTATTGATTTGAGTAAGTGTTCTCACTGTTTGGCAGGGAAACAGACCAGAGTTGCGTTTAAGAGTCATTCTCCTTTTCGAATGGAGAACGTACTTGATCTAGTTCATTCGGATGTTTGTGGGCCTATGAAGACTAGGACACTTGGTGGATGTTCCTACTTTGTTACATTCATCGATGATCATTCCAGGAAGGTGTGGGTTTATACCTTAAAGTCAAAGGATCAAGTATTTCAAAAGTTTAAAGAATTTCATATACTAGTTGAAAGGCAAACGAGAAAGAAACTCAAGTGTATTCGGACTGATAATGGCGGTGAATACATTGGCAGATTTGATGCTTACTGTAAGGAGAATGGTATTCGGCATCAAAAGACTCCACCAAAGACACCTCAGTTGAATGGCTTAGCAGAGAGGATGAACAGAACTTTGGTTGAGAGAGTTAGATGTTTACTTTCACATGCAGGGTTGTCCGATTCCTTTTGGGGTGAGGCTTTAAATACGGCAGTTCATATTATTAATCTAACCCCTTGTGTTCCTTTGCGTTTTGATGTTCCTAACAGGGTTTGGAGCGGCAAAGATGTTTCTTACCATCATTTACGAGTTTTTGGATGTAAAGCTTTTGTTCATGTTCCCAAAGATGAGAGGTCAAAGCTTGATATGAAGACTAAGCCATGTGTATTCCTCGGCTATGGTGAAGATGATTTTGGGTACAGGTTATATGATCCAGTTCAGAAGAAACTTGTACGAAGCCGAGATGTTGTTTTTTTACAGAAGATCAGATGTTAAAAGATGTTGAGAAGACAGATTCAATTCCTCAAACTAGTGCTGATCTTGTTGATTTGGATCCAGTTACTCCACAACATGTTGGAGATGATGTTCATAATGATGACCATGGTACTGATGATGATTATGCTCCGGAGCAGGTAGAGATTCCAGTACCAGATGTGCCCCCATTTGTCCCACTTAGGTGGTCTACCCGAGACCGTCATCCTTCTGTTAGATATTCTGCTGATGAGTATGTATTAGTTACTGATGGGGGAGAGCCAGAATGTTATTCAGAAGCAATGAAAGATGAGCATAAGAAAGAGTGGGGTGAAGCTATGCAAGATGAGATGAATTCCTTGCATGAGAACAATACTTATGAGCTGGTGAAGTTACCTAAAGGCAAGAGAGCTTTGAGAAACAAATGGGTATTCAAAGTGAAGACAGATGAGCTTACTTCACAACCAAGGTACAAAGCTAGGTTAGTCGTTAAAGGATTCAGCCAGAAAAAGGGTATTGATTTTGATGAGATTTTCACACCGGTTGTGAAGATGGGATCTATTCAAGTGGTTCTTGGATTAGCTGCTAGTCTTGATCTTGAGGTTGAACAGATGGATGTCAAGACTGCTTTTCTTCACGGTGATTTGGATAAGGAAATCTACATGATGCAACCTGAAGGTTTTCGGGTTAAGGGTAAAGAAAATTATGTTTGTAGACTTCAGAAAAGTTTATATGGGTTGAAGCAAGCACCGAGACAGTGGTATAAGAAGTTTGAGTCGGTTATAGGAAAGCAAGGCTACCGAAAGACAACTTCAGATCATTGTGTTTTCTTTCAGAGGTTTGGTGATGATGATTTCATCATATTGTTGTTATACGTTGATGATATGTTAATTGTTGGTAAAAATATTAAAAGAATTGCGCAGTTGAAGCGAGAATTGAGCAAGTCTTTTGCTATGAAAGACTTGGGGCCAGCAAAACAGATTCTTGGCATTCGGATTTCTAGAGATAGAGGTGCTAAGACGTTACATATATCACAAGAGCAATACATTGAAAAGGTGCTAAGTAGATTCAACATGAAGAACGCTAAAGTGGTTAGTTCCCCTCTTACAAACAACTTTAAGCTAACAGAAAGAGATTGTCCTACTTCAAAGGAGGATGTTGAGGAGATGGATATAGTTCCATATGCGTCAGTAGTTGGTAGCTTGATGTATGCTATGGTGTGTACTGGGCCAGATATAGCTCATGCGGTAAGTGTTGTTAGTCGGTTTATGTCAAATTCGGGTAAGAAGCATTGGGAAGCGGTTAAATGGATTATGAGATACTTACGAGGTACTTCAAAGTTAGGTATCACATTCGAAAATGGAGAGCCGGTGCTTGTTGGTTATACAGACTCAGATATGGCAGGAAACAAAGATAACATGAAATCCACTTCTGGATATTTGATGACTTTCGCATGGGGAGCAGTTTCATGGCAATCAAGGTTACAAAAGTGTGTTGCATTGTCTACAACCGAGGCTGAGTATATGGCAGCAAAAGAAGCGTGCAAAGAACTATTGTGGATGAAAAGGTTTCTACAAGATCTTGGTTTAAGCAATCACGATATGTGGTTCTTTGTGATAATGAGAGTGCGATTCATTTGGCTAGAAATTCTATGTATCATAAGCGGACAAAACATATAGATGTGCGGTATCATTGGATTAGAGAACGTCTTGAAGATGGTTCGTTTGAACTTGATAAAGTTCATACCGATGATAATGGTTCCGACATGTTCACAAAGGCTTTAGCAAGTGAGAAGCTTAAGGTATGTTGCTCGATCGCCGGGATGGCGATCCCTTCCTCATAATTGGAAAGGGGGAGATTTGTTGGGTTTTTTATTTGGTTTCCAATTATGTGGTTAGCCCAAGCCCAACAAATTAAGCCCAATTGATTGTTTGACTTGGTCAACCATCAAAGGGCATCTTTAATTTGAAGTTGTGCAGCTGTATTCACAAAAGAGTGCAGAGAGATAGATCAAGAAATTGTGTGAAACCCCAATTCCCGTCTACAGTGACAGCAGGCCAGAAAACCTTCGATCCCCGGAGATCCGACCGTTGAATCTTCTTCATTTTTGGGCTGTGTCTTCCTGACATCAGTGCCAACATTTTCAACCGTTGAATTCGTCTCAAGTGGTCTGTAGCTCGAGTTACAGCAGGTCGAACAGTAGCAGAATTTTGGGTGATGAAATTCTTCTTTTGTCTTTAATTGTTTCATATACTTGTTGATTATTGTTGTTCAAGAGTATGATGATGTTGTATACCTCTAGTTGATCTAGAGAAGGATTATTGTATTGCTCTCTTTGTTGATGATAGTGGAATTTAAGTGGCTTACGAGTCCCGTGGTTTTTACTCTCGGTTTTGAGGGGTTTTCCACGTAAAAAGTCTCGTGTTTTAGTGTGTGCTTGATTATTGTTTTGCTACTGATTTGGAACAGATTTGGGGACTGATTTGGGTTGGTTTTGATATAGCTTGTTTGTTAGTTTCCTCACGGGTTCATACGGGTCGGGAAATGCTTGTCAAACGGGTTTGTTTCCGCTTTGTAGATTGCCCGTTGTGATTATTTTCCCATCAGGCTCGTGATTGTCTGACGTCTACCGGCTAAGGTTTTTAAAACTAAACCTTTTAAAATACATACATCAAACCACTTATATTTCCTAAAAATTAAAATGCACATTAACTAACTAAGAACAATGCCATTTAACTTAGGAAGGATGCTAATTAGTTAATCGATTAATGATATTATATGATAAATCCACTCATATCATGCATTAGACACTTGCACTGTACATACATATTAAACATGATTGTGAGTAGATTTAACAAGAGTATAAGTGAATTTATCATCTCCCCTTGTTTTAAATATTGTTAGGTTACCTATTACATTAGTGCAACTAGTTTCGGATGGAAGGTTTTGTGTATACTAAAAAAAAAAAACTGGTTAACAATCAATACCTTTTGATTAAGTGTGAGCCACTCACCGGTTGAACCATCGATCACAGTACTTCCAAAAATCATATTTGTGGTTTTTCCAACTTCCCTTTCGGACTTTGAAGCGTCTATAATCAATCAAACTCAACAGTGAGTATCAACATGTTTTTAGGGACATATACATAATACTCACAACTATCTATTATGTTATTAGTGAACTTGCGGGCATAGCCCAACGGTTCTCCCCATGTACTTTGTGTCATGGAATAGGGAGAGGTCATGGGTTAGATTCTTAGGGATGACATGATTTTCTTTAAATCAATTGAACACCAATAATGGTGGTATACATTGACTCTATAGGGAGGTATTACCGGATTCGTTCACGGACCTCTACCCGGAACCACTGCCCGAATGGATGTGTTCCCGGGTACTGTCGATCGGGTTCAGGTTACCGCCAGAACGTGTGTGTTACGTGCAAATGATGAGGGTCGTTGAAATTAATGATCTACTTATGTCAAAAAAATCGTCGTTAAAAAAAAATCTATTTTGTTACTAGTTTATTGATGTTATTCGTGTGTAATTGCTAGAATGACTAATCAAATTAACGAATAGTTGAATCTAACGAGTTAGAATTTTGCATCTCATAATTTTTTTTTAAATTGATAATATTAGTGTCAAGTATAAGATATTAATAGGCTAGATTAACACCAACGTATAACCGTAACTATCATAGACCTAATGGTAAAAAAAGAAGTATCAAATTATCATAGGACCTGCAATTGTCAAATTTTCTTTTCGAAGCGGTTCCTTTAAACTATCGTTAACAAAAGAATGCGATGATGATATATTTTCATCACAAGAGCTTCCTTTGGAATCATTCCGTCTTCCTGAGCAGAAATATCTAACGTTTGTAATACTTCTACACCAACATTTCGAACTTGAAATACATTTTCGACAATTCTGTTGGCTGCATAACAAAGAAAAGGATCGCCATGAATCCCTTTGAATCAAAGCTTCAATCACCGCCCTAAGAGCCATTTTTACCAGATTCGTTTAAAATTTAATTGAATGAAATGTTTTTAACTGTTTATAACAACCTTTGGCGCCAAAGGATGGTGCAGAGGCTTTGCAGGAAGTTTGTTTTCTACATATTTGGTTTATGTAGGAACTGAAAAGACAAAATTACCCTTTAACTATGTTTTAAGGGCATATTTGGATAAATGCAATTGGAGCCGGGGATACCCAATTTCTATAAACTCATAAACCCTAATTTCGTGATCCATAAATAATTTTTTTTTGTTCAATTCAAATTCAATTATACCTCAAATGTACAGATCAGATAGTGTAAAAGACGACGATGCCGAGCGAACCGCCTTTCGGAAAACGGAGAAACAGTACAAACTGTATTACAATACCAATGCTAAATCGTCAAAAAAGTAAGAAATTAAGTAATTAATTTTGATATTAATATGCTACTTCTTTTTATTATTCTTAGTTATTAGTTATTACTTATTATTTAATTGATGTTTAAATTTGGTGCAATTTTTTGCTTGATTTTAGGAAGAAGCTACCGATACCAGTAGATTTATCAGAGGTTATTGATTTTAAATCTATTTTGGAATCGTATGCTAGTGACGGAGAGCTTCCGATTGGTGTTTCGAAGCTCGAATGTAACTTCGATAGGCCTGTATTTTGCTTAGTTGATTGCCCTGGTATGTATATAAATATATAATGATATAGTGAATTGTGATTTATGTACTCGTTCATAGGTTCATAGCGAGAAAACACCCTACGAACCTATGAACGAGTACATTGACTACCCCATAGAGGGTAAACCTCGGGTGATCAAGCCTCTGAGCGCGAGACCTGGTCCCGGGGTGAATAGCGCACAAGGCGCACTCTCTGGTCACACTCCCTTTTTGAACGAAATGACTTTGCCAAGATTCGAACCCGGGCGGGGTGCGTCATCGGGCAACTCAGTGGCCACTCAGGCAAGTATGTGTGGTTAATTTGTCATTGTATCTCATGATCAATACTTTTTACCTTTTATTAAAACAACATTTTATTCTATTATCGAAGTATGTCATGTACCTCTAATTTCAGGTTAGGTCAAAGGTGACTTAGCAGGTTAGGTTAACGGAAAAAAGTGTATTCTACATTAAAAGATGAAATAAATTTAATCACTTTATACAATGATGAATTTGATCAAAGTTCGTTGCATTTTGGTGAAGAGATTAAAAGATGAATCTATCGTATATGTTGCATATAGATGAATGTTTCATTGTTTATGCGGTTAAGGTGATTATTCATGCAAGTGATCATGATGTGGTTTCAAGTGCAGGTTTTTACTTCATTGCTGCAGCATTGAGTATTGAGGAACAATGCAGATGGATTAAGGAAAGTTTAGTGAGTTTCCCTCAGCCACCAAACAGAACAAATCACAATGCTATGTATGGAGCCGTGCACGATTTATTTGATGCCGCAAAAGATAGAAAACTGTTAGTTGAAGAGGAGAAAATAGTTGGTGGAGATAGTTTGACTGGTGTTAATGATAATGTTTGTAGTCGTAGGTGGGCTTGTTCTGAAGAACTTGATTCATCATTAGGTGGAAAGACTTGTAAATCGATACCAGCATCTGTATTGCTACGGAAGTTGAGATGGAGTACGCTCGGTTTGCAATTTGATTGGTCAAAGGTAATGAAACGTATCACCCTTCGAATTATACAATTGTTTACATCTTTCGAAATAAATCGAACTTCTTTATACATAGTGCAATAAAGAGTTCGCAGAAGAAATTATCAGTGGATGTTAGAATCCAGTTCTGTTGAAATTCATAGGCCTGGTTTCTAATTACATGGAGTGACGTTTTCGAGTGAAATTATCTTAATTGTTTTGTTCGTGTGACTCTGGCTTTATTATGAACTACGCTATCTTGTAATGTGCTACCGGGCCTTCGTGTTCGCTGCTCATGCATGAACATGCCTTTGCACATGATGATTGCGAATGTACTGCCTTTCTGTGTTTACTCTTTGCCCCAGTTCATTTAATTAACATCAATTTCAAAAATATCATAGTTTTACCTAGAAACACCATTAGCATTGGTAATTAATTTTCAACTTTGTCAACGTGTATCTTTATGTAGAGGAGCTATAATGTTTCACTCCCTCACAACAAGATCCCGGATGCACTTTGTCAACTAGCTAAGAAAATGGCTGCTCCCGCAATGCCGGTTGGAGAAGAATTTAAACCAGAAGCTGCAATTGTTAATTACTTTGGATCAGGTATTATATCTGCATTAACCATAATCCATATCTATGTCAACTTCAAACAGATAAATACATCCATAGACTGTGTTTTACATCTTTTTCTGTTAATCAATATTACATAATCACTTCAACAACAACAACAAAACCCAAAACCACATAAGTGGTGTATGGGGAGGTGAGATATAGACAATCCTTCCCCTATCCGAGAATAAAGACAAGTCATTTCTCTACCCAGAGTAAAACTCTCAAAAGTAGAGAAAGTCATCCCTCTCTCTATTCATCGAATAGAGAGATTGCTTCCGCGTGGACCTCCGGCCAATAGGTAGGAAAAAATTTATAAAAAAATTGAATAAAATTAAAAATAAAGTTGAGACGCCATGAAAATGGTAAAATCAAATTTCCGTGGGTTTTAAATCATGCCTGAAATTTAATTTAGGCTCTAAGAGTTAGTCAAGTCGCCAATAAATCGACGCTTGCTCTCGACTCAATAACTAGAGCCGTGATTACATAATCACTTCGAAACAGTATATAAATCTACTCGTTTCTCAGGTGATATGTTGGGTGGCCATCTTGATGATATGGAGGCAGATTGGAATAAACCTATTGTCAGCATGAGGTGTGTCTTGGTGGTATCTTACATCATCAAAATCATTTTCAATTTTTAATGTATGTTTGACCTGACACTGACACTGAGTCTTAATTTTGTTTTCGGAATTTAGTTTGGGATGCAAAGCTATTTTTCTTCTTGGAGGGAAGTCCAGAAATGATCAACCATTAGCTATGTTCCTTCGCAGTGGCGATATTGTACTAATGTCTGGTGAAGCAAGGGAGCGTTTTCATGGTCCGTAAATAAAAGTATTCATTTTTTATCTTTCAATTCATTTACGTCTTCAGAGTTTGATTTTTTATATTTTACAGGTGTGCCTCGGATTTTTACTGATACAGAAAATGCAGAAATCACTGCATTAGAAAAGCGGCTCTCGGATGAAAATGATATTTGTTACTTGGACTACATAAAAACTTCAAGAATTAACATCAATATTAGACAAGTCTTCTGAATTCTGATCACTTAGTTGTCTTCACTTGAAAATGTTATAGCTTCGAGGTTTGTTGTCATCGGCTCGCTCTTGTACTAGAACAAAATTTCTAATTTTGGGCTGGATTATAAGTGAAAATTTCTGTTAAATATGGTTTTGAAAATCACAGATTTATTTATAGTTGTTGATTGGATACATCTGATTATTATTAGTAACAGTTTAATGATCTAGTGTATTCAATTGAAAAAGTTATGTTAGTGAAGTGTGGTTCTTAAAAGTCAACATTTTTTTTTTTTTTTTTTTTTTACCCGAGTTTCCAACTCGCTTTGTGAGCCGACTATCTTGGGACGACTACTCGCTTTGCGAGTAGCCCAGAAACTGTTGAATACGAAACATTTACATCTTGGTTTGTTGATTTATGTCTGGATTCGACTTATTGGGTTAGCTAAAATATATCCTTCTTCCGACTTTCAATTGCAGCTGACTAACTTCAGGTGTAAGATAGTCGGGATGCACGCGAGCTATTATACTCGAGTGCTTCACTCATTAAAATTTTTAGGTCGAGCTAAAACTCAGCTCGTTTATTATTAAGCTCTGCCCGGAGATTTAAACGTTAAGCTACTATACTTGAGTGCAACGTTAAGCTACTATACTCGAGTGCTTGACTCATTAAAACCCATCTCCACGTTCACACTGTTATACATGTACGCAGGGGCGGATGACTTAAGGGTCAAGGGGTGTCATATGACACCTATGGCCCATCATATTTTAGTGTTAAAATTTTTAATTTCATACTTTGACCCCGACCCAAAATGCTTATGACCCATTAAAATAGTAAACTCAATCCCCATTAATATTTTGGCCCAAAAAGGATTCTTTTTCTTCTAAAAAACACGCAGGTTTTGATTTTTGTTCCCGTTCTTATTATTCAAAATCAAAAGTGACTAAGAGATAAGCGACTAAGCACTAGTGTTTATTCTTCATCTTCAATACTAATAATTATTTGCGTCTCAACAACCTTCTTTTGACTTAATCAAGTAATTTTAGTACTTAGTTAATTTAGGGTTTGCAGAATCTTTGTTTAAAATTAGCTTGTGTAATCTTCTATAGATTCTATTATAATGCTAAAATAATAACATCATAAAAAAACAATTTTCTTTGTTAAAAAAAATTAAAATAAAAAAGAAAAAAATCTAGACACTCTAGATGATGTCATAATTGTATTTATACTAATTAATTTTATTTATAATTAAAAATAAATTATAAAAAAACACGCATTGTTATAATTCAGTAGGCTTATAACTACCTTTAATGGTTATAAGAACAAAGAGAGAAAAAAGAGAGAAAAAATATTGATATTGATATTTCAAGAGAAATGGTACACCTTAAATGGCTATCATACATGTCTATTTATAGCATAAAATATTACTATGCAAGAAATATAATAATAATAAAATTAACATCCAATCTAGATATTTTATAACACTCCCCCTTGGATGACAATTTTATTAGAGAATAACTAGTACTGCCTCGTTAAAAACCTTGCTAAAGAAAACCCATTGGGATAAAACTTTAGCTAAGGGAAAAAGAGTGCAGCATAGAGTTGACTCCCCCTCAAGTAGGCAACGTCTGAGTTGTTACATCTTCTGAACATGCCTCATGTCAATATTATGAACGTGTGTTCTGAAAATAGCAGTTGGCAGTGCTTTGGTATAAAGATCAGCAGAGTTGTTGATTGAACGTATCTCATTTTAATCTGGTTGTCTTTTACGAGATCTTGAGTATATGAGAAGAATCTGAGGTTTTCATCTGAAACTGTATCATCTAAATCTTTTATGTACAAGTTTAGCCCCTGTGATTTGTCTACAGTCTCCTTCATGGTTTGCTCAAACCCTTGTTTCAATTCCTATTCTCTTGTAGTCTTTTCTGAGCCTTACCAACATACCATTCTTTTCTATCAAACTTATGACCGTTAAGATCGTCTATGGTTTTGGCGCCTCATCAACATTTATATTTTGTTCTGTCACTTTTGATACTCTTCTTTCATTTGTATTATGCAAGCTGCATTATCTTCATATATAGTTATTGGTGAAGATAGTTGTTGGTCTTTTATAGCGTTCTAGTCCACAAGAATCATTAATGATTTGTGTCATTGATCTCAACCAAACACATTTTCGAGTAGTTTCGTATAATACAATCACTTCGTCATGATTTGATGATGTTGCAACAAGTGTTTATTTTAAGAACGCCATGATTTTGTGGTACCTCCATTTAAGAATACATATCGAGTTTGAGATTTATCTTTATGAGGATTTGATGAATGACCTGCATATACATAATCAACCAAATCTTGTTTTGAAGCGTTAGAATAAAATAATTTTAAATAAGCAGTTCCTCAAGGGTATCAAAATATGTGTTTGATCCCGCTCCATTGTCATTTGAGCTGAATCTTGCCAACAAATTAACTGCAAGAGAAATGTCAGGTCTTGTACAATCTATAAGATACATAAGAACCTCAATTGCACTAAAAAAAATGGAACTTCCGATCTGTTAAGATTTTCATGATCTTCGCAGGGATGGAATAGATCAATGTCAATATTGAGTGATCTAACAACAATGAGTTTGTCTTTAAAAAAAATGTTTTAAAATCTTTTCGGTATAAGTTGTTTGATGTACAAGTAAACCATTAGGCATATGCTGAATTTGCAATCCAAGGTAATACTTAGTTTTTTTTTAAGATCTTTCATTTCAAAATAATTCTTTAGAAGTTGAATGATTTCATAGATTTCTTTATTTGTTCATATGATGTTAAGAACATTGACATAAACAACTACGATCACATATCCGAACATTGTTTTTATAAAACATACGTGCAAAATAAGTTTATATTTATACCCTTTTTTTTTTATCAAGTAGTCATTTAATCGGTTATACCACATACGTCCCATTTGTATAAACCCATTTAGAAATCTTTGTGATTTAATGGAATATATTCCCTTGGGTTTTACATTAGATGCTTATGATACCTTAACCCTTTAGGTATATTCATATATATCACTATTAAGTGATCCATACAGATAAGTAGTAACAACATTCATGAGATGCATTTAAATAACTACCGGGTTGATTAAGTATCTAATAAGTAATTGTATCCATTACAGGAGGATAAGTTTTCCTCCTAATTCATTTCTGGTCTTTGTGGAAAATATTGAGTTACAAGTCTAGTTTTGCCTTGTAACTTCATTTGCACATTTCTTTTCGGATAAAAATTCATTTGTATCCCATACGTTTCACATCTTTAAAAGTGATAACGATTGATCCGAAAACTTTTCTTTTATCGAGCGATTCTAATTCAGCTCGTATTGCCCCTTTCCATTGAGCTCAATCATGTCCATTTTGTATATTCAATGACAGATTTTAGTTCCAGATCATCATCTTTATTCATGATGTCATTGTAACATTATATGAAAATATCTCATAGAGATTTTAATTTCATTTCAGTTCCATAATATTGCATAATTTATCGCAATTTTAGTATTTACATTTATCAATATCCTCTGCAGAAGGAATATTGATTTGTGGCTGTTCTTGAACACTTTCTTTTACCTCATTATTAGCTGATTTTCTTTTTCGAGGATTTTTATCTTCGGAACCAATTGATCTTCCACGTTTGATGCGTGGCAAAGACTCAACAGTGACATTATTGTCAGCTTTTGGAATTTCAGTTCGAGCTGGAGCATTTATCACTGGTATATATGATTTAGTCACTTTTTTTATATCTGTAAATGCATAAAGTAATTAATTTGCAAGTTCTTTCATATGCATTATTTTTGAACTTTCGTTTCACATTCTTTTGTGCGAGTTCAATATACCTTAATTGATGTTCACATCATGAAGCATCATTTTATTTTTTATTTTTTTTTCTCCCCCTAATCTAGGGAACAATGTTTTATTAAAATGACAATCAGCAAAACGTGCTGTAAAAACATCACCCATCATGGGTTCAATATATCTTATGATTGAAGATGTTTTATATCCAAAATATATTACCATCTTTCTTTGAAGAACCATTTTATTGTGTTGTGATGATACAATTGGAACATACACTGCACAACCAATGTTCTAAGGTGAAAAATATTTGGCTCTTGGCCAAAATCAAGTATTAAGTGAAAATATTTATGACTTCCACATGGTATAATGTGAATTAATGTCGCAGCATGTAAATTTACATGTTCACATATAAATATTGAGAGATTTGTACTCATTATCAATTGTCTAGTTATTAGCTGCAAGCGTTTATCTATTGATTTAGCTAAACCAATTTTGTGTATGCACATGAGCAACTGGATGTTCAATAACAATCCCTGTAGATATATAATGATCATTAAATGCTTGAGATGTTAACTCACCAGCATTATCAAGTCTCATCCTTTTAATGGTGTAATCAGAATAATGTGTTCTCAATTTAATAATTTGTGCAAGAAACTTTGCAAATGCCATATTACGGCTTGATAACATATAAATATGAGACCATCCGCTAGATGCGTCTATTAGAACCATGAAATATCAAAATGGTTCATATGATGGATGAATTGGTTCATATATCTTACCTTGAATTCTTTCAAGAAACATTTGTGATTCTTTTTCACAATATACTTTTCATTAATCACCATATGTGCTTTCCATTAATCACCATATGTGTTTTTTTTTTTCATAAATCACCATATGTGCTTTTTCATCATATATCCTTTTCACCATATACGCTTTTAATCATATGCGCTGTGTTTTTCACCATATGCGCTTTTAATCATATGCGCTTTTCATCATATACGCTATGCTTTTCATCATATTCGCTTTTTATCATATGCGCTTATCATATGCGATGCGCTTTTCATCATATGCGCTTTTTATCATATGCGCTTTTATAATATGCGCTTTTTATCATATGCGTTTTTATAATATGCGCTTTTTATCATATGCGCTTTTTATGTGAATAGTAAATTAATTAATTTCGTTTTACTATTCATATGAATTAATTTCGATTTACTATTTTGTTAATTGAGTAATATATATACATCATATACTTGTGACTCCGAAGGCTCAAATGAATTTGACCATATAGTTATATGTTGTACCTTGCACATTAATTTTCAGTAGAAGCTTCAGATGCATATTATTTTCAGTAGAAGCTTTAGATGCACTTTTTTTTAATCACCAAATACCACAAACACTTTGTTTGCGTTTGTTCATAGTCATCAATGAAAACCATTTTCTTTAATTTTATTTTATACAATAAAATTAACGCATCATTATTCTTTTAAAAAAAAAACAATAATCTATTGTTATTGTTCACTTGTGCCATGTTTAACAACAAAGGTCAACAACCTCTGTCTTGTTTGTTGTGGCAACCAAAAATAACCTTTGCTTTTGTTACCGAGAATCCAAGACCAAAAAACAATTAATTTTCAATTAATCTTTTATCAAAACCATAAATGATTTTGTTGATCTACGTTGATATGGCCATAAAGAATTGACGGCTGACCTACTTTTGTAAGTGTATTTCGGCTATCATCCAGAAAACGCACGACGACTTTTTTTTTTTTTTTGATGAACTATTTGTTTCATATCTAGCTTAGGCAATTATTGTGAACATTTGGTCCCTATAAGAGCATTTATCTTTTAGACTTTTAGTTGATTTGTACTCGTCACAATTAGGGATGGCACCCGCGGGTCGTGGATGCGGATCCATTGGATCCATCACCCGTACCCGCGGAAATTTTTTTTTAAAATCAAATAACTGGAAATTTGGATTATTTTTTTTAAGAAACATCCAATTGAACCCTTGTTCGTTGAAACAATTTGACTATCTTTTTAACTCCCCATTATTAAACGGGCCATTTTGATGCACACTCTTAAAAAAAATAATTTGTTTTTTAAGTTTTATTATTCAACCTCCTTTTTTCAACGGTCACGTTTTTAACAAAACATTTGACAAGTTTTGAAAAAAAAAAGTTTTTTTTTTACTTTGCTTTCCCCCTTTCTGTAAAACTCATTTAAACACTTTCTTTGTTTTTTTTTTTTAAAAAAAAACTTCCTTTTTTTTACGTTACCCGTAAATTATAAATATATAAAAAAAACTTTTTGTTTAAAAAAAAAACTTTCTAGTTTTTTTAAAAAAAAGGCCACTTGACCAATTTTTAATTCTTTCACAACACCCGATATCGTGATCGTGACCTTTCACCAAAGCAAGAGATATTCTTGATAAACTAAACACTGACTCGTGTTTGGAATTGTCGGCCACAAAAAAAATTCATTTGATGAAAGTATATATTTTTTTATTATAGAAGGAGACCACTTCATTTCCAATACTTCATTTTTGACAAAAAGCTACTCCATTTTACCATTCTTTTTTTTATTTTAACTTTTAAGATTTATTTTTAATAAAAATACAAACTATTTTTTTTTTATTTTAACTTTTAAGATTTACTTTTAATAAAAATACAAACTACTTTTTGTATTTTAACTTTTAAGATTTACTTTTAATAAAAGTACAAACTACTTTTTCTTATTTTAACTTTTAAGATTTACTTTTAATAAAAATACAAACTACTTTTTGTATTTTAACTTTTAAGATTTACTTTTAATAAAAGTACAAACTACTTTTTCTTATTTTAACTTTTAAGATTTACTTTTAATAAAAATACAAACTACTTTTTGTATTTTAACTTTTAAGATTTACTTTTAATAAAAGTACAAACTACTTTTTCTTATTTTAACTTTTAAGATTTACTTTTAATAAAAATACAAACTACTTTTTTTTATTTTAACTTTTAAAATTATAAATTTAAGAATAAATATTAGTATGCATGAAATAAATAATGATTAATTGCATAAGTAATCATAAATGTTAGATAACATATAAAGACCCCATCGTATTCGTATTGATCGGAATTAATCTCGACCCATGGTACCGTGTTGTCAAATGACGTGTTGCGTACATAAAGTACCGTGTTGTCAAATGACGTGTTGCGTACAATCATGAGGTCTTATTAACATAAATATAAATGTTAGTGAAGTTAATAAGAGTTAGATTACAGAAAATATAATTCAGGCGGTATAACCGACCATATATAACTTAAATAACATAAATATAAATGTTAGTGAAGTTAATAAGAGTTAGATTACAGAAAATATAATTCAGGCGGTATAACCGACCATATATAACTTAACATAAATATAAATGTTAGTGAAGTTAATAAGAGTTAGATTATTTTTTACCTTGATCAGTGACGTGTGCTTGCTTAGATAAACCTTGATTATACGGAGCACTTCGTGCTGATAATGTGTTATAATTCAGTAGGCTTATAACTACCTTTAATGGTTATAAGAACAAATAGAGAAAAAAGAGAGAAGAAATATTGATATTGATATTTCAAGAGAAATGGTACACCTTAAATGACTATCATACATGTCTATTTATAGCATAAAATATTACTATGCAAGAAATATAATAATAATAAAATTAACCTCCAATCTAGATATTTTATAACACTCGTGATTTTTAAACCGCACAATTTTTTGAGGCACAAAATTACAAGCACGCTTCTAGGGTTTCTCCTTCTTCTCTTCATCTGCTATTTCATCTTCATCTCTTTCTTTCTTAAAAAAAAAATCCATTCTCTCTGCTATCATCAAAAACCCTAACCTATCAACCAATTTCATCTTCGTCTAGATCTCCATTGCTATTCCTGTCTTCCTTACTCGGTTTCACCAATCGTCGTTGTCTGCGCCGTCACTGGTGTCGCTAGAATCAGAAAGAAACTGTAAGAAGGTGATGTTATCGGTGTAGTTTGAGATCGAGATCAGGTAGTTTTTCATTATTATTTGCTGTAAATTTTGGCTTAAGTTTGAATCTAATAGTTGATTTCGATTTTGTTTTTGTTTTTGCATACAAGTTAACGTTTTTTTGTTTGTATTTGAAATGGGTTTCTCAGATCTTGAATGGTTCTCTTTGATTGCTGATTTGTGGGTTATTGATTTCTAGGGTTTGTATTAATCATTTGAAGGATTAGTGGTTTACGATTTTATTTGTGTAATTTTGGAAACATGGTTGTTGTCATTATATTTAGGTACAAAAGCTAATTTATGTAATTTTCTTGTGGCTATGATTCAGTATAGCACGTCTTATGTGGAAAACAAGGTAAATATAATGAAGCGTAGAAGAAGCTGCAAGATGGTTGGCATAGCAATGGAGTTAAAGTGAAGGTTTGCGAAATATCTTCTCTTATTTTTTTTTTTTTTACTCTTACAGTTATATGTAGTTGCTGGTAATTTTGGTAAATCCGTTTACATGTCACTTAGTTTATTTGGCAGACATATTACGATTCCTAATGGTTATGGTTGCAAAATATTTTTTGAGATTCCCAATGGTATAGGTGCATCTATAGTATTGATGTTTTGCAACCATGAATCAAACTCTACTGTCATGGATTGTAGGTTTTGAATATTTAAATCACATACTGAGATAAAGCATGTAGCTGATATGGATGTTGTAACTATTTATTTGTGTCATATGCAGGTGCACAAAGTTAGCGTTGAATGGTGGGTTTTTAGTGCATTTGAAGGTGTTTGATGAAATGTCTTAGACAAAAAGAGTAACATGGTATGATTTTTGTTATACATGGCTTTTTTTGTGTTGACACTACAATTTTTTATTGAACTAATGGTGTGTTGTCAATTGAATCTTCAACGCCCCTTGATGCAACTATTAATGTTGCGTAGGTGGGAAAAGAGGTTTTTTTGTCCAAAATGTAGGCAGGGAGATTAGTAACAGAAACGACATATAGCTAGAGCTCGAGTAGTAAATGATTCTTTTATGATTGATGAAGTATCTTTACAAATGCAGAAGATTTAAGTTTTTCTCATGGGTTTTTGGATAGCTACTGCTTAATGTGAATGTATGTACTGATTGTTTTATGATCCTACATTTTTTTTTTGTCTACTGTAAGTAATACTTTTTACGGAGTCTTTTAGTTCTAATGATCTATTGTCACCGTCACCTATTTTTTTTTATTTAGCACTAAACTGTTGTCGATTCAAGAAAGCATAAATACGATTATGCATCAAAACCGGAGGATACCGAAAGCCATCCTGTAGACTTTGTTCCAGAGAGTTGATCCGTTTAGTTTAAAGGTAATACTATCTATAGTTTTTTGCGCTGCTTAACTATTGTACTACTATCTTGATACATCTTCCCTTTGAAGCATTTTTGACCTATTGTATCTTACTTATGTAATTGTTATACTTGATAACTATATAAGGTAATCGTATGAGTATATAGTTTGGAGATGAAACTTTATTAGAGTAGTTGTGGAATTTGGTACTTAAACATAATTGCATGTTTTGTAGCTGTTATCATAGAAATTTTAAAATATAACCTGTAGTTTTTTTATTTTTTAAATGTTCAAGTTCAATGGGTGAATTAAGTGTGCAAGATACGATACGAATACATCTTTCAAACTGAAAGTTAGAAGCATCATTTGTTCCATAACTTTCTTCTTGGCTGCACTATATCTTGCTTTTTCTGGAGCTGTTGTCAATGGGTAACACTTCTGTACGTAATGTCATGGTCTTCCGGGAACGAACACAGAGTTTTGTATATAATGTTGTATTTAAAAGCCTACAATAATTTTGTTGTCACTTCAAGTTTTGTATATAGTGTTGTATTTACTTTTCAATGAATTACACTTTTTGAGATGACAATGATGTTTGTAATTTAAATCGCATTATACATATACATTAGGTTTGGAAAGTAATGTGTTCATCATGTTGTAATTTTGACCGAAATGGAGCTTATATTTGGGATGAAGCTAGGAACTTTCTGTTTTAATGGATTATGAAGTAGGAAACTGTGTGCTGGCTATGTTGTGCTGGCTTAACCGATTTGAGTACACACTCAATTACGATTTTGAAGATGTATTTTAAATATTTTTCTTGAATGATTTCACGGGTCATTAAACTAAATGACTTTAACATTTAGGTTCACTTAATACATAATATATATAATTAAACTGTTTCGTTTAAACAAACCCGTGATTTCACGGGTCATTTCACTAGTTGTGTATGTGTGTAATTGTGTTTATGTTGTTGCTGCTTGTTCTTATTTTGAAATAATAAATAAATAGTCAATTAGCGTCCATTTTGCTACCGTTTTTAGGTTGCTTTTTGTGCACGTTTGCTGCTATATTTAAGCTGTTTGTTTGTTCATATGTCAATAGTGAATTTAATTTTCTATAGTTATTGTTGCAAATTTTTTTGACCCCGGTGCTATAGATTCTTGGATCCGCCACTGCATGTACGTAGTCATAACCACTTCAATTCTCAAGTATCGTTTAAACCAAATAACCTAAACTACATAAAAAAAAAAAAAAAAAAAAAAACTCATCTTTCATCCAATTATCTCAATTCTTCGAATATTCATCATGGGGCCGTTAATAATGACTCAGTTAGCCAACAGCTATCAGCAATTCAGCATGTTAGCTGGTGTAGCCCTGTTTAAAGTCAGTGATGGGCTAAAACCCCATGATGAATTGATGAGCCGGGCTCTGACCAGTTTTGAAAGTGTTCTCGTTGCAACGGTATTGGTAGATTTAATTGTCTATGTAACCGATGGTCGGATGAAGACTGTGGATGTGGG
This sequence comes from Rutidosis leptorrhynchoides, assembly GCF_046630445.1. Classification (NCBI taxonomy): domain Eukaryota; kingdom Viridiplantae; phylum Streptophyta; class Magnoliopsida; order Asterales; family Asteraceae; genus Rutidosis; species Rutidosis leptorrhynchoides. The sequence goes on from NC_092336.1 coordinate 480,875,489, forward strand.
ACGTGTGCAGATTTGGGCCGGATGGTTATTAGTAGTTGTGGTGGAACCGGCATGAGTAGATAGATCCAGTGGTTCATGATGAAAATTCAATAGGGTTGTATTTTCTTTTTTAAAGCTAATTATATTTAAAATGTATTTTAGTAATTGTTTACTTCTAAAAAATATAAATTTTAAAGATATATGAAGTTCTATAGTTATATTTAATGGTGTCATATACAATTTAAAGAATACATACATTAGATATATGATAACAAGTTGTAAATATATATAATTTTTCTCAATCTACACAATAAATATTAATCCTAGATTATTTTTAGAAAAAATATCTGATTTTTAATTCTAAAGGAATCAAAAAATCAAATTTGCTTATCCCGAAAGAGTAACTTAGTGTTGGATATATATATATATATATATATATATATATATATATATATATATATATATATATATATATATATATATATATAGGGTGAGGAAGTGGCGGATCTATGAATGGTAGTTACATGTGTCACTAGTTAAAAGATAAAAATAGTTACACTTATCTAATGGTGTCACACAAAAAAATTTACAGTATCCAATGATATCACTAGTTAAAAGCCCAAAATATTCTACTAGATTGCGTATTTTAGTGGTAGCTCGTGCTACCACTAGTAGTAAAGTAAATTCGCCCCTGGGGTGAGGATCCCATGAGAAATCAATTAAGGAGAAAATCATGAGGACTCAACGTTCGCACAAAAAAGGAGTAAGAGCGCACAATTTGGGCCGTGTTAGAACAATTTTCGTTCTACTACACAAAATGTCCTAACACACACAAAATTGTTCTTACATACATAAAATTATTCCAATTCACCTTTTTTTTTTCGAATTTGACGTTCGCACAAAAAAGTGGTGAGGGCGCACAATTTGGGCCGTGTTAGAACAATTTTCGTTCCACAACAAAAAATGTTCTAACAAACACAAAATTGTTCTAACACACACAAAATGTTCTAACACCTTTTCTGTTCGAATTCAATTTTTCTTTCTTTCTAAATTTAATCCGATTTAGAGTTTATGGATCAACGTTTATGGTTTAGTGTTTTTGGTTTAGCTACCTAAACTCAAAACCCTAAACACTAAACTCCAAACCGTTCGTATTAAACCCTAAATCTAAACTCTGAACATTAATATAAACACTAAACCATTTTACCCGAAAAAATCCCTAAACTCTAAATTAGGTTAAATTTTGAAAGAAAAAACTAAATTAAAACAAAAAAATGTGGATAAGAACAATTTTATGTGTTAGAATAATTTTGTGTTGTAAAAAGAAAATTGTTCTAACAGAGCGTAAATTGTGCGTCTTTCCCCTTTTTTGTGCGAACGTGAGTTCTAATAGTTCTCTAGCCTAAAAAGGTTCTCATTTGATTCTTTGACTATATATATATATATATATATATATATATATATATATATATATATATATATATATATATATATATATATATATATATATATATATACTTAATCAAGAGTGAAACTCTTTTTAAGGGGAAGTAATTTTTTTTTAGTTTTTTTAAAAATTATTATTTTACAAAAAATAAGATCACGTGAAAATATGAACATTTAAAAAAGACACTTTGTGATAAATGTTATTATTTTGACCGAAAAAAGCTCGAAAAAATAACATTCATCGATAAATGTTCCTGATAACATTCATCGCGATGCATGTTATTTTTCGAGCGTCTTTTTTAGAGTTTACAAATTAGAGTTTAGAAATTAGGGTTTAGAAATTAAGGTTTAGGGTTTTGATTGAATTTTTAGCACGAGCGGTTTAGAGTTTTGGGTTTTGGGTTTTGGGACTAAACCCAAAACTCTAAATCGAGCAAAATTTTGAAAAAAAACTTCACAGAAGATGGAAAAGAAACGCTCATTTAATAACATGCATCACGATGAATGTTATTAGAAACATTTATTGATGAATGTTATTTATTCGAGCGTTTTCTGGTCAAAATAATAACAGTAATCACAAAGTTTCTTTTTAAATATTCATATTTTCACCTAATTATAATGTTTGTGAAAAAAATTTAAAAAAAATGAAAAAAATTAAAATTTACTTCCCCTTTCACCTAACTAATACAATATATATATATATATATATATATATATATATATATATATATATATATATATATATATATATATATATATATATATATATATATATATATATATTAATTTTATTCTATTATTCACCTGACTACCAATCATATTTTATTACATCACTCAAAAAATTTTCTACACAAATTTACCCTGTATGAGAGAGTCAATGTGCTCGTTCATAGAGGAGTTTCCTCGGTAACAAAAAAAAATTTAACACTCAACACTATTTAACTTCACTCAATGACATTTGCCACGTCACATTTAAAAACTTAATTTTCAACAAAAGTGTACCAATTAACTCCGCGTCACAGTCAGTGTTATTTGTGGTCCCAAAAAACTTCTTTTTGTTATAAATCTCAAAAGTCAAGCAAGTGGATGACCAACTTATTTCACCAAATCCATTCACTATTTTCATGTTGAATTTTGAGGCTTTTGCATAGTAACATTAGTACTATAAATATGATGCAAATGTAAGTCTATTGTGTACCAATTTTCATAAAATATCATTCTTACTTCTTCTATACTTTCTCTCTATTACACTTAGCATACTATTATAATTTATATAATAGATTAGGCCACTATAGGTAACTATAAACTAACGATATTACAACACGTTATCAGCACGAAGTGCTCCGTATAATCAAGGTTTATATAAGCAAGCACAAGTCACTAATCAAGGTAAGAAATTCTTTAACGATATCTTCTATTATTTATTAGTAAGGTAAATATTATTATCATCATAAGTAAAATTATATTTCTGTAATCTAACTTTTATTAACTTCACTAACATTTATATTTATGTTATTTAAGTTATATATGGTCGATTATACCGCCTGAATAATATTTATGTAATCTAACTTTTATTAACTTCACTAACATTTATATTTATGTTATTTAAGTTATATATGGTCGGTTATACCGCCTGAATTATATTTCTGTAATCTAACTCTTATTAACTTCACTAACATTTATATTTATGTTATCTAACATTTATGATTACTTATGCAATTAATCATTATTTATTTCATGTATACTAATGTTTATTCTTAAAATTTATTATTTATGCATAATATGTTTATTCTCTTAATCTTCATATTTATACTAAACGTATTTATACTAAATGTATTTATACTAAATTTTTTTTTACTATCATCATTTATTTATTTATTTTTAATTACGACTCTATTAAGTGAGGCAATAGCAAGCGTCGATTTACTGGCGACTTGACTGACGCTTAGAGTCCAAATCGAACTCCAGGCATGTTAAAACCCATGAAAATTTGATTCTACCATTTTCATGACGTATTTTATTTTATTTTATTTTTAGTTTTTATTATACATACATACATATATATATATATATATATATATATATATTATTTTTATTATTATTTTTTCTATTATTTATTTATTTATTTATTCATTTATTTATTTTATTTTATTTTTTTTCCTATTTTTTGGCCGGAGGTCCGCTTGGAAGCAATCTCTTTATTCGTAGAATCGGGAGAGGGAGGACTCTCTTCACTCTTGTGAGTGTTTCACTCGGGGTGGAGAAATGACTTCTCTTTATTCAAGGATAGAGGAAGGATTGTCTACGTCTCACCTCCCCCATACCCCACACATATGGGATTGGGTTTTGTTGTTGTTGTTGTTGTTGTTGTATTTATAGTAATCGTATTTGTACTAATAAAATTCTTTTATTAAAATTATTATTAATACAACGAGTACATAACAGTCGTTAACGTCAACTAACGACGTTACAACGGTCATATATACATAACGGTTGTTAACGTCAACTGAGGACGTTACAACGACTATATTTTTCAAATATAAAATAAACATCTCCGTTTTCACAAACCAATCTTCATTTTCTCAGATTACCACTCTCAAAAGTTTTTTTTGTAAAGATGATTCATACAAGGATGATTTTTCCTATTGTATTGGTCATACTAACTATCATCATTGTTGCTAATATACCACCGGGTGAACCTATATTCTATCATGCTCTTGTGATTTTATCATTTGTAATCATGCCATTATTCTGTTATTTGCTACTTATGAATTTAAAATGATTCTGATTTCATTTTATTATTTGTCTATGAATAGAAGTTGATTATGATTATGATTTATGTTGTTCATCTTTTGATAATAGAAAATATCGAATTTGAAAAGGCTTAAATTTGCTCTTTTAGAATCAAGTGGGAACAACTACTTAACATGTGTTATGAATGTAGAAAAACATCTCGAATCAATCGGTATTTTAGAAACCCTGAATGAAAATAACAATTGTTACGAACAAGAAAAAGCAATAGCAAGTATTTTTCTTAGCAAACATATTGACGAGTCCTTAGAATCTACATATTATATGATCGAAGATCCAAGTTTATTATGGAAAATACTCAAAGATATATACGATATTAATTATCAAAAAATAACGGTGATCCATGAAAGAATAAAATTGAAGATGTTAGTAGACGCTCTTATAAGAATCCCGGAGATTCTTATTAATGATCTGGTAACGTGGATCATCAGTCTAGTATTTCTTGAATACATGAACATCTTGTTTATCTCTACAAATAAGTCCCAAAAGAAAAGAAAACGAGAGTGAATCTGTTGAAAAATCTTGATTAAATAAACCATGAGCTACCTTGAGACTTGAATGGTTTGAATTTTTCTAAGATGCCTAGCTTGTTATGTATCACTCATAATAAATGGTTTTAGACCATAACGCATATGTTTATTAAGTGTTATCGTTTATGTACTTCAGAGTGTAACTTGTTTGCAGGTAATATAATTTGGTTATCTTGCTGAAATATAACTCATTATTTGCTTATCTTATTTGAAGTTTTAGTATGAATCCTGCTGAAATACAACATCAATTAAATGGTAAAGACCTATGTATTGCAGATAGTGGTAACATACACACTATGATAAAATCTAAGAAATATTTCATTGATTTAAATCAAAATGAACGAATTATAAATACTATATCAGGTCTTGCAAACTTAATATAAGGAACGAAAAAGGCAAAGATTCTTATTACCAAATGGTACGAATTTTCTGATAAACAAAGCTTTGTTTTCTCCCAAATCAAAGAGAAATTTGTTAAGTTTCTCTGATATGTATCATAATGGATATGATTATCAGTCAATGATAACTGAAAATGAGAAATGCCTATGTAGCAACGAAAAGCGCATATGATAAAAAGCGCGGCGCATATGATTAAAAGCGCATATGATAAAAAGCGCAGCGCATATGATTAAAAGCGCAGCGCATATGATAAAAAGCGCATATGATGAAAAGCGCATATGATGAAAAGCGCAGCGCATATGATTAAAAGCGCAGCACATATGGTGAAAATGATATATGATGAAAAGCGCATATGGTGATTAATGAAAAAGCACATATGGTGATTAATGAAAAGCACATATGGTGATTAATGAAAAGCACATATGGTGATTAATGAAAAGAATATTGAGAAAGAATCACCAATGTTTCTTGAAAAGAATTCAAGGTTATATATATGGACCAATTCATCCATCATGTGAACCATTTTGATATTTCATGGTTCCAATAGACGCATCTAGCGGATGGTCTCATGTTTGTGTGTTATCAAGCCGTAATATGGCATTTGCAAAATTTCTTGCACAAATTATTAAATTGAGAATACATTATTCTAATTACACCATTAAAAGGATGAGACTTGATAATGCTGGTGAGTTAACATCTCAAGCATTTAATGATTATTATATGTCTACAGGGATTGTTGTTGAACATTGAGTTGCTCATATGCATACACAAAATTGGTTTAGCTGAATCAATAGATAAACGCTTGCAGCTAATAACTAGACAATTGGAAATGAGTACAAAACTCTCAATATTTATATGGAGACATGCAAATTTACATGATGCGACATTAATTCGCATTAAACCAAGTGCAAGTCATAAATATTCTCCATTATCAACTTAATTTTGGTCGAGAGCCAAATATTTTCCATCTTAGAACATTTGGTTGTGCAGTGTATTTTTAATTGCACCACCACAACAAATGGTTCCTCAAAGAAGGATGGAAATATATGTTGGATATGAAACATCTTCAATTATAAGATATATTGAATCTATGACGGGTGATATTTTTACAACACATTTTGCTGGTTGTCCTTATAATGAAAAATTGCTCCCTATATTAGGGAGAAGAAATGAAAAATAAAGAAGAAGATGTTTCATGGTGTGAACATAAATTAATGTATCTTGATCATCACACAAAAGAATGTGAAATAAAAGTTCAAAAATAATGCATATACAAGAACTTGCAAATAAATTACCCGATGCATTTACAGATACAAAAAAGGAGTGACTAAATCATATATACCAGCAGTAAATGCTTAAGCTAGAATTGAAATTCCAAAAGCTGGTAATAATGTCACTCATGAATCTTCGCCACGCCAGAAACGTGGGAGACCAATTGGTTCAAATGATAAAAATCTTTGAAAAATAAAATCAGCTGATAATGAGGTAAAAGAAAAAGTTCAAGAAGAACCACAAATCAATACTCTTTCTGCAGAGGAGATTGATGATGTCAATACAGAATTTTCAATCAATTATGTACATTCAAAAAATATTATGGAACCGAAATGAAATGAAAAATCTTGATGAGATATTTTCATATAATGTTGCATATGACATCATGAATGATGATGATGATGATCCAGAACCAAAATCTGTCATGGAATGTCAAAATAGACATGATTGGGATCATTGGAAAGAAGCAATGCGAGCTAAATTTGAATCGCTCAATAAAAAGAAAAGTTTCCGGATCAATAGTTATCACTTTTAAAAATGTGAAACGTATGTGATACAAATGAATTTTAATTCAAAAAAAAAAAAAAAAAAAAAAATAAGAAAAATGAACTTACAAGGTCAAGCCAGACTTGTAACTCACGATTTCTCTTAAAGACCAGGAATGGATTATGAGGAAAACTTATCCTTCTGTAATAGATGCAATTACTTTTAGATACTTAATCCACATGGCAGTTTCTTAAAAAATGCATCTCATGGATATTGTTACTACTTATATATATGGATCACTTAATAGTGATATATATATATATATATATATATATATATATATATATATATATATATATATATATATATATATATATATATATATATATATATATATATATATATATATATATATATATATATATATATATACCTAAAGGGTTTAAGGTATCAAAAGCATTTAATGAACCAAGGAAATGTATTCCATTAAATCATAAAGGTTTTTATATGAGTTGAAACAATCGGGTCGCATGTGGTATACCCGATTAAGTGATTACTTGATAAGCTAAGGGTATACAAATAATCTTATTTGCCCATGTATTTTCATTAAGAAAATAACATCCGAATATGTGATTATAGCTGTTTATGTCGATGATCTTAATATCATAGGTACAAATAAAGAGATTCATGAAATCATTCAACTTCTAAAGAAAGAATTTGAAATAAAAGATCTCGGAAAAATCAAGTATTGCTTTGGTTTATAGATTGAACATATGCCTAATGGTTTACTTGTACATCAAACAAATTATACCAAAAAAGTTTTAAAACGCTTCAATATGGACAAGTCAAAGCCATTAAGTACTCCTATGGTGGTTAGATCACTCAATGTTGACACTGATCCATTTCGTCCCCGAGAAGAACATGAAGATGTTCTTAGTTCAGAAGTTCCATATCTTAGTGCAATTGGAGCTCTTATGTACCTTACAAATTGTACGAGACTTGACATTTCTTTTGCAGTTAATTTGTTGACAAGGTTCAGCTCAACCCCTACAAAAGACATTGAAATGGGATCCAGCAGATATTTTGATACCCTTAAGGAACTGCTGATTTAAAATTATTTTATTCTAACGCTTCAAAACAAGATTTGGTTGATTATGTATATGCAGGTCATTCATCAAATCCTCATAAAGATAAATCTCAAACTCGATATGTATTCCTAAATTGAGGTACCACAAAATCATGGCGTTCTTAAAACAAACACTTGTTGCTACATCATCAAATCATGACGAAGTGATTGCATTATATGAAACTACTCGAAAATGTGTTTGGTTGAGATCAATGACACAAATCATTATTGATTCTTGTGGACTAGAACGCTATAAAAGAACAACAACTATCTTCACCAACAACTATATATGAAGATAATGCAGCTTGCATAATACAAATGAAAGAAGAGTATCAAAAGTGACAGAACAAAATATAGATGCTGACGAGGCGCCAAAGCCATAGACGGTCTTAATTGTCATAAGTTTGATGGAAAAGAATGGTATGTTGGTAAGGCTCAGAAAAGACTAAAAGGGAATAGGAATTGAAACAAGGGTTTGAGCAAACCATGAAGGAGACTGTAGACAAATCACAGGGGCTAAACTTGTACATAAAAGATTTAGATGATACAGTTTCAGATGAAAACCTCATATTCTTCTCATATACTCAAGATCTCGTAAAAGACAACCAGATTGAAATGAGATATGTTCAATCCAGCAAAAACTCTGCCGATCTTTTCACTAAAGCATTTCCAACTGCTATTTTCAGAACGCATGTTCACAATATTGGCATGATACATGTTAAAAGGATTTAATACCTCAGCGATGTCTACTTGAGGGGGAGTCAACTCTATGCTGCACTCTTTTTCCCTTAGCTAAAGTTTTTTTCCACTGAGTTTTCTTTAGTAAGATTTTTAACGAGGCAGTACTAGTTGATCTCTAATGAAATAGAATTGTCATCCAAGGGGGAGTGTTATAAATCTCAAAAGTCAAGCAAGTGGATGACCAACTTATTTCACCAAATCCATTCACTATTTTCATGTTGAATTTTGAGACTTTTGTATAGTAACATTAGTACTATAAATATGATGCAAATGTAAGTCTATTGTGTACCAATTTTCATAAAATATCATTCTTACTTCTTCTATACTTTCTCTCTATTATACTTAGCATACTATTATAATTTATATAATAGATTAGGCTACTATAGGTAACTATAAACTAACGATATTACAACACCTTTTAACTTTTAAAGTTATTATCACCTTTTTTTCTTTTTTCTTTTTTCTTTTTTTTTGGAAGACTGATATGTTATAAAACACCAACAAATCCAAAATAGAGATACATCAAGAAGTGAAGCCTGCAAGTAATAGGCTAACACAAAACACAAATGAAAATAGTTGTATTACATCTCCGTTTAGGAACAAAACAAAAGATCAACGGCCAATGATTAATACTCCTGGAATTGTGCAAGCTTCGTTTAGAAACCAGTCTCCTTGGATCTTCTTTCCATTGCTCCAAAGTAATAAACTATCTTAAAGGTCGTCCTTTAAGATAGCAACCCGACGATCAGCTGCATTATGCACCAGTTTATTCCGCCATTTCAAAATAGACCAAAGCAAAACGTATTTGGATGTGAGGCATGCCGTGTTAAAAAGATCTGAACTCGTTTGCAAATTGACTCCACTTATAGCATTTGATACACCATTAGGAACCATGCTAGTCATACCCCCACCAAGTACTGAAGGATCTCCATAGTGGAACCATGAAACTACACGCGGTAAATAAATGATCTGAGTCGTCGCCCACTCTATGACAGAAGGACAGAGAGAGCTGCAGACATTCACCCATTTTGCAGAAAGATTAGCGAATGTGGTATCTTATTTAAGCTAAGCCTCCAAATAAAAATGTTTAATTTTTTCGGCAAACATGGGAGCCATCTGAAGGAGCTTATTGTCGAGTCTAAGCAAGTAACTTATCATCAATGACTTTGGAGAGCTCAAATACGGTAAACATACCTTTACAGCTTAAATTCCACCACCAACTATCAATTTCATTCGAGCGCAATTGCTCCGCCGACTGTAAAATGGTTTCCAGTGCGTGTAATTCATCTAATGACCTGCCTCGAATTCTAGAATTCCAATCCCAAACACCTTTTAAACCGGTGGGATCACTGGTAACATAATCCACAACTTTGGCCAATTTATGGGATTCTAAAGTGTATAACCTTGGGATGGAATCAGCTAGACAAACATGTAAATTAGGGACCCATGGATCAGACCAGAAGGAAATGTCATTACCTTGCCCAATATTTCGGATTATTGAGTTCGAAAAGCTCACTCCGATCTTTTCTACCAATTCACCGGCCTTTATAATGCGTTTCCATATCTGCCTGAATGATCTTTGACCTGCACCAGATTGCATTCCACCATCATTACCATATAAAGAGACAATCACTTTTCGCCAAAGAAACTCCTTTTCAACCTTAAACCGCTACCACCATTTACAAAGCAAACTCAGATTCTTCGACTTTAAGCTCCCAATACCTAAACCCCCTCGATTCTTGGCAGCTATTGTATTGTTCCAACTGATCCATGTAAGTGCTTTATTATCATATCGATCCCAAAAGAACTTTCTTATTAAAACTTCCAAGGAATTAAGAATTGAAGTGGGAGTTATGAACAAAGACATATAATAGAGGGGTAAACTCCCTAATACCGATTTAACAAGCGTAGGCCTTCCGCCTATTGAGAGGAGCTTTGATTTCTATGGGTTCAATTTGGCTATGAATCTGTTTATAACCTTGTCCCAAGTAGCCACAAAGGTCATTCTTTTGCTCATAGGAAGACCCAAAGAAACGAATGATACTATGCCGTTAAAAAAAGAGGATGATACTATACGAAGTAATATTTAATCAAATACTTATGTATATAAAGAAATGATGAGTGAGATTATGATTGATGTTTTGAAATGAGATACTCCGTATATATTATAGTAACAGTTGCAACTTTTGATTATGTTTCTTCATAATTATAAAGATGTAAATAAAAGGCTAAGGCACCCATGGTTTGCCTAGATCTTGTCTGTCCCTTTGTATACAGCCAACATATATAATAATTATCTACATCCATTTCCACAGCATCCATTTCCACAGCAATTATTTCACTTATATGATCCTTCTATACATATTTTTTTCACATTTATTTATTTATTTATTTTTTATTTTTTGAAGAGCATGTAAACTTTATTATTATCAGCAAAAGTTACAACAAAATTTGGGAACCAAGAACCCAAACAACAAGAGATTCAATGATAGATTGCAAAGTGAGCAATCTATCAACTACAACAAATATATACACGATACACGAATAATGTTTACATTTTTAAATACACACTTGGGTCATTCATCCAAGATAGCCAATCTAACTTGTTTCTTTTTAGATGATGCGATATACACTCGAATGTCTTGATTTGGACCTCGTTAAATGCCACCGGAGTGCTCCAATTTTTTTTCACGAAAAACCTTATTATTCCTATTTTTTCAAATTAGGTAGCTGCATACCCATTCTACCGCTTGCCAAATCATTTTGCCTAGACTTGACATCCCAACCGAACTATTACCACGAAGGATCTCACTTATACTAAGGTTTGACACGTTACCAACACCCCACCATGAGAATAATCGCACCCAAAAATCATAAGCATGTTTACAAAAATTTAAAGTATTTTTCACGGATTCAAGATTATCATCACACAACGGGCATCTAGTACTATGTAAATCAATACCTCGTTTGTCACGTCATTAACATGTATAAAAGTGTTTTATATAGCGATTATATATTTAAACTGATACTTACTTAAATTTTCACCACCTTTATGCCCATTTATATTTACATGAGATCTTTTTGGAAAGATATTTACTTAGCAAATTTTTAGTTACAATTAATTACGAGTATTGTGTATATAGATCATTTATATGTACGAATCGGATATTCTTTTTATATATATTAGTATATACTACGTATATATATAACTAAACTATTTTTAAGTTTAAAAATGTTAGATAAAACAAGCTAGAGCGACTGTAGGTAAATATAAAAGAATCCTACGATTTGGTAATATGTTGTTAAGGTTAGATACCGACCAAGCATCAAGGATGTAGATCTATCAAAACTTTATTTTCCTAATACAATAATTAAAATTAGGGTTTTTGAAATTAATGCAGCCGAAGTTGTTATTTTTATATGCAAAAAATAATATATATATATATATATATATATATATATATATATATATATATATATATATATATATATATATATATATATATATATATATATATATATATATATATATATATATATATATATATATATATATATATATAAGAAGTAACCAATCGGGGGGAAGCCAAAAGTTTTTTTTTTTCCGTTTTTTGAAAAAACTTTGTTCACGAACATTATAGATGAGATGAAAATATGAACATTTAGTAGAGACATTTTGTGATAAATGTTTTTATTTTGGCGGGAAAACGCTCGAAGAAGTAATATATAACAATTATCGTGTTTTTCGAGCGTATTTTGAGGTTTTAGCTATTGGGGTTTAGATATTAGGGTTTATAGGGTTTAGATATTAGGGTTTAGAAGTTTAGGGTTTAGAGTTTAGATTTAGGGTTTAGATTTAGAATTTAGATTGAGTTTTTAACACGAACGGTTTAGAGTTTAGGGTTTAGGGTTTATGGAATAAACCCAAAACACCAAACACCAAACCCTAAACCCTAAACTCTAAATCGGGCTAAATTTTACTTTACAAAACATGAAAAAAAATGTTCATATTCTTCACGAACAAAATTATCTTGAATGTTATTTTTGTCGATCGTTTTCCCGCCTAAATAATAACATTCATCACGAAGTGTCTCTTCTAAATGTTCATATATTAATAATAACATTCCCCCCGCTTCCCCCCGCTTGGTGTAGTGACCCGAACTTTTTCATGTTTATATATATATGAATTGAGATTGATATTTACATGACTAAATGTTTCCAACGTGTTAAGCAATCAAACTTGTTAAGACTTGATTAAATGAAATAAGTTTTATATAGACAATTGATCACCCAAGTTGACCGGCGATTCACGAACGTTACAAATTTGTAAAAACTACATGTTGTGGTATATATAGACATATATATATGGTTGACATGAGATTATGATGAGTAAGTATCTCACTAAGTATATTAACAATGTGTGATATACATAAGAAATGAGATTACTAAGTTAAGAAACTCGAAATGATATATATAACGATTATCGTTATGATAACGTCTACTAAATACTTATGTATCATATTAAGATATTGATACACTATATTTAACATGATAAAATGATATTTAAATATATCATTAAGTGTGTTAACAATGAACGACATATGTAAAAAAACAAGACTACTAACTCAAGAATTACGAAACGAGACTTATACGTAACGATTATCGTTGTAACGATATTTTAATGTATATATCATATTAAGAGATATTCATGTGATGACCCGGAAATTTCCGACCAAATTTAAACTTTAATCTTTATATGTTTCCGACAAGATAAGCAAAGTCTGTAATGTTGGGTTACAAAATTTTGAAACTATTTCATGATAACATTTGACCTTTGACCATTTCCGACGATTCACGAATAATTATGTGTAAACAAAAATATATATAATATAAATATATGTATAGGAAGAAATATAACTATAAGTATATATATTTGAAATAATAAAATACAAGTAAACATTAGAACTACGTATGTAAAAATATACAAGATGATAAGGTTGTTAAAATGAGTATATATATTATATAATATTACATAATTAATAAATTTAATTACAAGTTGAAAATATAATCGTTATAGCAATATTATCATTACTTTCATTATTATTATTAATATTAATATCACTACTAGTATTACTAATATTATTATTATTGTTATATGTAAAAGGCTATGATTATAAAAAATAAAGATGATAAATACAAATATTATTTTAAGCATGATTAAAACTAAAATTTTAATTATTATTATAATTATTAATAAGATGATTACTAAAAATTATTAACTTTATTTAAAAATTATTATTACGTTTATCATTATTACTCGTATCATGATTTATGTTATTATTAGTATTATTACATATTATATCATTAACAATATTAGAATCTCTTTTATTAGTATTTGTATTATTAAAAATCAGTATGTTTTATATATAATTAATTGGAATTATTATTATTACTTATATTTATTAAAACTAATTATATAAATAAGAATTTTACATATATTGTCCAAATTTCAGTTGTAAATCACTTTCAATCTTTATTTCCTTGTCTCTAAATTGGTACAATCAGATTCTAAACTCAGATAACAAAACAAAATCTGTTAGGAGTCAAGATCAAGCTTTATTATTTTTTATTCATTTTTATTTCCTGCCTAGTCATGTCGACACCACAATTGCATTAGATAACAAACGATAAATTCAAGTTGTGAAGGGAATTCAATCAACTCTCTCTCATCCTCTATCACTTCTATTTTTTCCATTTTTGGAACAACTCGCGTAAACCCATGTAACCACTATCGAGAGCCTGCTGCAGTTTTGTTCAAGGTTCCTATTGAAACGATAGTGATGAAATGATGTATATTGAGAAGAAGAAATGATCACGATTATGGGTCTGTGATTATGTTAATGACGTGATGATGAATCCTTGATCATGAATAAACGAACGATGATGGTTATGGGTACGAACAGTAGATGACGATTGATTATGATAATGATGATTCACGCTGATGGAAGAAACCGTGAGGTATGGTTATGATGATGATTGATGACGAAGAAGAATGAAGTTGATGATGTTAGTAAGACGATGATAGGTAACGGGTTTCGTTCTTGAATTCTTTTGATCAATTTAAGAACGATGATAAACTTGACTATGCTTATGATTATAATTATGATTATGATTATGTTATTTCATACCATCGTAAACTATCTCAAAAGAAGAAGGCTGATACTCTTGAACTCTGGTTACCAAAAAGAAAGAAAAAAAACCCATTAGTTTCTTTTCGGTTTACTGCCATTCGCTGACTACTACTACTCTGTGTTGATCGAACTACACGCCAACCCAACCATCACAATTACCACCGCCACTCTAGGACAATCAAACAACCACTATTCGACCACCATAAAAACATTTTGTTTGCAGCTATTGTTACTGTTACTCACCTTTTATACTTTCTATTTTCTGTAATATTCGAAAACCACCCTTACAACTCACCACCCATGAGAACCTAGCAACTGCCACTTTTAGCTTTTGTTGCCAACCGAAACTACTGCTATTCTTGCTATCGTCAACTCATTAAACCACCACCTTCAACCTTGAACATACACCATAAACGAATCATTGTCACGCTAATATTTTTTTTCTTGAGAAACAACCCACAAACCACAATTCTTGAACACTTAACGAAATGAAATGGGATAAGTACATAATTACAGCTGGTTCACATTGGATACAGTTAGTGATATATATAGTTTTTTTTAATAATCAAGTGGAACAATGTATTCACTCATGGCCGACACTTTATATATACTCAAACCCCACTTGACGTTTTGATATTGATGATGATATTAAACTAACGAAAAGTAATAATAAAGATAAAGATGTTGGCTGCATTCTTTTTGAGTGGGCCGTGATTCTTGGCCAAGAACCAACGAATCTTTTCTATTTGAGCCGTAAAGAATTAGTAACTTGAGCTGTACTTCGGAGTTCTTGTTAGTAAGAGAAACGAGTGATAATTGATGATGATGACGATGATTAGATTAAATGATACGGTAACAAGAATAATTATATTGATGATGAATGATGATGATTACAATTGATGAAGATGATCGTAAATATGACAGGCGATGATAAAGATCGATGATAATAAGAATGATAAGGATGATTGTTAAGCGATAATGATCATGAAGAAAAAGATGTTGAGTTGATGATGATATCGAGTGTGAATGATGAAGATGGATGACACGATTATGATATGATATCATGATGATGATGATCGAGAGATTAGTAAGATGATGATGATTAATGGATTTTGATTTGATTTCCTGATGATGAAAAAGAAAATATAAACAGAAATATATACGGTTCATATTTAATTCATTAGGTATTAAAACAGAAAAACAAGGATGGTGGGATGGTTTGAAGGTGTTATGAGGGAACTAGAGGTCACAAGTTCGAACCCCGTTTGGTGCATTTATTTTTAGAACAAGCTCTTGAGGTAGTTATTAGAAAAACTTTATTTATTATTATCATTTCATTATTATTATTATTATTTATTATTGTTATTATTATTATTATTATTATTATTATTATTATTATTATTATTATTATT
Organism: Rutidosis leptorrhynchoides; assembly: GCF_046630445.1. Classification (NCBI taxonomy): domain Eukaryota; kingdom Viridiplantae; phylum Streptophyta; class Magnoliopsida; order Asterales; family Asteraceae; genus Rutidosis; species Rutidosis leptorrhynchoides. The sequence continues at coordinate 480,891,882 of NC_092336.1, forward strand.
ATTATTATTATTATTATTATTATTATTATTATTATTATTATTATTATTATTAATAGTATTAGGGTTACTATTATTATAATTATCATTATTGTTATTATTACTTTTATTAACATCAATATAATTATTAACAAGTAGTATTATTAAGTATATTTAGTATTAAGAAATTTTACCAAAAATTAGTATTTTTATTGTAAAAAGAATACAACCTTTTTATTTAAATTATTTTATATATGGTATTATTATTATTATTTTTATTAACATAACTATATTAGTATTTTTTTTAATAAATAATAATTATCTACCTAAAATAAATAAAGTAAATATATCATTAAGGAAACTTATAAATTATTAAATGTAATAATTATATCACTAAGAATAATACACAAATTTATTCGATTTCAATTATAGGTGTTAATATATATATAAATGATATAGGTTCGTGAATCCGAGGTCAACCTTGCATTGTTCATTTCGTCGTATGAATATTTTTACTACAAAATATTGTAGGGTGAGTTCATTTGATTCCCTTTTACTCTTTACATTTTTGGGACTGAGAATACATGCGCTACTTATACATCTGCTTTATTAAATGCTTTTGAAATATATTTTGAACTGCGAATACATGAAATGCTTTTATAAATGTTTGACGAGATAGACACAAGCAAAACATTCCTCAAATGAATTATGTGGACATGAAAATTGCCACCATTGAATTATGTGGACATGATAATTGCCACCGTTGAATTATGTGGACATGATAATTGCCACCGTTGAATTATGTGGACATGATAATTGCCACCGTTGAATTATGTGGACATGATAATTGCCACCATTTGATATGAATGTTATGTATCGAGAGAATGATTTTTATACACAGGTTATGTGTATGTTATTTTTGTGCACGAGATATGTGTACAGTTACTAAGATTTATGAAAGATGATTTCGTACACGAGAAAGGTGTACTGTATTTAAAAGATATCGCATGTACATTACAGGTGGGTATAGGATTCGGGCCCATTTGTACCATGCAGCATTTAAATCTTGTGGTCTATCAAAATGATGAATTTTATTGTTTTATGATAAACTTATGAACTCACCAACCTTTTGGTTGACACTTGAAAGCATGTTTATTCTCAGGTATGAAAGAAACCTTCCGCTGTGCATTAGCTCATTTTAGAGACATTACATGGAGTCGTTCAAGGCATATAGAGGTCCGTTCATCGCGATGGTACCATATGTTATTGTATTCGTTCGAAAGATTTTGGATGGGGTATGACATGTGGTATCAGAGCGGTGGTCTTAGCGAACCAGTTCTGCATTAGTGTGTCTAAGAAGTAGTTGTTAGGATGCATTAGTGAAGTCTGGACTTCGACCTAGTAGTTGTTAGGTTATATTATTAAGTCTGGACTTGAACCTGGTCTGCATGTTAAAAGTTTTTGCTTACCACCATTTTTCGAAAAATATCTACTTATCATTTTCAGTCTCGACACGTCTTATGGCATTTATTGCATAAATGGTGTACAGACAAAGATTCATAGCTTAGCGTATCTGCTAATTCATATCTTAGCGTATCTATTACCATAGACTTAATCTGACATGTTTCCTTAATTCCCTTCGTAATCTACGGGATCTTCTGTACTGTACATAAATATTCTATGTAATTGGAATATCATCCGATATCCAGAAATCGTTTCATATCGAAAAATTCTTTATTCAATCGTACGCAATGGAACTCACCACTAGTTCAAGTCCTCGGATTCCGATATGGAGTCCCACTTCAGCTCCGAAAGCAGCGTCACCAGAATGAATCAATCAATCAGCCATCCCCAATTTATCCGATGAATTCGTAGCCTCCTCAATCATTGGAGACAAGAAGAAGGTAATCCCTTCCGTCCACCACATTCCTCTCTTGGCAAGAAACCTGAATCACTTACCGGTGAACCTATTAGAAACACCATTTTTATACTCATTTCCCGAATATCTCGCCATGATTATATTCTAGCTAAAGTTCTAAACCTTATTCATTCACTCGTTCCTACCGAAAATCATCCCGGAATAATAGAAGAAGTCAACGAGCTTTGCACCCGAGTTGTAGCCTTGAAAAATATGGTGCAAAATGTACCAGCTTCAGCAGCATCAACAGTACCACCATCACCAACAACAACATCTGCATCCCACACCTCAACATCACAATCTGTTCCACGAACATCAACATCATACGTACCATAGATACCAAGGAGTACCAACAGCAATTAACAATGAAGTATTGAACCATAACTTCATTAATATTCTGTGAAGAATATGTGGATCCTGATAACTAACGATGAAGTATTGATCCATAACTTCATCAATATTCTGTGAAGAATATGTGGATCCTAATAGTTTTAGAGATTACTTATTCTAGTTCAAACCGAAAATCAAATGAGTCTAATATTATATTGACTCGTTAAATCCATAAATATATCTGAAGAAAATATATGTGTATATATATTTTCATAAAGATTGTGATTAAAAATTCTTTCGTACAAACTGTTAATGATGAAAATATTTTAACGGGTAAGTAATACCCGAGGAATATTTAAGATTTCACCTCAATAAGTTACACTGTACATTCTTCAAATCTGATTCAACAGTCATTTCCTATCCTACTTACATCCACAGATATACGAATCCGTTCACCACAGAATAACCATTTCCATTCAAATTTCATATTTGGATTTTGACCTATCAGAATCCAACAAGTGGCATAATGAAGAAAACATTTGACGGAATAAAATTTGTTAGAAACAAACAAATTAACTATGAGAAATTTTGTTAAGAATCCACGCTAACAAAATCCTAGCTAACTGTTCTCAGCTAACTGTGGACTAATCAACTGAGGACTACCAACCGTGGACAAATAAAATGAATTAAAATATTGATTATAACATATGAAACTAAACAATTCTTCAAGTTTGCCACTTGATTTTCATCTTAAACCTCATTTGTATCTTGACGATTACAATCTGCGTTCAAACCTTTCATCATTCTTGAAAACATCTCAATCGGGAGGATGAATCAACCGCACTTCATCTACAGAAAAGAAGATTTACGCATAAAGTTATGCACCTGAAAAATTCTCGGAATCTATATAAATGTTTAACACGTATCTGTGCTAGCTTCTTGGCATTGTTATTCCAAAAATCACAACGCAATTTCTTTTCAAATTAGCCAATTTTGTGATAGCTCTAGCAAATCAACTTCATTTGTTTAATACGAATCAACCTTACTATAACAATTATTCCTTCATCATTGTTACCGGGAAACCATTTATATCTTACCACATTAACAGTAAATTTACCAACAACTCCGTTGACCTTTGACTTTCCGAAAAATCACTATATTCAGTGAAACCCTATCATATACTCATCCACATCTTATAACGAGAATTGCCATACCAATTATCGAAAATCCGCAATCAGTATTTCGAATCTCGCAACGTTTCTACATCAACAGTTATATGTATACATATAACCTTTAGAATTATGATCTTCCATTCTGAAATTCTGAAAAGCACTCTAGCCTACGAATCAGCTCTTTGAGTTTTGAAAAAGCTGAATACAGCAGCAAAAACTGTACACGACCTTAACCGTCAAAAGTTTGATGATAAAGAATGGAGTATTGGAAACACTCAATAGAAAATTTAGTACCGAAAATCGGATTATGCGAAACTATGAAGGAAGCCGTGGACAAAGCACAAAGAATAAGTTTGGCTTCAAAGAATCCAAATAATTCAATGCCTGCTGAAGTCTTTAGCGAATATCTTGCTCCTTACTCTAAACCCTTGCGAACAATAGTCTCCATCATCCCCTGATCTTAGATATTCAAAGATATTATCGTATCTTTCATTATAAATATCCTCAATTTTTTCTGAATATATTTTCATAACTAATCTTATCTGAAATCATTTATCTCTTGAACTATCAATGTTACATCATATGAGAAACTATTAGTTTCCATATTCTGTAAACTTTCGAGTTTAAAATATGAATGTTTTTGAAGTAGTGTTGGGAACTGATGCATGAGTTAGTATAATATAATGACACTTGATCAACGTGATTATATTACAGTAATTCATGCTGAGTTTCTAATGGAACGTGATGATTCTCAGTACCATCATCATGTGCCATTTACACGACTCTTACATTCTACCCAATCTCTAAACATATTAAGAACATATCTCATTGATAGTTCTATCTTTTCGGATATTCTGGTAATTTGTCAAATCAAGATCATGCCATTACGATTTATTCCTTAAGAACATTAACTATGTTCATTTCAAAATCCATAACTATGAATTCCGGATCATTATTCGCTTGACTTGTAGTCGGGAAGAGGAGACAAAAGTATAGAACCCTTGAATATAAAAGGAAATAAAAAGCTCGACAACATCATATAAATTACAAACCGTACATATCAATACGTATTGCCACGTAAAGGCACGGGAGAATTAAAAACACTATAACCCCAAGGTAATAGTAAAAGTAAATAAAATCCTCCAGTGGTAACTGAAAAAGAAGAATGACAGATATGAAAGTTAAGAGGATATCAAGGATCAGAATGGGATGGAGCATATTAACGAATGTTTTAAAGTATGAATTGAGGAGAAAGGATAGAAGGTGTGAGTTGTAAGGAAACGAAGATGGTGGATTTATAGTGAGGTATCCGACAAAGCAATCAAAACAGATGATCGCATTTAAAGCGGATCCTAATTCCCTTGATTACCGAAGAATCAAATCTTATTTCGAAGATTTTCTCTAAATCCCTTGAACTCCGGAAATCAACCATATCTACGTCAAAGGATATGATGAAATAATATTTTCTCATTTCACTCTTTTGTGATAGCTTCACTTATACTCTTCGTGTAATCGAATTGTTTCATCCATATTACTCAATGAAGATAGAACTATAATTTCTAGCTCGTATGCGTCATGAAAACATACTTATTGTCAGCCATGACCATCTCAATCAAATTTCGGGACGAAATTTCTTTTAACGGGTAGGTACTGTGATGACCCGGAAATTTCCGACCAAATTTAAACTTTAATCTTTATATGTTTCCGACAAGATAAGCAAAGTCTTTAATGTTGGGTTACAAAATTTTGAAACTATTTCATGATAACATTTGACCTTTGACCATTTTCGACGATTCACGAATAATTATGTGTAAACAAAAATATATATAAATATAAATATATGTATAGGAAGAAATATAACTATAAGTATATATATTTGAAATAATAAAATACAAGTAAACATTAGAACTACGTATGTAAAAATATACAAGATGATAAGGTTTTTAAAATGAGTATATATATTATATAATATTACATAATTAATAAATTTAATTACAAGTTGAAAATATAATCGTTATAGCAATATTATCATTACTTTCATTATTATTATTAATATTAATATCACTACTAGTATTACTAATATTATTATTATTGTTATATGTAAAAGGCTATGATTATAAAAAATAAAGATGATAAATACAAATATTATTATAAGCATGATTAAAACTAAAATTTTAATTATTATTATAATTATTAATAAGATGATTACTAAAAATTATTAATTTTTTTTAAAAATTATTATTACGTTTATCATTATTACTCGTATCAAGATTTATGTTAATATTAGTATTATTACATATTATATCATTAACAATATTAGAATCTCTTTTATTAGTATTTGTATTATTAAAAATCAGTATTTTTTATATATAATTAATTGGAATTATTATTATTACTTATATTTATTAAAACTAATTATATAAATAAGAATTTTACATATATTGTCCAAATTTCAGTTGTAAATCACTTTCAATCTTTATTTCCTTATCTCTAAATTGGTACAATCAGATTCTAAACTCAGATAACAAAACAAAATCTGTTAGGAGTCAAGATCAAGCTTTATTATTTTTTCTTCATTTTTGTTTCCTGCCTAGTCATGTCGACACCACAATTGCATTAGATAACAAACGATAAATTCAAGTTGTGAAGGGAATTCAATCAACTCTCTCACATCCCCTCTCACTTCTATTTTTTCCATTTTTGGAACAACTCGCGTAAACCCATGTAACCACTATCGAGAGCCTGCTGCAGTTTTGTTCAAGGTTCCTATTGAAACGATAGTGATGAAATGATGTGTATTGAGAAGAAGAAATGATCACGATTATGGGTCTGTGATTATGTTAATGACGTGATGATGAATCCTTGATCATGAATAAACGAACGATGATGGTTATGGGTACGAACAGTAGATGACGATTGATTATGATAATGATGATTCACGGTGATGGAAGAAACCGTGAGGTATGGTTATGATGATGATTGATGACGAAGAAGAATGAAGTTGATGATGTTAGTAAGACGATGATAGGTAACGGGTTTCGTTCTTGAATTCTTTTGATCAATTTAAGAACGATGATAAACTTGACTATGCTTATGATTATAATTATGATTATGATTATGTTATTTCATACCATCGTAAACTATCTCAAAAGAAGAAGGCTGATACTCTTGAACTCCGGTTACCAAAAAGAAAGAAAAAAAACCCATTAGATTCTTTTCGGTTTACTGCCATTCGCTGACTACTACTACTCTGTGTTGATCGAACTACACGCCAACCCAACCATCATAATTACCACCGCCACTCTAGGACAATCAAACAACCACTATTCGACCACCATAAAAACATTTTGTTTGCAGCTATTGTTACTTTTACTCACCTTTTATACTTTCTATTTTCTGTAATATTCGAAAACCACCCTTACAACTCACCACCCATGAGAACCTAGCAACCGCCACTTTTAGCTTTTGTTGCCAACCGAAACTACTGCTATTCTTGCTATCGTCAACTCATTAAACCACCACCTTCAACCTTGAACATACACCATAAACGAATCATTGTCATGCTAATATTTTTTTTCTTGAGAAACAACCCACAAACCACAATTCTTGAACACTTAACGAAATGAAATGGGATAAGTACATAATTATAGCTGGTTCACATTGGATACAGTTAGTGATATATATAGTTTTTTTAATAATCAAGTGGAACAATGTATTCACTCATGGCCGACACTTTATATATACTCAAACCCCACTTGACGTTTTGATATTGATGATGATATTAAACTAACGAAAAGTAATAATAAAGATAAAGATGTTGGCTGCATTCTTTTTGAGTGGGCCGTGATTCTTGGCCAAGAACCAACGAATCTTTTCTATTTGAGCCGTAAAGAATTAGTAACTTGAGCTGTACTTCAGAGTTCTTATTAGTAAGAGAAACGAGTGATAATTGATGACGATGACGATGATTAGATTAAATGATACGGTAACAAGAATAATTATATTGATGATGAATGATGATGATTACAATTGATGAAGATGATCGTGAATATGACAGGCGATGATAAAGATCGATGATAATAAGAATGATAAGGATGATTGTTAAGCGATAATGATCATGAAGAAAAATATTTCGAGTTGATGATGATATCGAGTGTGAATGATGATGATGGATGACACGATTATGATATGATATCATGATGATGATGATCGAGAGATTAGTAAGATGATGATGATTAATGGATTCTGATTCGATTTCCTGATGATGAAAAAGAAAATACAAACAGAAATATATACGGTTCATATTTAATTCATTAGGTATTAAAACAGAAAAACAAGGATGGTGGGATGGTTTGAAGGTGTTATGAGGGAACTAGAGGTCACGGGTTCGAACCCCGTTTGGTGCATTTATTTTTAGAACAAGCTCTTGAGGTAGTTATAACAAAAACTTTATTTATTATTATCATTTCATTATTATTATTATTATTTATTATTGTTATTATTATTATTATTATTATTATTATTATTATTATTATTAATAGTATTAGGGTTACTATTATTATAATTATCATTATTGTTATTATTACTTTTATTAACATCAATATAATTATTAACAAGTAGTATTATTAAGTATATTTAGTATTAAGAAATTTTACCAAAAATTAGTATTTTTATTGTAAAAAGAATACAACCTTTTTATTTAAATTTTTTTATATATGGTATTATTATTATTATTTTTATTAACATAACTATATTAGTATTTTTTTAATAAATAATAATTATCTACCTAAAATAAATAAAGTAAATATATCATTAAGGAAACTTATAAATTATTAAATGTAATAATTATATCACTAAGAATAATACACAAATTTATTCGATTTCAATTATAGGTGTTAATATATATATATAAATGATATAGGTTCGTGAATCCGAGGTCAACCCTGCATTGTTCATTTCGTCGTATGAATATTTTTACTACAAAATATTGTAGGGTGAGTTCATTTGATTCCCTTTTACTCTTTACATTTTTGGGACTGAGAATACATGTGCTACTTATACATCTGCTTTATTAAATGCTTTTGAAATATATTTTGAACTGCGAATACATGAAATGCTTTTATAAATGTTTGACGAGATAGACACAAGCAAAACATTCCTCAAATGAATTATGTGGACATGAAAATTGCCACCATTGAATTATGTGGACATGATAATTGCCACCGTTGAATTATGTGGACATGATAATTGCCACCGTTGAATTATGTGGACATGATAATTTCCACCGTTGAATTATGTGGACATGATAATTGCCACCATTTGATATGAATGTTATGTATCGAGAGAATGATTTTTATACACAGGTTATGTGTATGTTATTTTTGTGCACGAGATATGTGTACAGTTACTAAGATTTATGAAAGATGATTTCGTACACGAGAAAGGTGTACTGTATTTAAAAGATATCGCATGTACATTACAGGTGGGTATAGGATTCGGGCCCATTTGTACCATGCAGCATTTAAATCTTGTGGTCTATCAAAATGATGAATTTTATTGTTTTATGATAAACTTATGAACTCACCAACCTTTTGGTTGACACTTGAAAGCATGTTTATTCTCAGGTATGAAAGAAACCTTCGGCTGTGCATTAGCTCATTTTAGAGACATTACATGGAGTCGTTCAAGGCATATAGAGGTCCGTTCATCGCATTGGTACCATATGTTATTGTATTCGTTCGGAAGATTTTGGACGGGTATGACAATTCATACATCATAATATCATGATAACATAATAATTTAACATCTCATTTCATATAATAAACATTGGGTTAACAACATTAATTGGGATCGTTAACTTAATGGTTTCAAAACAACACTTACATGTAACGACTAACGAAGACTTAACGACTCCATTAGAATGTATATACATGTTGTGTTTTGATATGTATTCTTACACTTTTGAAAGACTTCAAGACATATATCAAAGTACTTCTATTTAACAAAAATGCTTACAATTACATTCTCGTTCAGTTTCATCAACAATTCTACTCGTATGCACCCGTATTCGTACTCGTACAATACACAGCTTTTAGATGTATGTACTATTGGTATATACACTCCAATGATCAGCTCTTAGCAACTATATGAGTCACCTAACACATGTGGGAACCATCATTTGGAAACTAGCATGAAATATCTCATAAAATTACAAAAATATTAGTAATCATTCATGACTTATTTACATGAAAACAAAATTACATATCCTTTATATCTAATCCATATACCAACGATCAAAAACACCTACAAACACTTTCATTCTTCAATTTTATTCATCTAATTAATCTCTCTCAAGTTCCATCTTCAATTTCTAAGTGTTCTTCATAAATTCCATAAGTATAGTTTCATAAAAATCAAGAATACTTCCAAGTTTTCAAGTCTACTTCCAAGCTTTCTAATCCATTCCAAGTAATCATCTAAGATCAAGGAACCTTTGTTATTTAAAGTAGGTTATATTTCTAATTCAAGGTAATATTCATATTCAAACTTTGATTCAATTTCTATAACTATAACAATCTTATTTCGAGTGAAAATCTTACTTGCACTGTTTTCGTGTCATGATTCTGCTTCAAGAACTTTCAAGCCATCCAAGGATCCTTTGAAGCTAGATCCATTTTTCTCATTTCCAGTAGTTTTATCCAGAAAACTTGAGGTAGTAATGATGTTCATAACATCATTCGATTCATACATATAAAGCTATCTTATTCGAAGGTTTAAACTTGTAATCACTAGAACATAGTTTAGTTAATTCTAAACTTGTTCGCAAACAAAAGTTAATCCTTCTAACTTGACTTTTAAAATCAACTAAACACATGTTCTATATCTATATGATATGCTAACTTAATGATTTAAAACTTGGAAACACGATGAACACCATAAAATCGGATATACGCCGTCGTAGTAAAACCGGGGGCAGTTTTGGTTTGGATAATTAAAAACTATGATAAACTTTGATTTAAAAGTTGTTCTTCTGGGAAAATGGTTTTTCATATGAACATAAAACTATATCCAAAAATCTTGGTTAAACTCAAAGTGAAAGTATGTTTTTCAAAATGGTCATCAAGATGTCGTTCTTTCGACGGAAATGACTACCTCTTTAGTAATTGACATGTAACTTAAATTTCTGACTATAAACCTATACTTTTTATGTTTGGATTCTTAAATTAGAGTTCAATATGAAACCATAGCAATTTTATTCACTCAAAACGGATTTAAAATGAAGAAGTTATGGGTAAAACAAGATTGGATATTTTTTAGCTACGGGAAATGTTTAACAAATCTATACAAATCATATCCTAGCTAACTTATATTGTATTATACATGTATTCTAATATATTATGTAATCTTGGGATACCATAGACACGTATGCAAATGTTTTGACATATCATATCGACCCATGTATATATATTATTTGGAACAACCATAGACACTCTATATGCAGTAATGTTGGAGTTAGCTATACAGGGTTGAGGTTGATTCCAAAAATATATATACTTTGAGTTGTGATTTAGCCTGAGATGTGTATACACTGGGTCGTGGATTGATTCAAGATAATATATATCAATTTATTTCTGTACATCTAACTGTGGATAACTAGTTGTAGGTTATTAACGAGGACAGCTGACTTAATACACTCAAATCTTTAAAACATAATAAAAATGGTTGTAATTATATTTTGATCATACTTTGATATATATATGTACATATTTGTATAGGTTCGTGAATCGATCCGTGGCCAAGTCTTATTTCCGAGGAAGGAAATATCTGTGAAAGTGAGTTATAGTCCCACTTTTAAAATCTAATATTTTTGGGATGAGAATACATGCAGGTTTTATAAATGATTTACAAAATAGACACAAGTACGTGAAACTACATTCTATGGTTGAATTATCGAAATCGAATATGCCCCTTTTTATTAAGTTTGGTAATTTAAGAATTAGGGAACAGACACCCTAATTGACGCGAATCCTAAAGATAGATCTATTGGGCCTAACAAACCCCATCCAAAGTACCGGATGCTTTAGTACTTCGAAATTTATATCATATCCGAAGGGTGTCCCGGAATGATGGGGATATTCTTATATATGAATCTTATTAATGATGGGGAATGATGGGGATATTCTTATATATGAATCTTATTTATATCATACCAGGTGTTCACCATATGAATGATTTTTATCTCTATGTATGGGATGTATATTGAAATATGAAATCTTGTGGTCTATTGTTACGATTTGATATATATAGGTTAAACCTATAACTCACCAACATTTTTGTTGACGTTTAAAGCATGTTTATTCTCAGGTGAATACTAAGAGCTTCCGCTGATGCATACTAAAATAAGGACAAGATTTGGAGTCCATGTTTGTATGATATTGTGTAAAAACTGCATTCAAGAAACATATGTCGATGTAATATATTTCTATTGTAAACCATTATGTAATTGTCATGTGTAAACAGTATATTTTAGATTATCATTATTTGATAATCTACGTAACGCTTTTAAAACCTTTATTGATAAAATAAAGGTTATGGTTGTTTTAAAAATGAATGTAGTCTTTCAAAAACGTCTCATATAGAGGTCAAAACCTCGCAACGAAATCAATTAATATGGAACGTTTATAATCAATATGATCGGGACATTTCAGTTGGTATCCGAGCGGTGGTCTTAGAGAACCAGAAAATTTGCATTAGTGTGTCTTATCGAGTTTGTTAGGATGCATTAGTGAGTCTGGACTTCGACCGTGTTTTCTTTAAAAATGATTGCTTAACATTTTTGTTGGAAGCTATATAATATTAACATGTAAATATTATGTGATATATTAATCTCTTAACATGTTTGATATTGTGTGATAGATGTTTACCTCTAGCACAAATTCCATTGACTCACCTAATAATAACGAAAAGTCAAATATATATTGGCAAGATTCACAAGTTCCCGAAGAACCAGAAGAAGAGGAAACGGAACCGGAAGAAGAGGAACCGGAAGAAGAGGAACCAGAAGAAGAGGAACCGGAAGATGAAGAGGTTCCGGAGGGGGGAATAGTATTAACCACAGAAAACCGGTCAAATAAAAGAAAATCCTCAACCAATGGACCAAAGTTAATAATGGTCAATGGTGTTTCCGCTAAGGAAGCAAAATATTGGGAAAATTACCAATTTTCCGATGAATCGGATCCTGATGAGGATTCTGATGATGTTATAGAAATTACCCCGACCCAATTTAATGAGGCAAAAGAAAATAATAAGGGAAAAGGCATCAAAATAGAGAAATCTGATTCCGACCTCGATGAACTTTATATGTACCGTCAACACCCGTATTTTCAATATCGTGACAATAACCCGGGAACCTCTAAACCACCAAGTTTTTCTAAACCAATGTGGAAAACGACGACTCGTATTAGAGGAACATCATATATCCCTAGAAGATTAGGAAAAAGAACCAAGTCCGAAGAAGAAGAAACCAGTGATTCAGATTAGAGGGGTGTGAGCATGTTGTGTAATAAATGTATTGTAGTGTGCTTGTACTTTTATGTTCTATGTAAAAATTGCTTGTATTGTTTGTTATTACGAATCTAATCCTTGTCTATTTTACAGTATAAAAACAAAATGGACGTTAAGGTTAGACAACCGAATATTTTAGAAGACCTACCAGAGGATATGATTGAGGAAATCTTGTCTAGAGTCGGTCAGAATTCATCAGCACATTTAGTTATGGCGAAATTAACTTGTCAAACATTTGAAAGACTTTCCAGAAATGCCTTAGTTTATAAAAGGCTTTCCTTTGATAGGTGGGGTATATCACATTGGGGAGACTTTAAGTTACGCCGTGTTTTCTTTAAAGCGTTAAATGCGGGGAACCCAAATGCAATTTTACGCGACGGGTTAAGAACCTATTTTGACTCAACATATCCCAACATAGGATTTCGTGAATTAGAAAGAGCTTCTAACATGCAACATAAAGATTCATGTTATGCTTACGGGTTAGTGATGTTCAATTCTTACCAAAGTGAGAAAAAGAACATCGGATTGCAGCTTTTAAATAAAACTTTCCCACAAGTGACGGATTCAGTAGTTGGGGTGAGAAACAAGGTTTTTAGATTATTACGGGGCTGTTGGACATTACGAAACCCTCGTCCTTTTGACGACATTACAACATGCTGCCTAGCCAATGGTCATAATGGTTATTTTCCACAAGACCAAGGATGGGAAGTCGTCTTAGTAAAACCAAAATGCATGACTTGTTTATGGACTTATGAATTACATGTCTTTATTTCCTTTGCTGAACAACTTGCGTATTAACTAGATTTATCTTCAAAACTGTCCTGTATCATAGTGTACTATATTTCATGTTATATGTAATATAGCGAAGTTGTAAGTTTGAAGAATATTTGTATGTGATATATTATTATAATCAGTTTTTCATATGGAATTGTAGTAGTTGAATTGTATATTAGCTACTAAGTATGAACTTAACGGGTAGGTAGTACCCGAATTTAAACTTATAAAACGCTAATATGAAGAAAAAGCTTTTATAAATGAGTTCATATTATGCTGCGAGATACTATTGACTACTCTTAATATTCTGTATGATTAACTTGTTTCATTTGACTATTCTGAAGGAAATGGCACCGACTACTCGACACACCTTGAATATGAGCGAAGAGGAATTTCGTGCCTTTCTTGCTTCAAACATAGCTGCAGTACAGGCCGCGCTACATACCAACAATAACTCTGAATCTAGCAATACAACTAACGGAGCAAGAAATCGTGTAGGATGCTCTTACAAGGAATTCACTGCCTGCAAACCTTCAAAATTTGATGGGAACGAAGGACCAATCGGATTGAAACGGTGGACCGAGAAAGTTGAATCGGTGTTTGCCATAAGTAAGTGTGCTAAAGGAGACAAAGTGAAGTACGCTATGCATACCTTCACAGGTATTGCATTAACATGGTGGAATACCTATCTAGAGCAAGTGGGACAAGATGCTGCTTACGCGCTACCGTGGTCAGCATTCAAACACTTGATGAACGAGAAGTACCGTCCCAGAACCGAGGTCAATAAGCTCAAGTCAGAACTTAGAGGGTTACGAACACAGGGATTTGATATTACTTCGTACGAAAGACGATTCACAGAATTGTGCCTCTTCTGTCCGAGAGCGTTCGAAGATGAGGAAGAGAAGATCGACGCGTTTGTGAAAGGGTTACCGGAGAGAATCCAAGAAGATATAAGTTCACACGAGCCTGCCTCCATACAAAAGGCATGTAGAATGGCTCACAAACTAGTGAACCAGATTGAGGGAAGAATTAAAGAACATGCGGCCGAAGAGGCTAACGTGAAGCTAGTCAAAAGAAAGTGGGAGGAAAACGGTGATAAGAGTCACCAAAACAACAACAACTATCCCAACAATCGCAACATCAATCGCAACTACAACAAACGGCACAACAACAACAACAACAACAACAACAAAAACAACAACAACAACAATCATCCCAACAACAATAACAACCGCAATAACAACAACAATCAGAAGCAGCTATGCCAAAGGTGTGAAAAGTATCACTCGGGGTTCTGTACCAAATTTTGCAACAAGTGTAAAAGAAATGGTCATAGCGCGGCGAAGTGTGAGGTCTATGGACCAGGGGTTAACAAAATGAAAGGAACAAATGGTGTCGGAACGAGTAATGGCGGAGCAAGTAGTGTCGGAGCAAGTTATGCCAATATAGTTTGTTATAAATGTAGAAAACCGGGCCACATTATTAGAAATTGCCCGAACCAGGAGAACACAAATGGACAAGGCCGCGGAAGAGTTTTCAATATTAATGCGGCAGAGGCACAGGAAGACCCGGAACTTGTTACGGGTACATTTCTTATTGACAATAAATCTGCTTACGTTTTATTTGATTCGGGTGCGGATAGAAGCTATATGAGTAGAGATTTTTGTGCTAAATTAAGTTGTCCATTGACGCCGTTGGATAGTAAATTTTTACTCGAATTAGCAAAAAGTAAATTAATTTCAGCAGATTATATATGCCGGAATCGAGAAATTAAACTGGGTAGCGAAATATTTAAGATTGATTTGATACCAGTAGAGTTAGGGAGTTTTGATATAATAGTTGGCATGGACTGGCTGAAGGAAATGAAAGCAGAGATCGTACGTTATAAAAATGCAATTCGCATTGTACGAGAAGAAGGAGAACCCTTAATGGTGTACGGAGAAAAGGGCAACACGAAGCTACATCTTATTAGTAATTTGAAGGCACAAAAACTAATAAGAAAAGGTTTCTATGCTGTTCTAGCACACGTCGAGAAAGTACAAACTGAAGAAAAGAGCATCAATGATGTTCCCGTCGCAAAAGAATTTCCCGATGTATTTCCGAAAGAATTACCGGGACTACCTCCACATCGATCTGTTGAATTTCAAATAGATCTTGTACCAGGAGCTGCACCAATAGCTCGTGCTCCTTACAGACTCACACCCAGTGAGATGAAAGAACTGCAAAGCCAACTACAAGAACTATTAGAACGTGGTTTCATTCGAGCAAGCACATCACCATGGGGAGCTCCTGTTTTGTTTGTCAAGAAGAAGGATGGTACATTTAGGTTGTGTATTGACTACAGAGAGTTGAATAAACTTACCATCAAAAACCGTTATCCACTGCCGAGAATTGACGACTTATTTAATCAACTACAAGGCTCGTCAGTTTATTCGAAAATCGATTTACGTTCTGGATATCATCAAATGCGAGTAAAGGAGGATGATATTCCAAAAACTGCTTTTAGGACGCGTTATGGTCATTACGAGTTTATGGTTATGCCGTTTGGATTGACTAACGCACCAGCTGTGTTTATGGACCTTATGAACCGAGTGTGTGGACCATATCTTGACAAGTTTGTCATTGTTTTCATCGATGACATACTTATTTACTCAAAGAATGATCAAGAGCACGAAGAACATTTGAGAAAAGTGCTAGAAGTATTGAGGAAAGAAAAACTGTACGCTAAGTTTTCAAAGTGTGCATTTTGGTTGGAAGAAGTTCAATTCCTCGGTCACATAGTGAACAAAGAAGGTATCCAGGTGGACCCGGCAAAGATCGAAACCGTTAAAAAGTGGGAAACCCCAAAAACTCATAAGCATATACGTCAATTTTTAGGATTGGCTGGTTACTACAGAAGATTCATCCAAGATTTCTCCAAAATAGCAAAACCCTTGACTGCATTAACGCATAAAGGGAAGAAATTTGAATGGAAGGATGAACAAGAGAAGGCGTTTCAGTTATTGAAGAAAAAGCTAACTACGGCACCTATATTGTCATTGCCTGAAGGAAATGATGATTTTGTGATTTATTGTGACGCATCAAAGCAAGGTCTCGGTTGTGTATTAATGCAACGAACGAAGGTGATTGCTTATGCGTCTAGACAATTAAAGATTCACGAGCAACATTATACGACTCACGATTTAGAATTGGGTGCTGTTGTTTTTGCATTAAAGACTTGGAGGCATTATTTATATGGGGTCAAAAGTATTATATATACCGACCACAAAAGTCTCCAACATATATTTAATCAGAAACAACTGAATATGAGACAACGCAGGTGGATTGAATTGTTGAATGATTATGATTTTGAGATTCGATACCACCCGGGGAAGGCGAATGTGGTAACTGACGCTTTGAATAGAAAGGACAGAGAACCTATACTGGTAAAAGCTATGAATATAATTATTCGTACTAACCTTACTACTCAAATAAAGGAGGTGCAACAGGGGGTTGTAAAAGAAGGAAAGTTGAAGAATGAGATACCCAAAGGATCAAAGAAACATCTTAATATTCGGGAAGACGGAACCCGATATAGGGCTGATAGAATTTGGGTACCAAGGTTTGGAGATGTGAGAGAAATGGTACTTAAGGAAGCACATAAAACCAGATATTCAATACATCCCGGAGCGGGGAAGATGTATAAAGATCTCAAGAAACACTTTTGGTGGTCGGGTATGAAAGCCAATATTGCTAAATATTTAGGAGAATGTTTGACGTGTTCTAAGGTCAAAGCTGAACATCAGAAACCATCAGGTCTACTACAACAACCTGAAATCCCGGAATGAAAATGGGAAAACATTATCATGGATTTCATTACTAAATTGCCAAGGACTGCAAGTGGTTATGATACTATTTGGGTAATAGTTGATCGTCTCACCAAGTCAGCACACTTCCTGCCAATGAGAGAAGATGCCAAAATGGAGAAGTTGGCACGATTGTATTTGAAGGAGGTTGTCTCCAGACATGGAATACCCGTCTCTATTATCTCTGATAGGGATGGTAGATTTGTTTCAAGGTTCTGGCAGACGTTGCAACAAGCATTGGGGACTCGTCTAGACATGAGTACTGCCTATCATCCACAAACTGATAGGCAGAGCAAAAGGATGATACAAATGCTTGAAGACATGCTACGAGCATGTGTTATTGATTTCAGAAACAGTTGGGATCGACACCTACCGTTAGCAGAATTTTCCTACAGCAACATTTATCATTCTAGTATTGAGATGGCACCGTTTGAGGCACTTTATGGTAGAAAGTGCAGGTCACCAATTTGTTGGAATGAAGTGGGGGATAGACAGATTACGGGTCCGGAGATAATATAAGAAACTACCGAGAAAATCATCCAAATTCAACAACGATTGAAAACCGCCCAGAGTCGACAAAAGAGCTACGCGGACAGTAAAAGAAAAGATATATAGTTTGAAATTGGAGAAATGGTCATGCTTAAGGTTTCACCTTGGAAAGGTGTTGTTCGATTTGGTAAACGGGGGAAACTAAATCCAAGGTACATTGGACCATTCAAGATTATAGATCGTGTCGGACCAGTAGCTTACCAACTGGAGCTACCTCAACAACTCACGGCTGTACATAACACTTTTCACGTCTCGAATTTGAAGAAATATTTTGCTAAAGAAGATCTCACTATTCCGTTGGACGAAATCCAAATCAATGAAAAACTTCAATTCATTGAAGAACCCGTCGAAATAATGGATCGTGAGGTTAAGAGACTTAAGCAAAACAAGATACCGATTGTTAAGGTTCAATGGAATGCTCGTAGAGGACCCGAGTTCACCTGGGAGCATGAATATCAGATGAAGAAGAAATACCCGCATCTATTTCCAGAAGATTCGTCAACACCTTCAACAGCTTAAAATTTCGGGACGAAATTTATTTAACGGGTAGGTACTGTAGTGACCCGAACTTTTCTATGTTTATATATATTAATTGAGATTGATATTTACATGACTAAATGTTTCCAATGTGTTAAGTAATCAAACATGTTAAGACTTGATTAAATGAAATAAGTTTCATATAGACAATTGATCACCCAAGTTGACCGGCGATTCACGAACGTTACAAATTTGTAAAAAACTACATGTTGTGGTATATATAGACATATATATATGGTTGACATGATATTATGATGAGTAAGTATCTCACTAAGTATATTAACAATGTGTGATATACATAAGAAATGAGATTACTAAGTTAAGAAACTCGAAATGATATATATAACGATTATCGTTATGATAACGTCTACTAAATACTTATGTATCATATTAAGATATTGATACACTATATTTAACATGATAAAATGATATTTAAATATATCATTAAGTGTGTTAACAATGAACTACATATGTAAAAAACAAGACTACTAACTCAAGAATTACGAAACGAGACTTATATGTAACGATTATCGTTGTAACGATATTTTAATGTATATATCATATTAAGAGATATTCATACATCATAATATCATGATAACATAATAATTTAACATCTCATTTGATATAATAAACATTGGGTTAACAACATTAATTGGGATCGTTAACTTAAAGGTTTCAAAACAACACTTACATGTAACGACTAACGAAGACTTAACGAATCTATTAGAATGTATATACATGTTGTGTTTTGATATGTATTCTTACACTTTTGAAAGACTTCAAGACACATATCAAAGTACTTCTAATTAACAAAAATTCTTACAATTACATCCTCGTTCAGTTTCATCAACAATTCAACTCGTATGCACCCGTATTCGTACTCGTACAATACACAGCTTTTAGATGTATGTACTATTGGTATATACACTCCAAATATCAGCTCTTAGCAGCCCATGTGAGTCACCTAACACATGTGGGAACCATCATTTGGCAACTAGCATGAAATATCTCATAAAATTACAAAAATATTAGTAAT
The DNA here is from genome assembly GCF_046630445.1 of Rutidosis leptorrhynchoides. Lineage (NCBI taxonomy): Eukaryota > Viridiplantae > Streptophyta > Magnoliopsida > Asterales > Asteraceae > Rutidosis > Rutidosis leptorrhynchoides. The sequence goes on from NC_092336.1 coordinate 480,911,583, forward strand.
CATTCATGACTTATTTACATGAAAACAAAATTACATATCCTTTATATCTAATCCATATACCAACGACCAAAAACACCTACAAACACTTTCATTCTTCAATTTTATTCATCTAATTGATCTCTCTCAAGTTCCATCTTCAATTTCTAAGTGTTCTTCATAAATTCCATAAGTATAGTTTCATAAAAATCAAGAATACTTCCAAGTTTGCAAGTCTACTTCCAAGCTTTCTAATCCATTCCAAATAATCATCTAAGATCAAGGAACCTTTGTTATTTACAGTAGGTTATCTTTCTAATTCAACGTAATATTCATATTCAAACTTTGATTCAATTTCTACAACTATAACAATCTTATTTCGAGTGAAAATCTTACTTGAACTGTTTTCGTGTCATGATTCTGCTTCAAGAACTTTCAAGCCATCCAAGGATCCTTTGAAGCTAGATCCATTTTTTTCATTTCCAGTAGTTTTATCCAGAAAACTTCAGGTAGTAATGATGTTCATAACATCATTCGATTCATACATATAAAGCTATCTTATTCGAAGGTTTAAACTTGAAATCACTAGAACATAGTTTAGTTAATTCTAAACTTGTTCGCAAACAAAGTTAATCCTTCTAACTTGACTTTTAAAATCAACTAAACACATGTTCTATATCTATATGATATGCTAACTTAATGATTTAAAACCTGGAAACACGATGAACACCATAAAATCGGATATACGCCGTCGTAGTGAAACCGGGGGCTGTTTTGGTTTGGATAATTAAAAACTATGATAAACTTTGATTTAAAAGTTTTTCTTCTGGGAAAATGATTTTTCATATGAACATGAAACTATATCCAAAAATCTTGGTTAAACTCAAAGTGAAAGTATGTTTTTCAAAATGGTCATCAAGATGTCGTTCTTTCGACGGAAATGACTACCTCTTTAGTAATTGACATGTAACTTAAATTTCTGACTATAAACCTATACTTTTTATGTTTGGATTCTTAAATTAGAGTTCAATATGAAAACATAGCAATTTTATTCACTCAAAACGGATTTAAAATGAAGAAGTTATGGGTAAAACAAGATTGGATATTTTTTAGCTACGGGAAATGTTTAACAAATCTATACAAATCATATCCTAGCTAACTTATATTGTATTATACATGTATTCTAATATATTATATAATCTTGGGATACCATAGACACGTATGCAAATGTTTTGACATATCATATCGACCCATGTATATATATTATTTGGAACAACCATAGACACTCTATATGCAGTAATGTTGGAGTTAGCTATACAGGGTTGAGGTTGATTCCAAAAATATATATACTTTGAGTTGTAATTTAGCCTGAGACGTGTATACACTGGGTCGTGGATTGATTCAAGATAATATATATTGATTTATTTTTGTACATCTATCTGTGGACAACTAGTTGTAGGTTATTAACGAGGACAGCTGACTTAATACACTCAAATCTTTAAAACATAATAAAAATGGTTGTAATTATATTTTGATCATACTTTGATATATATGTACATATTTGTATAGGTTCGTGAATCAATCCGTGGCCAAGTCTTATTTCCGAGGAAGGAAATATCTGTGAAAGTGAGTTATAGTCCCACTTTTAAAATCTAATATTTTTGGGATGAGAATACATGCAGGTTTTATAAATGATTTACAAAATAGACACAAGTACGTGAAACTACATTCTATGGTTGAATTATCGAAATCGAGTATGCCCCTTTTTATTAAGTCTGGTAATCTAAGAATTAGGGAACAGACACCCTAATTGACGCGAATCCTAAAGATAGATCTATTGGGCCTAACAAACCCCATCCAAAGTACCGGAAGCTTTAGTACTTCGAAATTTATATCATATCCGAAGGGTGTCCCGAAATGATGGGGATATTCTTATATATGCATCTTGTTAATTTCGGTTACCAGGTGTTCACCATATGAATGATTTTTATCTCTATGTATGGGATGTGTATTGAAATATGAAATCTTATGGTCTATTGTTACGATTTGATATATATAGGTTAAACCTATAACTCACCAACATTTTTGTTGACGTTTAAAGCATGTTTATTCTCAGGTGAATAATAAGAGCTTCCGCTGTTGCATACTAAAATAAGGACAAGATTTGGAGTCCATGTTTGTATGATATTGTGTAAAAACTGCATTCAAGAAACATATGTCGATGTAATATATTTCTATTGTAAAACATTATGTAATGGTCATGTGTAAACAGTATATTTTAGATTATTATTATTTGATAATCTACGTAATGCTTTTAAAACCTTTATTGATAAAATAAAGGTTATAGTTGTTTTAAAAATGAATGCAGTCTTTGAAAAACGTCTCATATAGAGGTCAAAACCTCGCAACGAAATCAATTAATATGGAACATTTATAATCAATATGAACGGGACATTTTAGTTGGTATCCGAGCGTTGGTCTTAGAGAACCAGAAAATTTGCATTAGTGTGCCTTATCGAGTTTGTTAGGATGCATTAGTGAGTCTGGACTTCGACCGTGTTTTCTTTAAAAATGATTGCTTAACATTTTTGTTGGAAACTATATATTATTAACATGTAAATATTATGTGATATATTAATCTCTTAACATGTTTGATATTGTGTGATAGATGTCTACCTCTAGCACAAATTCCATTGACTCACCTAATAATAACGAAGAGTCGAATATATATTGGCAAGATTTACAAGTTCCCGAAGAACCGGAAGAAGCGGAAACGGAACTGGAAGAAGAGGAACCGGAAGAAGAGGAACCAGAAGAAGAGGAACCGGAAGAAGAAGAGATTCCGGAGGGGGGAATAGTAGGAACCATAGAAAACCGTTCAAATAAAAGAAAATCCTCAACCAATGGACCAAAGTTAATAATGGTCAATGGTGTTTCCGCTAAGGAAGCAAAATATTGGAAAAATTACCAATTTTCCGATGAATCGGATCCTGATGAGGATTCCGATGATGTTATAGAAATTACTCCGACCCAATTTAATGAGGCAAAAGAAAATAATAAGGGAAAAGGCATCAAAATAGAGAAATTTGATTCCGACCCCGATGAACTTTATATGTACCGTCAACACCCGTATTTTCAATATAGTGACAATAACCCGGGAACCTCTAAACCACCAGGTTTTTCTAAACCAATGTGGAAAACGACGGCTCGTATTAGAGGAACATCATATATCCCTAGAAGATTAGGAAAAAGAACCAAGTCCGAAGAAGAAGAAACCAGTGATTCAGATTAGAGGAGTGTGAGCATGTTGTGTAATAAATGTATTGTAGTGTGCTTGTACTTTTATGTTCTATGTAAAAATTGCTTGTATTGTTTGTTATTACGAATCTAATCCTTGTCTATTTTACAGTATAAAAACAAAATGGACGTTAAGGGTAGACAACCGAATATTTTAGAAGACCTACCAGAGGATATGATTGAGGAAATCTTGTCTAGAGTCGGTCAGAATTCATCAGCACATTTAGTTATGGCGAAATTAACTTGTCAAACATTTGAAAGACTTTCCAGAAATGCCTTAGTTTATAAAAGGCTTTCCTTTGATAGGTGGGGTATATCACATTGGGGAGACTTTAAGTTACGCCGTGTTTTCTTTAAAGCGTTAAATGCGGGGAACCCAAATGCAATTTTACGCGACGGGTTAAGAACCTATTTTGACTCAACATATCCCAACATAGGATTTCGTGAATTAGAAAGAGCTTCTAACATGCAACATAAAGATTCATGTTATGCTTACGGGTTAGTGATGTTCGCTTCTTACCAAAGTGAGAAAAATAACATCAGATTGCAGCTTTTAAATAAAACTTTCCCACAAGTGACGGATTCAGTAGTTGGGGTGAGAAACAAGGTTTTTAGATTATTACGGAGCTGTTGGACATTACGAATGTGATGCCCCGTACAAAACCATCGTGTACGAATCATCAACAACAGGATCATTACAAGGTTAAGTATTATATGCGATTTCAAAAAGAGTTTGCATTCATAAATAAAGTGATGTCTAAACCAACATCGATTGTTTTACAATCCAAAAGCATGCTTCACTAAGTAGAAGCAAATAATAAGTGTATGTGACCACAATGGTCGTTACAAGTCATAGTTCAAAAGTACTAAAGTTTGAATGCAAGGTAAAGTAGTTCATGCGATGACAACTCTAAGCAGCGGGTGTCTACAGCACGACTAGTACACAGCGGAAGCTAACCTCAAGCACCTGAGAAAAACATGCTTAAAAACGTCAACACAAAGGTTGGTGAGCTATAGTTTAAGTATAACAGTAAGTAAGGTAGGCTACGAGATTTCAGTGCTACAAAGAGCGTTTCAAAATAGTATGATAAAGTATATGTTAACCGTGGGCACTTGGTAACTAACTTAACGTTTATACCCCCTGAAAGTACACTTGGAAAGTTCGTATGTTTACGAAGTATTAAACACTCGTTAAATGCTAGCGCTACTAGCCCGAGTGGGGATGTCAAACCCTATGGATCCATATCTAAGATTCGCGTTCACCGGTTCAAAAACCAATGACTAAACGTTACCGAGCTAAAGGGAATGTTTCTGCCGTTATATAACCCACACATATATAAAGTTTAAGTACTCGTGCCTAGTATGTAAAACATAAAATCCGCATGTATTCTTAGTTCCCAAAATAAGTTAAAGTAAAAAGGGAATGCTATAACTCACAATGATAAAGTAGCGGTAAAGTATGACTCGGAAAGTAAGCAAGTAATGAAGGTTGTCCAAACGGGTCCTCAACCTAAGTCAAATAGTACTAAGTCAGTAAATCGTCCGAATAGGTTTAAAAGTATGTAAATAAGGTCTTAAAGGTCATCATCATTCATCATCAACAAAAGGCGTAAAGTAAGTTTCGTTTATGAAAGTAGTTTAAAACAAGGGCTGACTTTGATCAGTCACCACGGCCTCTAACCTTACTGAAATAAGGTGAGACCAGTGGCCATGGCTCCATATATGAGTCCTTTAATTGTGGTAAAATTTACAGAATCAAACTCGTCTTCGTTTGACCGTGGCGACGGTCTAAGTGCGAGTAGGTCAGAAATTTCTGCACAACGTTAAAGGACATAGTGACGATCGGAGGGCCATAATTCCTAAACCGTAACTCGGATTAAGATGAGTCCTATATGAAAAGTTATCTACTCGAACAGAGATATTTTAAAATCATAATCACAACAGCCCAGGTCTACTGGTCTGTTACAGAAACCAGAAAACAGTAGGTAGAAGACAGAAAGCAGAAAAATAATGGGTTCCGGTGAGTTTGGTGCTTGATGTTCATCATGGTTCTCATCCTTGATGGCTATAGCTTCAAGTGTACAACTCATTGATGTGTTTACATCATCTTTACCATGGTTTGACCATCATAACCCAAGTGTAAGTCTAAGACATGAAGCACAACTCACTTAAGTGTTGCAAGTGTTTTGATGAACCAAAGTTACATCAAAGTCTTAGATCTAACACATACATGAACTTAAAGACTAATAATAAGTTACAAACTTGTAAATGAACTTATGAAATCAAGATCTTAAGTTGTAGAACATAGTTCTTAGTTTGATCTTGAAGATCCAAGACTCAAAAGTCTAGATCAAGCATAAGTATACAAAGTTATAATTAAAAAGTTTCATTTACATGTTCTTGAACTAGTAAAGTTAACTTTTAGTTCAAGAGAAATGCGATCAAGACTAACTTGTAGTACTTGACCAACAACAAACAAAATCACAAAATTAAAGTGCAAGTAAATGAAGAAATAAGTTAGATAAACAAGTAATTAGTTCATGGTTGTTCATACTTTAAATATTCAAACCAAAGTTTGATCTTTAAGAAAGTAAACTTGAAGTTTACTTCATGAATCACAAGTATGATTTTTAATCAACACATGAACTTGCAATCTTTTAAGAAAGTATATGTAGAACATAACTAGTAAGTTTATGTTCTTATGTTCTTGAAAATACAAGATATAAGAAGAATGAAACTAGTGAGTTTGATTCTTGTATAAGTAAGTAACAAAGTAACAACAACTAACAACTACAAACAATTAACAACAAAGAACAAAGATGATGATGATTGATTTAAGGGTTGTTGGTTTCGGTTTTATGTCAAGAAAAAGGAAGAAGAAAACTCATGATACTTACAAAGTAGAGAGCAAAAGATGAGAGGAAAGTTTGAGAGAAAATGCAAGTTAAGTGTGTGTGAGAAAATGAAAGAATAAACAAGTGAACAAGTAATGTAAAAAAAAAAGATTTGAATCCTCTTGTGCACTCTCTTGGTCATGGCTGCAGCAAAAAAAAAAAGAGGGAGGCCAAAGTTCAATGGTTACTAGCATGTAAAGGTTCATAAAGTTGTTCATTTGGTGTATTGTTATGGGAAAGAGTTGTAGCAAGATTCCTTAAGTAATAACTATCTAGTTCCATTGCCAAATGATACTTACATGAGTTAGTGGGCTAACTAAGTCCATTTAAAATGTAGGGTGGGCTAATCAAGTCCATCAAAGTGAGCCCAAGTCCAAATAAGAGATAATTCAAGTAAAAGTCCACTAACACTAGTAAAGTCCCAAGTAATCAACTAATAACCTTAGTTAATAAAAATGATTAATAAAACTTAATCATGAATGTAAATAATATCTAAAAATATTATTCGTGAAAGTTTCGTGTGTCACAAAGACGTTTCGGGCAATTAAAGTCAAGTACGGGCAATCATGGCAACATGTAAATGTAATAACATACATTCATTTAATCACACGTATTAATAATAATAATTATTAATAAATAAACGTTGGAAAATCCAGGGTCGTTACATTGTGATGACCAGGAAATTTCCGAACAAATTTAAACTTTAATCTTTATATATATCTGACACGATAAGAAAAATCTGTAATGTTGAGTCTCGAAAGTTTTGAAACTATATTCATTTAATCAAATACCCTTTGACCATGCCTAACGATTCACGAACAATTATGTGTAAATAATTAGATATACGATTACTAAATTGAGTTATGTTAATGAAACATTGAACGGATTAGTTAATATGAATATAAGCTATGAGATCTATTATATGAATTTGGAAATGCTATCAAGGTATTGAATGAATAATACTTTACATGAAAGTATTTGTTCGATGTAAGTTAATCGACGAGATTAAGAGATAATATCAAATGATTGAATTATCAGATACATTGAATTATGATTATGAGTCTCTGTTGAGAGGTCCACTTTGAATTAGGAAACTTTTCCTTTTTAACGATATTCGGAATAAATGGTAAAGTGATCTTCGAGTGAGGACAAAGTGTCAAGTAGCGAGAACTAGTCAGATTGGTGGGAAAGTCCTGTTAAATTTCAATATATGCCTTACAATAATTACCTCGTAACTTTTGATAAGATAAATTAATCAGCCTTCATATTAGTATTGTGAAAGTGAAACTAGGGAAGGTAGGTAAATTAGAAAATAGATATTGACAAGTTAAATAGATTGACATTTTACATTAAGATGATTCCTTATGTTTGAATTTTTTTTTTTAGACTTAATCTTACGAGTTATTATTAAACTAGAAGTGAAAACCTTGAAACCTGATATAATTCATATGTGATATTAAGTTCATAAACGAAAATGTCTTTTCGATATAACAGATTTTTTTTAAGAACGTCTTATGACATAACAACTTCTACTATTATAACCCTTGTGATAAATTGATTTGGAAATAAAGTAAATTGGAATATTAAAATGTCTTGGTAAACATTTTTTTTTTAAGTATATCAATTTTAAATTTTAAAAATACAAATGTTATGAAATAATATTTCTTATTACTTAAACGATTTCAAAATATATAAATTTGAATATTTTTAGTTTTGAAAAACTATATATTATATATTGTCCCAAATTTATATTTCGAAATAATAAAAAATATAAAAATATAAAAATATATATATTTTAATTTAGTCATAAAACGTCCTGATTTAAAATAATACATTTGGATAAACAACGAGTCCCTGATTTATAGAAGGAAATGACCACAACACTAAATTTTATAAGTTACATTTTTCATAAAGTAAATTTTTGATAAATAAGTCAAGTTATTATTAAAGGTACACGTAGCGAAATGTAAAAGGCTAGTTTTCTAAACGTACGAAAGTGCACTCGAAAAACCGAAAGTGGTACATGAGTCGAGTGACAATGTACGAGTCATTTTAGTAAAAATTATATTTTTACCATGAATGTAAAGATAATATAATATTTAATTAATTACATAAATTAAATATATTATAAAATCTAAAATCTAAATATGAATGTTAAATTGGACGTCCATGTATGATTGCCGCAAATTGCGGATCTTTTTATTCATTACTTTGAAATTTTGAAATTAATGGGTCCCCAAAATGTATTATAAATCTCAAACGCAGTTTAGATGATTTCACCAATTCATATATCGATCAATCTCTCTGATCTTACTTATACTCCGTAATATTTATTTTATTATAAATTATTATTATTATTATTATTATTATTATTATTATTATTATTATTATTATTATTATTATTATTATTATTATTATTATTATTATTATTATTATTATTATTATTATTATTATTAGTAATATTAGTATTATTAGGTAGCGTTAATATTAGTATTATACATAAAATATTACGACGGAGTGCTGTTCGCATGCTTTTCAAACGAGTGTTGCGAGCGGGATAGAGCTAAGTAATTATGGGTTATAGCTATGGAGGTTATGGGTAATGTTCGGGGGTATGCTCGTGAGGTCAAACTAGTGTTTATCATCTCCGTTGCGTCTACGTACCTTTCCTGCAATATTGAACCTCAATATTGATACGTAAGTACTAATAATTTAATTTTTACATACTAATAGTGTATCCCTGACTAGTGCTCGAGAAAATAGGATTATGCATTCTTGTCCTTTTGATATTGCCATTAGATAGGATATGTTGAATCCTGAATTAGTTACATATGCGGTTGAGATAAGGTACAAAATATGCATGTCGTTGGAAAACTAGAAAAAATAGTTGAATTTTGGTTTAAGAATCGCTTGAATCCAAGTAACGGTTAGAAAATTATGAAATAAACAAATTGCATAATTAATTTTCGTAATTAAAATTGCTGATGATAATTAGTGAACTAATTTTCTGGGTTATAAAAAGTGGTTATTTGGATTCTACTCGTCAAGTAGATGAATTTTCATATAAAGCACGTCTCGTTTCGTTGAACGGTTGTCAAGTTATGGACAAAAGAAGTTTTGTAAATTTTGATGAAATGTCGAAACGCAAACTGAAATTCTCGCTGATCTGCATTGTTTCAGATTAAAACAAAAATACCACTGAATTCTTTGCTGTAAGTTCTAACAAATGACTCTGGCCGTTTGTCAATTCGAGTCTCGACGATTTTTCTAAAAATCGTCAAAGTTGACTATTTGGTCACATTTTAAAATTCTAAAAAGAGCTGAAACTTTTTATTAAAAATGTCAGTTTTGTACCAGTTGTCATGGTCGGCCTGATGTGTGTTTACTTTTGCCAAAAATCATGTTATATCTTTGTGGTAACGAGAATTTTAAGGCTTTGACCGTTTGTCAATCCGAGTTTCGAGGAATTTTCTAAAAATCTCCAAAGTAGGCTACTCGGTCACTTTTGTAAATTTATTAAAGCTGAAAAATTAACTTTGAAACGCCGAAACCGTGTTGGAAACTACGAGTTGTCTAGGTTTAGTTTATTTATGTAACATTTATGCTTAATCTTTTTGATAATGTGTAACTTTTATCTTTGGTCGTTTATCAATCGGAGTTCCGATAATTTTTCTAAAAATCGCTGAAGTGACCGTTTAGTCATGTTTGACCGAAAATCATTTTGGTACAAGTTATTGTATTTTTGCATGCGACCTCGTTTTTACTTTAACCTTTGACTTTTGACTTTAACCTTTGACTTTTGACTTTGAACTTTGACTTTTCCCGTTAACTTTTCAGTTAATTTTTTTTTGTGTGATGATTTTCTCTAAAAACTAAAATACTATTTTATGATTATGAAACCATTTGTGTTACGTTGTTTCACACGTCACCTGTTACTAGAATTTTAACTGAACATGAGTAATATAACATGTTACTATACTGTTGAGTCAGACTCGAGCATTAGGATTGTGGTACACTATGACTTGACCTAATTTGTTAGACAAATATTGACCAACACCTAAATATATATAATTAATTTAGGTTCATGAATCCGAGGCCAACTTTGCACTTGTTCAATGACGTTATATGTATTTTTACTACAAAATACAGTATGGTGAGTTTCATTTACCTTTTTACCCTTTATATTTTTGGGACTGAGAATACATGCGCTTTTATAAATGTTTGACGATATAGACACAAGTAATTGAAACTACATTCTATGGTTGAATTATCGAAATCGAATATGCCCTTTTTATTAAAGTCTGGTAATCTAAGAATTAGGGAACAGACACCCTAATTGACGCGAATCCTAAAGATAGATCTATTGGGCCTAACAAACCCCATCCAAAGTACCGGATGCTTTAGTACTTCGAAATTTATATCATGTCCGAAGGAGGATCCCGGAATGATAGGGAATATTCTTATATGCATATTGTTAATGTCGGTTACCAGGTGTTCACCATATGAATGATTATTTTTGTCTCTATGTATGGGACGTATATTTATGAGAACTGGAAATGAAATTCTTGTGGTCTATTAAAATGATGAAAATAAATGATTATGATAAACTAATGAACTCACCAACCTTTTGGTTGACACTTTAAAGCATGTTTATTCTCAGGTTTGAAAGAAATCTTCCGCTGTGCATTAGCTCATTTTAAAGATATTACTTGGAGTCATTCATGACATAATTCAAAAGACGTTGCATTTGAGTCATTTAAGTTCATTAGAGATTGTTATTAAGTAAATGACAGATTAGGTCATTTATAGTTGGATATTATGAAATGGTATGCATACCTGTCAACTTTTGATGTAATGAAAGGTTGTCTTTTAAAAACAAATGCAATGTTTGTAAAATGTACCATTTAGAGGTCAAGTACCTCGCGATGTAATCATATGTTGTTGTATTTGTTCCTATGGATTGGGACGGGTCACGACATGTGGTATCAGAGCGGTGGTCTTAGCGAACCAGGTCTACATTAGTGTGTCTAACTGATAAGTCGTTAGGATGCATTAGTGAGTCTGGACTTCGACCGTGTCTGCATGTCAAAAGTTTTGCTTATCAATTGTGTCAAAAATCATCTGCTTATCATCCTTAGAAAATTACCTGCTTATCATTCTTAAGTCTAGACGCGTTTTCCTGCATTTATTGCATAATAGTGTATAGACAAATTCTTATCTTAGCATATCCATTACTGTGAACTTTGACTGACATTTTTTTTCAAAGATTCCTCCGTAATTATTGGAATTTTGGTATTATATATACATATGCAAATTATGTAATGGAAGAATACCAAATCTAATTTCTACAATCTACTTCATACCAAAACTTCTTTCCCACATCATACGAGATGGATCCCTCAACCAGTTCGAACTCCTCAGATTCCGACAGCTATGCCGATATGGATTTCCACACGAGCTCTGAAAGCAGCGTGACCGGAATGAATCAACCAATTTCCCATCATCTATTCTGGATGAATTGGGGATGGGTTCATAATATACTAAATCATTGGAGACAAGAAAAAGGTGATCCCTTCCACCCACCACAATCACCTCTTGGCGATGAACCTGAAGCACTTACCGGCGAACCTATTCGAAACACCATTTTCTCTCTCATTTCTAGAGTATCTCGTCACGATTATATACTATCCCATATTACGAATCTTATTCATCCGCTCGCTCCAACCGCCAATCATCCCGGTGTACTAGCAGAAGTTAACGAACTTCGCGCTCGAGTAGTGGCTTTGGAACACATGGTGCAAGGATTACAAACACCATCAGCAGCACCAGCAGCATAATCAGTACCTCGGATATCAACATCACACGCACCATAGATACCAAGGAGTACCAACAACAACAAACGATGAAGTATTAATTCATAACTTCATCGAAGAAAGATTCTACGGTGATTATGTAATCTCTAAAGTCTTAGAGATTATTTATCTTAGTCTTAACCATAAATCAGATAAGTGGACATAGATGATAAAAAGAAGAATCAAAACCCTGACAAGAATGGCACGCAATTTACGAGCTAGACTTGTTTTACCAGCAGCATCAACAGTACCGATAGTATCAACGGTGTCAACAATATCGTCATCATCACTAGTACCGTCAGTGTTGTCAGTATCGTCAGCACTAGCAGCACCTATAGCATCACGAGCTCCGCCATTTCAAGAATCGCCGTGGACATCATCACTGATCAACAACGAGTATATTGTATCAACGAGTTATGAAATAATAACTCATTCTTTCAGAAGAATTTATATATATATTTTATATATATGAATTCCGAAACAATATAAATCTTTCGTACTAAGCTATTGAGTATGAATTGGAACTACTCAGTTAAATTCATATTATTAATATGCTATGATGTACATCCTTTATTAACAACATAAACATCGTTAACTACAATCTCCGTTTCAATTAAATGAATTCGGTTTCATAATAAATCAAGTGTATCATTCAATAACATGTTTGATTTTACACTTTCATCTTCGATGTACTCGATACTTACTGAAAAACAACATTCGTATCTTGTGAAGTTAGCAAGAGTTCTATGAGCATCAGCATGATTCACTAAGGAAATATCTATAAGAATAAATATTGAAGTATTAATTACATTAGTGAAATACTCCGCGAAGATTATGTAATCTCTAATGTTTTAGAGATTATTCATTTCTAATTCAAACCGAAAATCAAATGAGCTTAATAGGATATTAACTCATTGAATTTGTATTACATCTGAAGAAAATATACCCACATATATTTTCATAAAGACTGTAATGAAAAATCTTGTTCAAAATATTATCTGTGAATTTTTTTACGGGTAGGTAATACCCGAGAGATATATAAATTTACAATTAATATAATTCTTCGATCCTAATTCGGTAAATCATCAACTATACTCCCTATTTTCACAACAGTATACATTCTCTTATAAGAAATCAAAACAACCATATTCATTCAAATTTAAGTACATATTCTGATTTTGAAATCTCAGAATTCAATTCGGGATATAACCGAAATCCTCACTCTTAAAACTCTTACATCTTTCAAAGCTATACTTTGACTTCAAAAAAAAAAAAAAAAAAAAACTGTGATAGAACATCACTTTTATTTGTAACACTCAGAAGGATATGAGAATCAATCGAGAATTCATAACGATTTCATCCTTTGGATATTGATAATGACAAGCTACATTAAAACACTTCGAAATTTCGGAAGACACTTCAAATAATGAACAATCGAGATGATGATCCAACCACACATTAACCGAAGTCTTATACCTGAAAAACTCTCGAAACTAAAGTCGTAGTTTAACACGTACCCGCGACAGATCCTTTAGCATTTATTAGCAAAAAAAAAAAAAAAAAAAAAAAAAAGAAAAAAAAACAATTTCACAATTTCCTTTTCCAAATTAGCCAATTTTGTCACAGCTCCAACAAGTCAACTTCGACTTTTCAGTCAGACTAGTCTTATTATAACCTCGATAGATACGTTGCCCTTTGCCATTGTTACCGGGGAACCTTTTATATTCCACCATATTACCATCAGCGTTTAATCATCTAAAAACACCATTCTCCTGAAACCACCTCGGATTGATAACCGACGATTCAAATATGGCTGCATTAAATGCATAGAAAACAGTAAAATTGTAGATGGCCTAAATGGCCAAGAGTTTGATGATAAAGAAAGGAGTGTTAGGAACGCTCGATAGAAAATTTGGAACCGAAAAACGGATTGAGCAGACCATGAAGGAGGTTGTGGATAAATCACAAGGACTAAACCTGTCTTCAAAAGAATCCAAATGGTTCAGTACCTGCTGAAGTTATTAACGAATACCTTACTCCTTATTCTAAACCTTTGCGGACATTATTCTTCATCATCATCTTATCTTAAATATTATAAGATATCTTCGTATCTTTCATTATACATATTCTCCATATTTCTGGAGATATTTTTACAACTATTCTTATCTGAAATCATTTATCTCTCCGTAATATCTGCAACATAAAAGAAACTGTGTTAGTTTCTAAATTATGAAAAATTCGAATATGAATGTTTTTGAAGTAGTGTTGGGAACTGAAGCATGAGTTAGTATAATATAATTGCACTTGATCAACATGATTATATTACAGTAATTCATGCTGAGTTTCTAATGGAATGTGATGATTCACAGATCATACCGTCATCATGTGTCATTTACACGATTCTTACATTCTATCTAATCTCTAAACATATCAAGAAAATATTTCTTGATGATTCAGTTCTTTCCAGGGTATTATGGTAATTTAACAAATCAATACTTTACCATTACCGTTTCCTTCTTAGAACAATTACTATATTCCTTCTGAAATCCATACCTACGAATTCCAGACCATTACAAGAGCTATTTAATCGCAAGAAGAAGAAACGAAAGGACAAAGCTCTGAAATAGAAATTTGGGGTATAAACCGCAGCAAATAGAAGAGAGCGTTAACTGTGGATGATGATGATTATAGAAGACAGAAGCAGGGACATCGAAATATAAGGGAGGATATAAAATCTAGCAACAACCGGAAAAATTAAAAACCGTATATATCGATGCATATAGCAACGTAAAGACACGGGAGAACTAAAAACACTATAAACCCTAGGGTATAGTAAAAGTAAATAGATTCTTCCGGTGGCAAGTTAAAAAGAAGAATGACAGATATGAACGTTAAGAGTATATCAAGGATCAGAATGGGATGGAGCATATTAACGAATACTTTAAAGTAAGAATTGGGGAAGAAAGAATAGAAGGTGTGAGTTGTAAGGAAATGGAGAGGGTGGATTTATAGGAAAATATTCGACAGAGCAATCGCAGCAGATTATCGTGTTTAACCAAAGAAGATCTGAATCTCCTTAATTACCGAAGAATCAAATCTTATTATGAAGATTTTCTTCTAAATTCCTTAAATCCCGAAAATAAATCTTGAATACGCCACCGGTTAAGTCAAACCTGCATTTATTCATTTTCACTCTTATGTGACAGTTTCACTCGTAATCTTCACATAAACGAATTGTTTTATCTATATTAACTCAATGTGGATAAAACTCTGTTTATCACCTTATACTTGTTATGGAAACATTTTTATAGTTAGCCATGACGACCTCTATCAAATTTCGGGACGAAATTTCTTTTAACGGGTAGGTACTGTGATGACCAGGAAATTTCCGAACAAATTTAAACTTTAATCTTTATATATATCTGACACGATAAGAAAAATCTGTAATGTTGAGTCTCGAAAGTTTTGAAACTATATTCATTTAATCAAATACCCTTTGACCATGCCTAACGATTCACGAACAATTATGTGTAAATAATTAGATATACGATTACTAAATTGAGTTATGTTAATGAAACATTGAACGGATTAGTTAATATGAATATAAGCTATGAGATCTATTATATGAATTTGGAAATGCTATCAAGGTATTGAATGAATAATACTTTACATGAAAGTATTTGTTCGATGTAAGTTAATCGACGAGATTAAGAGATAATATCAAATGATTGAATTATCAGATACATTGAATTATGATTATGAGTCTCTGTTGAGAGGTCCACTTTGAATTAGGAAACTTTTCCTTTTTAACGATATTCGGAATAAATGGTAAAGTGATCTTCGAGTGAGGACAAAGTGTCAAGTAGCGAGAACTAGTCAGATTGGTGGGAAAGTCCTGTTAAATTTCAATATATGCCTTACAATAATTACCTCGTAACTTTTGATAAGATAAATTAATCAGCCTTCATATTAAGTATTGTGAAAGTGAAACTAGGGAAGGTAGGTAAATTAGAAAATAGATATTGACAAGTTAAATAGATTGACATTTTACATTAAGATGATTCCTTATGTTTGAATTTTTTTCTTTAGACTTAATCTTACGAGTTATTATTAAACTAGAAGTGAAAACCTTGAAACCTGATATAATTCATATGTGATATTAAGTTCATAAACGAAAATGTCTTTTCGATATAACAGATTTTTTTTAAGAACGTCTTATGACATAACAACTTCTACTATTATAACCCTTGTGATAAATTGATTTGGAAATAAAGTAAATTGGAATATTAAAATGTCTTGGTAATCATTTTTTTTAAGTATATCAATTTTAAATTTTAAAAATACAAATGTTATGAAATAATATTTCTTATTACTTAAACGATTTCAAAATATATAAATTTGAATATTTTTAGTTTTGAAAAACTATATATTATATATTGTCCCAAATTTATATTTCGAAATAATAAAAAATATAAAAATATATATATTTTAATTTAGTCATAAAACGTCCTGATTTAAAATAATACATTTGGATAAACAACGAGTCCCTGATTTATAGAAGGAAATGACCACAACACTAAATTTTATAAGTTACATTTTTCATAAAGTAAATTTTTGATAAATAAGTCAAGTTATTATTAAAGGTACACGCCGCGAAACGTAAAAGGCTAGTTTTCTAAACGTACGAAAGTGCGCTCGAAAAACCGAAAGTGGTACATGAGTCGAGTGACAATGTACGAGTCATTTTAGTAAAAATTATATTTTTACCATGAATGTAAATATAATATAATATTTAATTAATTACATAAATTAAATATATTATAAAATCTAAAATCTAAATATGAATGTTAAATTGGACGTCCATGTATGATTGCCGCAAATTGCGGATCTTTTTATTCATTACTTTGAAATTTTGAAATTAATGGGTCCCCAAAATGTATTATAAATCTCAAACGCAGTTTAGATGATTTCACCAATTCATATATCGATCAATCTCTCTGATCTTACTTATACTCCGTAATATTTATTTTATTATAAATTATTATTATTATTATTATTATTATTATTATTATTATTATTATTATTATTATTATTATTATTATTATTATTATTATTATTAGTAATATTAGTATTATTAGGTAGCGTTAATATTAGTATTATACATAAAATATTACGACGGAGTGCTGTTCGCATGCTTTTCAAATGAGTGTTGCGAGCGGGATAGAGCTAAGGAAATTATGGGTTATAGCTATGGAGGTTATGGGTAATGTTCGGGGGTATGCTCGTGAGGTCAAACTAGTGTTTATCATCTCCGTTGCGTCTACGTACCTTTCCTGCAATATTGAACCTCAATATTGATACGTAAGTACTAATAATTTAATTTTTATATACTAATAGTGTATCCCTGACTAGTGCTCGAGAAAATAGGATTATGCATTCTTGTCCTTTTGATATTGCCATTAGATAGGTTATGTTGAATCCTGAATTAGTTACATATGCGGTTGAGATAAGTTACAAAATATGCATGTCGTTGGAAAACTAGAAAAAATAGTTGAATTTTGGTTTAAGAATCGCTTGAATCCAAGTAACGGTTAGAAAATTATGAAATAAACAAATTGCATAATTAATTTTCGTAATTAAAATTGCTGATGATAATTAGTGAACTAATTTTCTGGGTTATAAAAAGTGGTTATTTGGATTCTACTCATCGAGTAGATGAATTTTCATATAAAGCACGTCTCGTTTCGTTGAACGGTTGTCAAGTTATGGACAAAAGAAGTTTTGTAAATTTTGATGAAATGTCGAAACGGAAACTGAAATTCTCGCTGATCTGCGTTGTTTCAGATTAAAACAAAAATACCACTGAATTCTTTGCTGTAAGGTCTAACAAATGACTCTGGCCATTTGTCAATTCGAGTCTCGACGATTTTTCTAAAAATCGTCAAAGTTGACTATTTGGTCACATTTTAAAATTCTAAAAAGAGCTGAAACTTTTTATTAAAAATGTCAGTTTTGTACCAGTTGTCATGGTCGGCCTGATGTGTGTTTACTTTTTCCAAAAATCATGTTATATCTTTGTGATAACGAGAATTTGAAGGCTTTGACCGTTTGTCAATCCGAGTTTCGAGGAATTTTCTAAAAATCTCCAAAGTAGGCTACTCGGTCACTTTTGTAAATTTATTAAAGCTGAAAAATTAACTTTGAAACGCCGAAACCGTGTTGGAAACTACGAGTTGTCTAGGTTTAGTTTATTTATGTAACATTTATGCTTAATCTTTTTGGTAATGTGTAACTTTTATCTTTGGTCGTTTATCAATCGGAGTTCCGATAATTTTTCTAAAAATCGCTGAAGTGACCGTTTAGTCATGTTTGACCGAAAATCATTTTGGTATAAGTTATTGTATTTTTGCATGCGACCTCGTTTTTACTTTAACCTTTGACTTTTGACTTTAACTTTTGACTTTTGACTTTGAACTTTGACTTTTCCCGTTAACTTTTCAGTTAATTTTTTTTTTTGTTGATTTTCTCTAAAAACTAAAATACTATTTTATGATTATGAAACCATTTGTGTTACGTTGTTTCACACATCACCTGTTACTAGAATTTTAACTGAACATGAGTAATATAACATGTTACTATACTGTTGAGTCAGACTCGAGCATTAGGATTGTGGTACACTATGACTTGACCTAATTTGTTAGACAAATATTGACCAACACCTAAATATATATAATTAATTTAGGTTCGTGAATCCGAGGCCTACTTTGCACTTGTTCAATGACGTTATATGTATTTTTACTACAAAATACAGTATGGTGAGTTTCATTTGCCTTTTTACCCTTTATATTTTTGGGACTGAGAATACATGCGCTTTTATAAATGTTTGACGATATAGACACAAGTAATTGAAACTACATTCTATGGTTGAATTATCGAAATCGAATATGCCCTTTTTATTAAAGTCTGGTAATCTAAGAATTAGGGAAC
Source organism: Rutidosis leptorrhynchoides (assembly GCF_046630445.1). NCBI lineage: Eukaryota > Viridiplantae > Streptophyta > Magnoliopsida > Asterales > Asteraceae > Rutidosis > Rutidosis leptorrhynchoides. The sequence goes on from NC_092336.1 coordinate 480,930,589, forward strand.
AGACACCCTAATTGACGCGAATCCTAAAGATAGATCTATTGGGCCTAACAAACCCCATCCAAAGTACCGAATGCTTTAGTACTTCGAAATTTATATCATGTCCGAAGGAGGATCCCGGAATGATAGGAAATATTCTTATATGCATATTGTTAATGTCGGTTACCAGGTGTTCACCATATGAATGATTATTTTTGTCTCTATGTATGGGACGTATATTTATGAGAACTGGAAATGAAATTCTTGTTGTCTATTAAAATGATGAAAATAAATGATTATGATAAACTAATGAACTCACCAACCTTTTGGTTGACACTTTAAAGCATGTTTATTCTCAGGTTTGAAAGAAATCTTCCGCTGTGCATTAGCTCATTTTAAAGATATTACTTGGAGTCATTCATGACATAATTCAAAAGACGTTGCATTTGAGTCATTGAAGTTCATTAGAGATTGTTATTAAGTAAATGACAGATTAGGTCATTTATAGTTGGATATTATGAAATGGTATGCATACCTGTCAACTTTTGATGTAATGAAAGGTTGTCTTTTAAAAACAAATGCAACGTTTGTAAAATGTACCATTTAGAGGTCAAGTACCTCGCGATGTAATCATATGTTGTTGTATTTGTTCCTATGGATTGGGACGGGTCACGACATACATTACCCACCTGTTAAAGAAAATTTCATCCCGAAATTTTAAGCTGAGGTAGATGGAGGAGTCGGGAAAAGGTGAGGATACTTCCGCATCATTTGATCCTCTCGCTTCCAAGTAAACTCAGGTCCTTGTTTGGCATTCCATCGTACTCGGACGATCATAATCTTGTTGCGTTTCAAAGTTTTGATCTCACGATCCATAATCTCAACTGGTTCTTCCACAAAGTGGAGTTTGTCGTCAATTGTAAGTTCTTCCAGTGGTATGATAAGTTCGGGTGCAGCAAGACACTTCTTCAAGTTTGACACATGGAAGGTAGGATGAACTGAGCTCAATTGTGCTGGTAGATCCAATCGGTAAGCAACGGGTCCAACACGTTCCAAGATTTCGAAAGGACCAATGTATCGTGGGTTCAACTTTCCACGTTTTCCAAAACGGATCACACCTTTCCAAGGTGCAACCTTCAACATTACACGATCACCAACATTGAATTCAAAGTCTTTACGTTTAAGATCAGCATAACTCTTTTGGCGATCACGGGCAGTCTTAAGTCTAGCTTGAATCTGAGCAATCTTCTCCGTTGTTTCGTGGACTACCTCGGGTCCGGTGATTTACTTTTCGCCTACTTCGGCCCAACAAATAGGAGATCGGCACTTGCGGCCATACAATGCTTCAAAAGGTGCAGCATTAATGCTTGAGTGATAACTGTTGTTGTACGAAAATTCGGCTAATGGCAAATGTTTTTCCCAAGCCTTTCCAAAATCAATGACACATGCACGCAACATGTCCTCCAAGGTCTGAATAGTTCATTCACTTTGTCCGCCAGTCTGAGGATGATAAGCAGTACTCATGTCAAGACAAGTACCCATGGCTTCTTGCAAAGAACACCAAAATCTAGAAGCAAAACGGGGATCGCGATCGGAGATGATCGATAAAGGTACACCATGACGAGATACAACCTCCTTGATGTATAGATGGGCAAGTCTTTCCATTGTATCAGTTTCCTTCATGGCTAGAAAGTGTGCAGATTTGGTAAGGCGGTCAACAATAACCCAAATGGTATCGTATCCGCCCACCGTCTTCGGCAGCTTAGTAATGAAATCCATTATTATCCGTTCCCACTTCCATTGTGGGATTTCTGGTTGTTGAAGTAAACCAGAAGGTCTCTGATGCTCGGCTTTAACCTTCGAGCAAGTCAAACACTTACCAACATAAGTCGCAACGTCCTTCTTAAGATTCGGCCACCAATACTGTTTTTTAAGGTCATGGTACATTTTGCCCGCTCCAGGGTGAATCGAATATCTTGATTTGTGTGCTTCATCAAGTATAAGGTTCCGTAGATCTCCATATAGAGGTACCCAAATTCTTCTGGCATAACTTCTAAGTCCAGACTCCCTAACCTCGAATCGAGAGACAAGTATGTTCAAATGTTCGTGAGATATATTCTCCTTCTTGAGAGCCTCATCTTGGGCTACTCTGATCTGACTGTTGAGGTTCGAATGAATGGTGATGTTCAGAGCCCTAACACGAAGAGGTGCCGTCCTCTCCTTTCGGCTTAAAGCGTCAGCTACAACATTGGCCTTGCCAGGGTGATAACGGAGTTCACAATCGTAGTCGTTGAGCGTCTCGATCCATCGACGCTGTCTCATATTCAGTTGCTTCTGATCAAAGATGTGTTGGAGACTCTTGTGATCGGTGAAGATAGTACTCTTAGTTCCATACAAATAGTGTCTCCACAATTTGAGCGCAAAGACAACAGCTCCAAGTTCAAGATCGTGAGTAGTGTAGTTCCGCTCGTGAATCTTCAGTTGACGGGAGGCATAGGCAATAACCTTTGATCATTGCATCAGTACACAACCAAAACCACTTTTCGATGCATCACAATAAACAACAAAGTCGTCACTGCCCTCGGGAAGTGATAGGATATGTGCGGTGGTTAACTTCTTCTTCAAAGTTTGGAATGCTGATTCGTGTGCGGGTTCCCAAATGAACTTCTTACCCTTGTGAGTCAGCGCGGTCAAAGGATGCGCAATCAGAGAAAATCCTTCAATGAACCTTCGGTAGTAACCGGCGAGACCTAGGAATTGGCGAATATGCGTCGGAGTAGTGGGAGTCTCCCACTTGCTGATAGCTTCAATCTTGGTGGGATCAAATTTGATACCCTGGTCGCTCACAACATGACCCAGAAATTGTACTTCCTTCAACTAAAATTCACACTTGGAGAATTTGGCGTAAAGTTTCTCTTGTCTCAAGAGTTCAAGTACTAGTCGGAGGTGTTGCTCATGCTCTTCTTCGCTCTTAGAGTAGATGAGGATATCATCTATGAAGACGATAACGAACTTATCCAAGTACGGCTTGCAGACACGATTCATAAGATCCATGAACACGGCAGGTGCATTTGTCAAACCGAATGGCATCACGAGAAACTCCTAATGACCATAACGGGTCCTGAATGCAGTTTTCATCACGTCACTTTCCTTCACCCTCAACTGGTGATAACCGGATCGCAAATCGATCTTTGATTAGACACTCGATCCTTGTAGTTGATCAAAAAGATCATCAATTCGTGGAAGAGGATACCGATTCTTGATTGTCAATTTGTTGAGTTCACGGTAGTCGATACACATACGGAAGGATCCATCCTTCTTCTTCACAAACAGAACAGGTGCGCCCCAAGGCGAGAAACTTAGTTGGATAAACCCTCGATCTAACAGCTCTTGTAGTTGGCTCTGTAATTCTTGCATCTCGGAAGGTGTGAGTCTATAAGGTGCGCGAGCTACAGGTGCAACTCCTGGCACTAAGTCGATCTGAAACTCTACGGCTCTCGGCGGCGGTAATCCAGGCAATTCCTCAGGGAAGACATCGGAAAATTCGTTCACAATTCGAACGTCGTTCACGCTCTTCACCTCAGTTTCTACCGCTTTCACATGTGCTAGGACAGCAAAACGTCCCTTCTTCATAATCTTTTGCGCTTTCACGCAACTAATGAGGTTCAACTTCGAGGTACATCTCTCTCCATAGATAACCAGTGGCTTGCCATCTCCTAGTGGTATACGAAGTGCTTTATCTCCACAGATAATATCGGCCCTTATCTTGCTCAACCAATCCATACCGACTATCACGTCAAAACTTCCCAGTTTGATAGGTATCAAATCAATTTCGAAATCTGCACCAGCTATGTTGATAATAGCTCCACGACTAATATGGTCAACCTTTTCAAGTTTTCCATTGGCGACCTCGACAAGCATACTTTCTTTTAACTGGACTAATGACCAATTAATCTTATCGCAAAAATGTCTACATACATAACTTCTATCCGCACCAGTATCAAACAAGACAGAAGCTAAAAGATTGTTGATTTTGAATATACCTGTCACCAAGTCGGGGTTTTCGCGTGTGTCTCTTGCATTAACATTGAAAGATCTAGTGCGCGGTGGTCCGCCGTCTTTTCGCTTGTTTGGGCACGCATTTCTGAAATGGCCCTTCTGCCCGCATTCGTAACACTTCTTCGGTCCGTTGGTATTCGGCTTCCCATTCAAAGTGGTGACCTTGCAGTCTTTTCCAACATGCCCAGACCGTTGGCACTTCTCACAGACAACATTGCAATACCCAGTGTGGTGTTTGTAACAACTCTTGCATTGGGGTAAGGTTCCTTTGTAGTTCGGGTTGGAGTTGGTGTTGTTGTTGGGGTTGGGGTTTCCACCGTTGTTGTTTCCTCTGAAACCCTCATGTCGTTTAGCTGGGTTCTGTTCATAGTTCCTTCCCCTGTTGTTGTTGTTGTTGTTGTTGTGGTTATCCCATTTGAGCTTCTCACTAGTACCCGCTTCAGACTTAGTTTTCTCTGGTTCATCGATGGTTATCTGATTCATTAAAGTATGTGCCATGCGCATCGCTTAGGGAATATTTGGTGGTTTGGACGAGGTGACGTTACCCTTGATGCTCTTAGGGAGTCCCCAGAAGTACCTTTCCATTCGTTTGAATTCCGGGGTGACCATTGTCGGACACATCAGGGCTAGTTCCAAAAATCTCCTGTTGTAACTATCAAGGTCGTTCCCAACGGCCTTTAACTGCATGAATTCCATCTCCATCTTTTGTATTTCGGTCCTCGGACAATACTCCTCAATCATAGCCGCTTTGAATTCCTCCCATGGCGTAGCATACGCCTCATCAATGCCTTTCGCTTGAGCTAACGTGTTCCACCACGTTAGCGCGCCGTCAGATAGCGTGCACGAAGCAAACTTGGTTTTGTTGTCCTCCGAACAGTTGCTAACTCGGAATACTGATTCAAGTTTCTCGAACCATCTGGTGAGACCAACTGGTCCCTCGGTTCCACTGAAGTTATGTGGTTTGCAGCTCTGGAATTCCTTGTAAGTACACCCATTTCGAACGGGTGGGATAACCAGTGGTGGTGGCGGTGGAGCTTGGAGGTTTCTTTCTGCTAGGGCTGCGGCTATACGTTCTTGGATCATCTCTTCAATTTGAGTAGCAGTAGGTGTGGATCGACCGTTAGCCATGATGTTCTATACAAACATTTTGACTCAAGTGAAAATCCAGTATTCAATATATAATAATATAGTATATAACAACCAACATGTAAACAGCACAACACATGTTAATTAAGTAACGCAAGTTGATACAAGTACCGCAAAACACCATACAGTAACGTAAATAGAACACTTGTGCAAAAAGTAACATCACAAAGTTTCCATTCATTAATAACAAGTTTCATACATCATGATAGATTCGTACAATACATAAGTGAAATATGAAACTACGACTAGATTACATAACGAAATCTAAATACAAGAGTCCTACGGTGAAGGTGGGTGTAGGATATCTAAAACCTGAGCCAACTGCTCCTCGAGCTCAGTAACCCGAGCTCGGAGGATTCCCACCTCCCTTGTCAATTCCTTGACAGTGGGAGTTGGTGGGGCAGGCGGTGCTGGTGGTGCAGGTGGGGCTGGTGGAGTGGATGGTGCAGACCGTACGAAACGGGGTGCAGATGTCCCGGCTCCAGAAATAGTCAGTACGTAACGGGGAACCTTACGTATCTGTGGGTCGGCAGGGTACAACACAAGCCGTTTACGGGCAGTAACCCTCCGACGCCGACCAAAAGCGTCAGTGAAAGCATGACCTCCATTCACCCCTGGAATGACGGTGCCATCAGGACGGTACCGCTTCTTCGGCGGGGTGGAGGGTGCATGTATAGGTACGTCATCAAGGTTCTCTTCGTCGGAGTCACTGGAGTCATCTGTAGAGGAGTCATCGGATGAAGGATCGTCAGAATCATGCGGTGGTAACACGGGTGGCTGAACTGGTCATCCATGAGCGACCATCATCTGTCTGTATCTGAATGGTGGAATAGGCACTAAACGTCCATCTGGAGCGCGTCGGCACAGCATGCGCATATGGTTACAGAATGGCCCTTCCCCGAACTCCGCGGGAATCACAACACCACCGATGCGGGGCTGTGACCCCGAGGGTCCGGGAGCAGACGGAGCTGGAATCTCCGTAGGGTCCATGTGTCCGTCAATAGTAGCCACTGGTGCAGGCGGCTGGCTGTTAGTCCCGGAAGATGAAGCGTCGGGGTCACTCGTGCGTATCGGGATCGGTGGATCGGCAGCAGCAGCAGGTGGGGTGGCTGACGAGTCTAAACTGCCCAAAACGATAGCAGGTGGTACATCCGACATCTGAACAAGGAAAAATAAATTTTCCATGTCAGTAAGTCATAAAGCAAGCACGTATTAGGCCAACAGTTTAAATCATGTATAACAATAAGTAGCATGGCAATAATAATGAATCTTACAGAAGTAGCATGCAATCGGAAGCAAGTAATATCATAGGGTAGTGAAATCATGTAGTAGCATACGGCATATAGTAGTAAAAGTAAGCAGCAGCATGCAGTAAGTTCAGCGGAAACAAGTAAACTAGCAAGTTGTAGATTAGTCCTATTAGTGAATCCTACTCGGGTCGGTCTTAGACTCACTAATGCAACCTAATTTCCTACAACCAATGCTCTGATACCAAATATGATACCCCGTACAAAACCATCGTGTACGAATCATCAACAACAGGATCATTACAAGGTTAAGTACTATATGCGATTTCAAAAAGAGTTTGCATTCATAAATAAAGTGATGTCTAAACCAACATCGAATGTTTTACAATCCAAAAGCATGCTTCACTAAGTAGAAGCAAATAATAAGTGTATGTGACCACAATGGTCGTTACAAGTCATAGTTCAAAAGTACTAAAGTTTGAATGCAAGGTAAAGTAATTCATGCGATGACAACTCTAAGCAGCGGGTGTCTACAGCACGACTAGTACACAGCGGAATCTAACCTCAAGCACCTGAGAAAAACATGCTTAAAAACGTCAACACAAAGGTTGGTGAGCTATAGTTTAAGTATAACAGTAAGTAAGGTAGGCCACAAGATTTTAGTGCTACAAAGAGAGTTTCAAAATAGTATGATAAAGTATATGTTAACCGTGGGCACTTGGTAACTAACTTAACGTTTATACCCCCTGAAAGTACACTTGGCAAGTGCGTATGTTTACGAAGTATTAAACACTCGTTAAATGCTAGCGCTACTAGCCCGAGTGGGGATGTCAAACCCTATGGATCCATATCTAAGATTCGTGTTCACCGGTTCAAAAACCAATGACTAAACGTTACCGAGCTAAAGGGAATGTTTCTGTCGTTATATAACCCACACATATATAAAGTTTAAGTACTCGTGCCTAGTATGTAAAACATAAAATCCGCATGTATTCTCAGTTCCCAAAATAAGTTAAAGTAAAAAGGGAATGCTATAACTCACAATGATAAAGTAGCGGTAAAGTATGACTCGAAAAGTAAGCAAGTAATGAAGGTTGTCCAAACGGGTCCTCAACCTAAGTCAAATAGTACTAAGTCAGTAAATCGTCCGAATAGGTTTAAAAGTATGTAAATAAGTTCTTAAAGGTCATCATCATTCATCATCAACAAAAGGCGTAAAGTAAGTTTCGTTTATGAAAGTAGTTTAAAACAAGGGCTGACTTTGATCAGTCACCACGGCCTCTACCCTTACTGAAATAAGGTGAGACCAGTGGCTATGGCTCGATATATGAGTCCTTTAAGTGTGGTAAAATTTACAGAAGCAAAATCGTCTTCGTTTGACCATGGCGACAGTCTAAGTGCGAGTAGGTCAGAAATTTCTGCACAACGTTAAAGGACATAGTGATGATCGGAGGGCCATAATTCCTAAACCGTAACTCGGATTAAGACGAGTCCTATATGAAAAGTTATCTACTCGAACAGAGCTATTTGAAAATCATAATAACAACAGCCCAGGTCTATGGTCTGTTACAGAAACCTGAAAACAGTAGGTAGAAGACAGAAAGCAGAAAAATAATGGGTTCCGGTGAGTTTGGTGCTTGATGTTCATCGTGGTTCTCATCCTTGATGGCTATAGCTTCAAGTGTACAACTCATTGATGTGTTTACATCATCTTTACCATGGTTTGACCATCATAACCCAAGTGTAAGTCTAAGACATGAAGCACAATTCACTTAAGTGTTGCAAGTGTTTTGATGAACCAAAGTTACATCAAAGTCTTAGATCTAACACATACATGAACTTTAAGACTAATAATAAGTTACAAACTTGAAAATGAACTTATGAAATCAAGATCTTAAGTTGTAGAACATAGTTCTTAGTTTGATCTTGAAGATCCAAGACTCAAAAGTCTAGATCAAGCATAAGTATACAAAGTTATAATTAAAAAGTTTCATTTACATGTTCTTGAACTAGTAAAGTTAACTTTTAGTTCAAGAGAAATGAGATCAAGACTAACTTGTAGTACTTGACCAACAACAACCAAAATCACAAAATTAAAGTGCAAGTAAATGAAGAAATAAGTTAGATAAACAAGTAATTAGTTCATGGTTGTTCATACTTTAAAGATTCAAACCAAAGTTTGATCTTTAAGAAAGTAAACTTGAAGTTTACTTCATGAATCACAAGTATGATTTTTAATCAACACATGAACTTGCAATCTTTTAAGAAAGTATATGTAGAACATAACTAGTAAGTTTATGTTCTTGTGTTCTTGAAAATACAAGATATAAGAAGAATGAAAGTAATGAGTTTGATTCTTGTATATGTAAGTAAGTAACAAAGTAACAAAGTAACAACAACTAACAACTACAAACAATTAACAAGAAAGAACAAAGATGATGATGATTGATTTAAGGGTTGTTGGTTTCGGTTTTATGTCAAGAAAAAGGAAGAAGAAAACTCATGATACTTACAAAGTAGAGAGCAAAAGATGAGAGGAAAGTTTGAGAGAAAATGCAAGTTAAGTGTGTGTGAGAAAATGAGAGAATAAACAAGTGAACAAGTAATGTAAAAAAAAGATTTGAATCCTCTTGTGCACTCTCTTGGTCACGACTGCAGCAAAAAAAAAGAGGGAGGCCAAAGTTCAATGGTTACTAGCATGTAAAGGTTCATAAAGTTGGTCATTTGGTGTATTGTTATGGGAAAGAGTTGTAGCAAGATTCCTTAAGTAATAACTATCTAGTTCCATTGCCAAATGATACTTACATGAGTTAGTGAACTAACTAAGTCCATTTAAAATGTAGGGTGGGCTAATCAAGTCCATCAAAGTGAGCTCAAGTCCAAATAAGAGATAATTCAAGTAAAAGTCCACTAACACTAGTAAAGGCCCAAGTAATCAACTAATTACCTTAGTTAATCAAAATGATTAATAAAACTTAGTCATGAATGTAAATAATATCTAAAAATATTATTCGTGAAAGTTTCGTGTGTCACAAAGACGTTTCGGGCAATTAAAGTCAAGTACGGGCAATCATGGCAACATGTAAATGTAATAACATACATTCATTTAATCACTCGTATTAATAATAATAATTATTAATAAATAAACGTTGGAAAATCCAGGGTCGTTACAACGAAACCTTCGTCCTTTTGACGAAATTACAACATGCTGCCTAGCCAATGGTCATAACGGTTATTTTCCACAAGATCAAGGATGGGAAGTCGTCTTAGTAAAACCAGAATGCATGACTTGTTTCTGGACTTATGAATTACTTGTCTTTATTTCCTTTGCTGAACAACTTGCGTATTAACTAGATTTATCTTTAAAACTGTCATGTATCATAGTGTACTTTATTTCATGTTATATGTAATATAGCGAAGTTGTAAGTTTGAAGAATATTTGTATGTGATATATTATTATAATCAGTTTTTTATATGGAATTGTAGTAGTTGAATTGTATATTAGCTACTAAGTATGAACTTAACGGGTAGGTAGTACCCGAATTTAAACTTATAAAACGCTAATATGAAGAAAAAGCTTTTATAAATGAGTTCATATTATGCTACGAGATACTATTGACTACTCTTAATATTCAGTATGATTAACTTGTTTCATTTGACTATTTTGAAGGAAATGGCACCGACTACTCGACACACCTTGAATATGAGCGAAGAGGAATTTCGTGCCTTTCTTGCTTCAAACATAGCAGCAGTACAGGCCGCGCTACATACCAACAATAAATCTGAATCTAGCAATACAGCTAACGGCGCAAGAAATCGTGTAGGATGCTCCTATAAGGAATTCACTGCCTACAAACCTTCAGAATTTGATGGGACCGAAGGACCAATCGGATTGAAACGGTGGACCAAGAAAGTTGAATCGGTGTTTGCCATAAGTAAGTGTGCTGAAGGAGACAAAGTGAAGTACGCTACGCATACCTTCAGAGGTATTGCATTAACATGGTGGAATACCTATCTAGAGCAAGTGGGACAAGATCCTGCTTACGCGCTACCGTGGTCAGCATTCAAGCACTTGATGAACGAGAAGTACCGTCCCAGAACCGAGGTCAATAAGCTCAAGTCAGAACTTAGAGGGTTACGAACACAGGGATTCGATATTACTTCGTACGAAAGACGATTCACAGAATTGTGCCTCTTGTGTCCGAGAGCATTCGAAGATGTGGAAGAGAAGATCGACGCGTTTGTGAAAGGGTTACCGGAGAGAATCCAAGAAGATATAAGTTCACACGAGCCTGTCTCCATACAAAAGGCATGTAGAATGGCTCACAAACTAGTGAACCAGATTGAGGGAAGAATTAAAGAACAGGCGGCCGAAGAGGCCAACGTGAAGCTAGTCAAAAGAAAGTGGGAGGAAAACGGTGATAAGAGTCACCAAAACAGCAACAACTATCCCAACAATCGCAACATCAATCGCAACTACAACAAACGGTACAACAACAACAACAACAACAAATACAACAACAACTACAACAATCATCCCAACAACAATAACAACTGCAACAACAACAACAATCAGAAGCAGCTATGCCAAAGGTGTGAAAAGTATCACTCGGGGTTCTACACCAAATTTTGCAACAAGTGTAAAAGAAATGGTCATAGCATGGCGAAGTGTGAGGTCTACGGACTAGGGGTTAACAGAACGAAAGGAACAAATGGTGTCGGAACGAGTAATGGCGGAGCAAGTAGTGTCGGAGCAAGTTATGCCAATGTAGTTTGTTATAAATGTGGAAAACCGGGCCATATTATTAGAAATTGCCCGAACCAGGACAACACGAATGGACAAGGCCGCGAAAGAGTTTTCAATATTAATGCGGCAGAGGCACAGGAAGACCCGAAACTTGTTACAGGTACGTTTCTTATTGACAATAAATCTGCTTACGTTTTATTTGATTCGGGTGCGGATAGAAGCTATATGAGTAGAGATTTTTGTGCTAAATTAAGTTGTCCATTGACGCCGTTGGATAGTAAATTTTTACTCGAATTAGCAAACGGTAAATTAATTTCAGTAGATTATATATGCCGGAATCGAGAAATTAAACTGGGTAGCGAAATATTTAAGATTGATTTGATACCAGTAGAGTTAGGGAGTTTTGATGTAATAGTTGGCATGGACTGGCTGAAGGAGATGAAAGCAGAGATCGTATGTTACAAAAATGCAATTCGCATTGTATGAGAAGAAGGAGAACCCTTAATGGTGTACGGAGAAATGGGCAACACGAAGCTACATCTTATTAGTAATTTGAAGGTACAAAAACTAATAAGAAAAGGTTGCTATGCTGTTCTAGCACACGTCGAGAAAGTACAAATTGAAGAAAAGAGCATCAATGATGTTCCCGTCGCAAAAGAATTTCCCGATGTATTTCTGAAAGAATTACCGGGACTACCTCCACATCGATCTGTTGAATTTCAAATAGATCTTGTACCATGAGCTGCACCAATAGCTCGTGCTCCTTACAGACTCGCACCCAGCAAGATGAAAGAACTGCAAAGCCAAATGCAAGAACTATTAGAACATGGTTTCATTCGACCAAGCACATCACCATGGGGAGCTCCTGTTTTGTTTGTCAAGAAGAAGGATGGTACATTTAGGTTGTGTATTGACTACAGAGAGTTGAATAAACTTACCATCAAAAACCGTTATCCACTGCCGAGAATTGACGACTTATTTGATCAACTACAAGGCTCGTCGGTTTATTCGAAAATCGATTTACGTTATGGATATCATCAAATGCGAGTAAAGGAGGATGATATTCCAAAAACTGCTTTTAGGACGCGTTATGGTCATTACGAGTTTATGGTTATGCTGTTTGGATTGACTAACGCACCAGCTGTGTTCATGGACCTTATGAACTAAGTGTGTGGGCCATATCTTGACAAGTTTGTCATTGTTTTCATCGATGCCATACTTATTTACTCAAAGAATGATCAAGAGCACGAAGAACATTTGAGAAAAGTGCTAGAAGTATTGAGGAAAGAAAAACTGTACGCTAAGTTTTCAAAGTGTGCATTTTGGTTGGAAGAAGTTCAATTCCTCGGTCACATAGTGAACAAAGAAGGTATCCAGGTGGACCCGGCAAAGATCGAAACCGTTGAAAAGTGGGAAACCCCTAAAACTCCGAAGCATATACGTCAATTTTTAGGATTGGCTGGTTACTACAGAAGATTCATCCAAGATTTCTCCGAAATAGCAAAACCCTTGACTGCATTAACGCATAAAGGGAAGAAATTTGAATGGAAGGATGAACAAGAGAAGGCGTTTCAATTATGGAAGAAAAAGCTAACTACGGCACCTATATTTTCATTGCCTGAAGGAAATGATGATTTTGTGATTTATTGTAACGCATCAAAGCAAGTTCTCGGTTGTGTATTAATGCAATGAACGAAGGTGATTGCTTATGCGTCTAGACAATTAAAGATTCACGAGCAAAATTATACGACTCACGATTTGAAATTGGGTGCTGTTGTTTTTGCATTAAAGACTTGGAGGCATTATTTATATGGGGTCAAAAGTATTATATATACTGACCACAAAAGTCTCCAACATATATTTAATCAGAAGCAACTGAATATGAGACAACACAGGTGGATTGAACTGTTGAATGATTATGATTTTGAGATTCGATACCACCCGGGGAAGGCGAATGTGGTAGCTGACGCTTTGAGTAGAAAGGACAGAGAACCTATACGGGTAAAAGCTATGAATATAATTATTCGTACTAACCTTACTACTCAAATAAAGGAGGCGCAACAGGGGGTTGTAAAAGAAGGAAAGTTGAAGAATGAGATACCCAAAGGATCAGAGAAACATCTTAATATTCGGGAAGACGGAACCCGATATAGGGCTGATAGAATTTGGGTACCAAGGTTTGGAGATGTGAGAGAAATGATACTTAAGGAAGCACATAAAACCAGATATTCAATACATCCCGGAACAGGGAAGATGTATAAAGATCTCAAGAAACACTTTTGGTGGCCGAGTATGAAAGCCGATATTGCTAAATATGTAGGAGAATGTTTGATGTGTTCTAAGGTCAAAGCTGAACATCAGAAACCATCGGGTCTACTACAACAACTTGAAATCCCGGAATGGAAATGGGAAAACATTACCAAGGATTTCATTACTAAATTGCCAAGGACTGCAAGTGGTTATGATTGAAATGTCCCGTTCTTATTGATTAAAAACGTTCCATATTAATTGATTTCGTTGCGAGGTTTTGACCTCTATATGAGACATTTTTCAAAGACTGCATTCATTTTAAAACAAACCATAACCTTTATTTCATCAATAAAGGTTTAAAAAGCTTTACGTAGATTATCAAATAATGATAATCTAAAATATCCTGTTTACACACGACCATTACATAATGGTTTACAATACACATATGTTACAACAAAATAAGTTTCTTGAATGCAGTTTTTACACAATATCATACAAGTATGGACTCCAAATCTCGTCCTTATTTAAGTATGCGACAGCGGAAGCTCTTAATAATCACCTGAGAATAAACATGCTTAAAACGTCAACAAAAATGTTGGTGAGTTATAGGTTTAACCTATATATATCAAATCGTAACAATAGACCACAAGATTTCATATTTCAATACACATCCCATACATAGAGATAAAAATCATTCATATGGTGAACACCTGGTAACCGACATTAACAAAATGCATATATAAGAATATCCCCATCATTCCGGGACACCCTTCGGATATGATATAAATTTCGAAGTACTAAAGCATCCGGTACTTTGGATGGGGTTTGTTAGGCCCAATAGATCTATCTTTAGGATTCGCGTCAATTAGGGTGTCTGTTCCCTAATTCTTAGATTACCAGACTTAATAAAAAGGGGCATATTCGATTTCGATAATTCAACCATAGAATGTAGTTTCACGTACTTGTGTCTATTTTGTAAATCATTTATAAAACCTGCATGTATTCTCATCCCAAAATATTAGATTTTAAAAGTGGGACTATAACTCACTTTCACAGATTTTTACTTCGTTGGGAAGTAAGACTTGGCCACTGGTTGATTCACGAACCTATAACAATATATACATATATATCAAAGTATGTTTAAAATATATTTACAACACTTTTAATATATTTTGATGTTTTAAGTTTATTAAGTCAGCTGTCCTCGTTAGTAACCTACAACTAGTTGTCCACAGTTAGATGTACAGAAATAAATCGATAAATATTATCTTGAATCAATCCACGACCCAGTGTATACGTATCTCAGTATTGATCACAACTCAAACTATATATATTTTGGAATCAACCTCAACCCTGTATAGCTAACTCCAACATTCACATATAGAGTGTCTAAGGTTGTTCCGAAATATATATAGATGTGTCGACATGATAGGTTGAAACATTGTATACGTGTCTATGGTATCTCAAGATTACATAATATATAATACAAGTTGATTAAGTTATGGTTGGAATAGATTTGTTACCAATTTTCACGTAGCTAAAATGAGAAAAATTATCCAATCTTGTTTTACCCATAACTTCTTCATTTTAAATCCGTTTTGAGTGAATCAAATTGCTATGGTTTCATATTGAACTCTATTTTATGAATCTAAACAGAAAAAGTATAGGTTTATAGTCGGAAAAATAAGTTACAAGTCGTTTATGTAAAGGTAGTCATTTCAGTCGAAAGAACGACGTCTAGATGACCATTTTAGAAAACATACTTCCACTTTGAGTTTAACCATAATTTTTGGATATAGTTTCATGTTCATAATAAAAATAATTTTCTCAGAATAACAACTTTTAAATCAAAGTTTATCATAGTTTTTAATTAACTAACCCAAAACAGCCCGCGGTGTTACTACGACGGCGTAAATCCGGTTTTACGGTGTTTTTCGTGTTTCCAGGTTTTAAATCATTAAGTTAGCATATCATATAGATATAGAACATGTGTTTAGTTAATTTTAAAAGTCAAGTTAGAAGGATTAACTTTTGTTTGCGAACAAGTTTAGAATTAACTAAACTATGTTCTAGTGATTACGAGTTTAAACCTTCGAATAAGATAGTTTTATATATATGAATTGAATGATGTTATGAACATCATTACTACCTCAAGTTTAGTAGGTAAACCTACTGGAAGTGACAAGAAATGATCTAGCTTCAAAGGATCTTGGATGGCTTGAAAGTTCTTGAAGTAGGATCATGACACAAAAACAAGTTCAAGTAAGATTTTTACTCGAATTAAGATAGTTTATAGTTATAGAAATTGAATCAAAGTTTGAATATGAATATTACCTTGAATAAGAAAGATAACCTACTGTATATAACAAAGGTTTCTTGATCTTAGATGATTACTTGGAATGGATTAGAAAGCTTGGAAGCAAATTAGTAAACTTGAAGGGATTTTTGAAGTATTCTTGAAGTGTTCTTCCTATGATGATTATAGCTTGATTCTTGAAGTGATTTTTGATGTAGATGATGATTAACTACTGGAAAAATACGTTCATAATAGTGTGGGTGTGTTGAGAGAGAATTAGAAAGAGAATTGGAAGTGAAATGGAGTGAATGATGAGTGGTAATTGGTGAGTGGTGAGTGGGGTTAAAAGGAGTTCTAGTTAGTTGACTAGCTCATGGTAGAAGTTAAAATTGATTAGTCATACATGACATAATCAAGAGTGGAATCCCATGCTAGTTCCTATTGGTAAATACTCATAGTAAGTACGTTTTGAAGCTGTGTATAATACGGGTAAGAATACGACTAGAATTCTTGATGAAAGAAAAGAATGGGAAAGTAACTGTAACCATTTTCGTTAAGTATGAGTGTTTTGATATATGTCTTGATGTCTTCCAAAAGTATTTTAATACATCTAAATACACTACATGTATATACATTTTAACTGAGTCGTTAAGTCATCGTTAGTCGTTACATGTAAGTGTTGTTTTGAAACCTTTAAGTTAACGATCTCAATTAATGTTGTTAACCCATTGTTTATTATATCTAATGAGATGTTAAATTATTATATTATCATGATATTATGATATATTAATATATCTTAATATGATATATATATACATTTAAATGTCGTTACAACGATAATCGTTACATATATCTCTCGTTTCGAAATCCTTAAGTTAGTAGTCTTGTTTATATGTATATAACACATTGTTAATATACTTATGGAGATACTTACTTATCATAATATCATGTTAACCATATGTATATCCATATATATATCGTCATGTCGTTTTTACAAGTTTTAACGTTCGTGAATCGCCGGTCAACTTGGGTGGTCAATTGTCTATATGAAACATATTTCAATTAATCAAGTCTTAACAAGTTTGATTGCTTAACATGTTGGAAACATTTAATCATGTAAATATCAATCTCAATTAATATATATAAACATGGAAAAGTTCGGGTCACTACAGTACCTACCCGTTAAATAAATTTCGTCCCGAAATTTTAATCTGTTGAAGGTGTTGACGAATCTTCTGGAAATAGATGCGGGTATTTCTTCTTCATCTGATCTTCACGCTCCCAGGTGAACTCGGGTCCTCTATGAGCATTCCATCGAACCTTAACAATTGGTATCTTGTTTTGCTTAAGTCTTTTAACCTCACGATCCATTATTTCGACGGGTTCTTCGATGAATTGGAGTTTTTCGTTGATTTGGATTTCATCTAACGGAATAGTGAGATCTTCTTTAGCAAAATATTTCTTCAAATTCGAGACGTGGAAAGTGTTATGTACAGCCGCGAGTTGTTGAGGTAACTCAAGTCGGTAAGCTACTGGTCCGACACGATCAATAATCTTGAATGGTCCAATATACCTTGGATTTAATTTCCCTCGTTTACCAAATCGAACAACGCCTTTCCAAGGTGCAACTTTAAGCATGACCATCTCTCCAATTTCAAATTCTATATCTTTTCTTTTAATGTCAGCGTAGCTCTTTTGTCGACTTTGGGCGGTTTTCAACCGTTGTTGAATTTGGATGATCTTCTCGGTAGTTTCTTGTATAATCTCCGGACCCGTAATCTGTCTATCCCCCACTTCACTCCAACAAATCGGAGACCTGCACTTTCTACCATAAAGTGCTTCAAACGGCGCCATCTCAATACTTGAATGGTAGCTGTTGTTGTAGGAAAATTCTGCTAACGGTAGATGTCGATCCCAACTGTTTCCGAAATCAATAACACATGCTCGTAGCATGTCTTCAAGTGTTTGTATCGTCCTTTCGCTCTGCCCATCAGTTTGTAGATGATAGGCAGTACTCATGTCTAGACGAGTTCCTAATGCTTGCTGTAATGTCTGCCAGAATCTTGAAATAAATCTGCCATCCCTATCAGAGATAATAGAGATTGGTATTCCATGTCTGGAGACGACTTCCTTCAAATACAGTCGTGCTAACTTCTCCATCTTGTCATCTTCTCTTATTGGTAGGAAGTGTGCGGATTTGGTGAGACGATCAACTATTACCCAAATAGTATCAAAACCACTTGCAGTCCTTGGCAATTTAGTGATGAAATCCATGGTAATGTTTTCCCATTTCCATTCCGGGATTTCGGGTTGTTGAAGTAGACCTGATGGTTTCTGATGCTCAGCTTTGACCTTAGAACACGTCAAACATTCTCCTACGTATTTAGCAACATCGGCTTTCATACCCGGCCACCAAAAATGTTTCTTGAGATCCTTGTACATCTTCCCCGTTCCAGGATGTATTGAGTATCTGGTTTTATGAGCTTCTCTAAGTACCATTTATCTCATATCTCCAAATTTTGGTACCCAAATCCTTTCAGCCCTATACCGGGTTCCGTCTTCCCGAATATTAAGATGCTTCTCCGATCCTTTGGGTATTTCATCCTTTAAATTTCCCTCTTTTAAAACTCCTTGTTGTGCCTCCTTTATTTGAGTAGTAATGTTATTATGAATCATTATATTCATAGATTTTACTCGAATGGGTTCTCTGTCCTTCCTGCTCAAGGCATCGGCTACCACATTTGCCTTCCCCGGGTGGTAACGAATCTCAAAGTCGTAATCATTCAATAATTCAATCCACCTACGCTGCCTCATATTCAGTTGTTTCTGATTAAATATGTGTTGAAGACTTTTGTGGTCGGTATATATAATACTTTTGACCCCATATAAGTAGTGCCTCCAAGTCTTTAATGCAAAACCAACCGCGCCTAATTCCAAATCATGCGTCGTATAATTTTGTTCGTGAATCTTCAATTGTCTAGACGCATAAGCAATCACCTTCGTTCGTTGCATTAATATACAACCGAGACCTTGCTTTGATGCATCACAATAAATCACAAAATCATCATTCCCTTCAGGCAATGACAATATAGGTGCCGTAGTTAGCTTTTTCTTCAATAACTGAAACGCTTTCTCTTGTTCATCATTCCATTCAAATTTCTTCCCTTTATGCGTTAATGCAGTCAAGGGTTTTGCTATTCTAGAAAAGTCTTGGATGAATCTTCTGTAGTAACCAGCTAGTCCTAAAAACTGGCGTATGTGTTTCGGAGTTTTCGGGGTTTCCCACTTTTCAACAATTTCTATCTTTGCCGGATCCACCTTAATACCTTCTTTGTTCACTATGTGACCGAGGAATTGAACTTCTTCCAACCAAAATGCACACTTTGAAAACTTAGCGTACAATTCTTCCTTCCTCAATACTTCTAACACCTTTCTCAAATGTTCACCGTGTTCTTGGTCATTCTTTGAGTAAATAAGTATGTCATCAATGAAAACAATGACAAACTTGTCAAGGTATGGTCCACACACTCGGTTCATAAGGTCCATGAACACAGCTGGTGCATTAGTTAAACCAAACGGCATGACCATAAACTCGTAATGACCGTAACGTGTTCTGAAAGCAGTCTTTGGAATATCATCTTCTTTCACCCGCATTTGATGATACCCGGAACGTAAGTCAATCTTTGAATAAACAGACGAGCCTTGTAGTTGATCAAATAAGTCATCGATTCTCGGTAGTGGGTAGCGGTTCTTGATGGTAAGTTTGTTCAACTCTCTGTAGTCGATACACAACCTGAATGTACCATCTTTCTTCTTGATAAACAAAACAGGAGCTCCCCACGGTGATGTGCTTGGTCGAATGAAACCACGCTCTAAAAGTTCTTGTAATTGGCTTTGCAGTTCTTTCATCTCGCTGGGTGCGAGTCTGTAAGGAGCACAAGCTATTGGTGCAGCTCCTGGTACAAGATCTATTTGAAATTCAACGGATCGCTGTGGGGGTAATCCCGGTAATTCTTTCGGAAATACATCGGGAAATTCTTTTGCAATGGGAACATCATTGATGCTCTTTTCTTCAGTTTGTACTTTCTCGACGTGTGCTAGAACAGCATAGCAACCTTTTCTTATTAGTTTTTGTGCCTTCAAATTACTAATAAGATGTAGCTTTGTGTTGCCCTTTTCTCCGTACACCATTAAGGGTTTTCCTTTTTCTCGTATAATGCGAATTGCATTTTTGTAACAAACGATCTCTGCTTTCACTTCTTTCAACCAGTCCATACCGATTATCACATCAAAACTTCCTAACTCTACTGGTATCAAATCAATCTTAAATGTTTCGCTAACCAGTTTAATTTCTCGATTCCGACATATATTATCTGCTGAAATTAATTTACCATTTGCTAATTCGAGTAAAAATTTACTATCCAAAGGCGTCAATGGACAACTTAATTTAGCACAAAAATCTCTACTCATATAGCTTCTATCCGCACCCGAATCAAATAAAACGTAAGCAGATTTATTGTCAATAAGAAACGTACCCGTAACAAGCTCCGGGTCTTCCTGTGCCTCTGCCGCATTAATATTGAAAACTCTTCCGCGGCCTTGTCCATTCGTGTTCTCCTGGTTCGGGCAATTTCTAATAATGTGGCCCGGTTTTCCACATTTATAACAAACTACATTGGCATTACTTGCTCCGACACTACTTGCTCCGCCATTACTCGTTCCGACACCATTTGTTCCTTTCGTTCTATTAACCCCTGGTCCGTAGACCTCACACTTCGCCGCGCTATGACCATTTCTTTTACACTTGTTGCAAAATTTGGTGCAGAACCCCGAGTGATACTTTTCACACCTTTGGCATAGCTGCTTCTGATTGTTGTTGTTGTTGCGGTTATTATTATTGTTGGGATGATTGTTGTAGTTGTTGTTGTTGTTGTTGTTATTGTTGTTGGGCCGTTTGTTGTAGTTGCGATTGATGTTGCGATTGTTGGGATAATTGTTGCGATTATTGTTGTAATTGTTGTTGTTGTTGTTGTATTGGTGATTCTTATCACCGTTTTCCTCCCACTTTCTTTTGACTTGCTTCACATTGGC
The DNA here is from genome assembly GCF_046630445.1 of Rutidosis leptorrhynchoides. Classification (NCBI taxonomy): domain Eukaryota; kingdom Viridiplantae; phylum Streptophyta; class Magnoliopsida; order Asterales; family Asteraceae; genus Rutidosis; species Rutidosis leptorrhynchoides. The sequence continues at coordinate 480,951,401 of NC_092336.1, forward strand.
CTCTTCAGCAGTCTGTTCTTTAATTCTTTCTTCAATCTGGTTCACTAGTTTGTGAGCCATTCTACATGCCTGTTGTATGGAGGCGGGCTCGTGTGAACTTATATCTTCTTGGATTCTTTCCGGTAATCCTTTCACAAATGCGTCGATCTTCTCTTCCTCATCTTCGAATGCTCCCGGACACAATAGGCACAATTCTGTGAATCGTCTTTCGTACGTGGTAATATCAAATCCTTGGGTTGGTAACCCTCTAAGTTCTGTTTTGAGCTTATTGACCTCGGTTCTGGGACGGTACTTCTCGTTCATCAAGTGCTTGAATGCTGACCACGGTAGTGAGTACGCATCGTCTTGTCCCACTTGCTCTAGATAGGTATTCCACCATGTTAACGCAGAACCTGTGAAGGTATGCGTAGCGTACTTCACTTTATCCTCTTCAGTACACTTACTTATGGCAAACACCGATTCGACCTTCTCGGTCCACCGTTTCAATCCGATCGGTCCTTCAGTTCCATCAAATTCCAAAGGTTTGCAGGCAGTGAATTCTTTGTAGGTGCATCCTACACGATTTCCTGTACTGCTAGATCCAAGGTTATTGTTGGTATGTAGCGCAGCCTGTACTGCGGCTATGTTTGAAGCTAGAAAAGTACGGAATTCCTCTTCATTCATATTCACGGTGTGTCGAGTAGTCGGTGCCATTTCCTTCAAAATAGTCAAATGGAACAAGTTAATCATACAGAATATTAAGAGTAGTTAATAGTATTTCGTAGCATAATATGAACTCATTTATAAAAGCTTTTTCTTCATATTAGCGTTTTATAAGTTTAAATTCGGGTAGTACCTACCCGTTAAGTTCATACTTAGTAGCTAATATACAATTCAACTACTACAATTCTATATGAAAAACTGATTATAATAATATTTCGCGTTCAAACTTTTATACAATATTTTACAAACTTACAATACCGCTTATTTTACATAAAGCATGAAATATAGCACACAATAACTTTGATACAAGATAGTTGTGAAGATAATTCTAGCTAGTACACAAGTCGTTCAGCAAAGGCAATAAAGACACGTAATTCATACGTCCAGAAACAAGTCATGCATTCTGGTTTTACTAGGACTACTTCCCATCCTTGGTCTTGTGGAACATAACCGTTATGTCCGTTGATAAGACAGCGTGTTGTAACGTCGTCAAAGGGACGAGGGTTACGTAATGTCCAACAGTCCCGTAACAATCTAAAAACCTCATTTCTTACCCCAATTACCGACTCCGTCACTTGTGGGAACGTTTTGTTTAATAGTTGTAGCCCGATGTTCTTGTTCTCACTTTGGTGAGAAGCGAACATTACTAATCCGTAAGCATAACATGCTTCTTTATGTTGCATGTTAGCCGCTTTCTCTAAATCACGAAGTCCAATATTCGGATATATTGAGTCAAAATAATTTCTTAACCCATTGCGTAAAATAGCATTTGGGTTCCCCGCAATATATGCGTCAAAGTAAACACATCGTAACTTATGGATTTCCCAATGTGATATCCCCCATCTTTCGAACGAAAGCCTTTTATAAACCAAGGCATTCTTGGAACGTTCTTCGAATGTCTTACAAACTGATCTCGCCTTAAATAGTTGTGCCGAAGAATTCTGACCGACTCTAGACAAGATTTCATCAATCATGTCTCCGGGTAGGTCTCTTAAAATATTGGGTTGTCTATCCATTTTGTGTTTTTATACTGTAAAATAGACAAGAGTTAGATTCATAAAAAAAAATACTTATTAATACAAGCAATTTTTACATATATCATAAAGCATAAGCACACTATATTACATATATTACACCACACGAATACAACTATCTTATTCCGACTCGCTTGTTTCATCTTCTTCGGTTTTGGTTCGTTTTGCCAAGTTTCTAGGGATATATGATGTTCCCCTAATACGAGCCGTAATTTTCCACATTGGTTTAGAAAAACCTGGTGGTTTAGAGGTTCCCGGGTCATTGTTACAACTTAAGGACTTCGGGGGTTGACGATACATATAAAGTTCATCGGGGTTGGAATTAGATTTCTCTATTTTTATGCCCTTTCCCTTATTATTTTCTTTTGCCTTTTTAAATTCAGTTGGGGTAATTTCTATAACATCATCGGAATTCTCGTCGGAATCCGATTCATCGGAGAATTGGTAATCCTCCCAATATTTTGCTTCCTTGGCGGAAACACCATTGACCATAATTAACCTTGGTCAGTTGGTTGAGGATTTTCTTTTACTTAACCGTTTTATTATTTCCCCCACCGGTTCTATTTCTTCATCCGGTTCCTCCTCTTCCGGTTCTGATTCTTCTTCCGGTTCCGACTCTTCTTCCGGTTCCTCTTAGGGAACTTGTGAATCAGTCCACGAATCATTCCAATTTACATTTGACTCTTCATTATTATTAGGTGAGTCAATGGGACTTGTTCTAGAGGTAGACATCTATCACATAATATCAAACGCGTTAAGAGATTAATATATCACATAATATTCACATGTTAAAAATATATAGTTTCCAACAAAATTTGTTAAGCAATCATTTTTCAAGTAAACACGGTCAAAGTCCAGACTCACTAATGCATCCTAACAAACTCGATAAGACACACTAATGCAAAATTCTGGTTCTCTAAGACCAACGCTCGGATACCAACTGAAATGTCCCGTTCTTATTGATTAAAAACGTTCCATATTAATTGATTTCGTTGCGAGGTTTTGACCTCTATATGAGACATTTTTCAAAGACTGCATTCATTTTAAAACAAACCATAACCTTTATTTCATCAATAAAGGTTTAAAAAGCTTTACGTAGATTATCAAATAATGATAATCTAAAATATCCTGTTTACACACGACCATTACATAATGGTTTACAATACACATATGTTACAACAAAATAAGTTTCTTGAATGCAGTTTTTACACAATATCATACAAGTATGGACTCCAAATCTCGTCCTTATTTAAGTATGCGACAGCGGAAGCTCTTAATAATCACCTGAGAATAAACATGCTTAAAACGTCAACAAAAATGTTGGTGAGTTATAGGTTTAACCTATATATATCAAATCGTAACAATAGACCACAAGATTTCATATTTCAATACACATCCCATACATAGAGATAAAAATCATTCATATGGTGAACACCTGGTAACCGACATTAACAAAATGCATATATAAGAATATCCCCATCATTCCGGGACACCCTTCGGATATGATATAAATTTCGAAGTACTAAAGCATCCGGTACTTTGGATGGGGTTTGTTAGGCCCAATAGATCTATCTTTAGGATTCGCGTCAATTAGGGTGTCTGTTCCCTAATTCTTAGATTACCAGACTTAATAAAAAGGGGCATATTCGATTTCGATAATTCAACCATAGAATGTAGTTTCACGTACTTGTGTCTATTTTGTAAATCATTTATAAAACCTGCATGTATTCTCATCCCAAAATATTAGATTTTAAAAGTGGGACTATAACTCACTTTCACAGATTTTTACTTCGTCGGGAAGTAAGACTTGGCCACTGGTTGATTCACGAACCTATAACAATATATACATATATATCAAAGTATGTTTAAAATATATTTACAACACTTTTAATATATTTTGATGTTTTAAGTTTATTAAGTCAGCTGTCCTCGTTAGTAACCTACAACTAGTTGTCCACAGTTAGATGTACAGAAATAAATCGATAAATATTATCTTGAATCAATCCACGACCCAGTGTATACGTATCTCAGTATTGATCACAACTCAAACTATATATATTTTGGAATCAACCTCAACCCTGTATAGCTAACTCCAACATTCACATATAGAGTGTCTATGGTTGTTCCGAAATATATATAGATGTGTCGACATGATAGGTCGAAACATTGTATACATGTCTATGGTATCTCAAGATTACATAATATATAATACAAGTTGATTAAGTTATGGTTGGAATAGATTTGTTACCAATTTTCACGTAGCTAAAATGAGAAAAATTATCCAATCTTGTTTTACCCATAACTTCTTCATTTTAAATCCGTTTTGAGTGAACAAAATTGCTATGGTTTCATATTGAACTCTATTTTATGAATCTAAACAGAAAAAGTATAGGTTTATAGTCGGAAAAATAAGTTACAAGTCGTTTATGTAAAGGTAGTCATTTCAGTCGAAGAACGACGTCTAGATGACCATTTTAGAAAACATACTTCCACTTTGAGTTTAACCATAATTTTTGGATATAGTTTCATGTTCATAATAAAAATAATTTTCTCAGAATAACAACTTTTAAATCAAAGTTTATCATAGTTTTTAATTAACTAACCCAAAACAGCCCGCGGTGTTACTACGACGGCGTAAATCCGGTTTTACGGTGTTTTTCGTGTTTCCAGGTTTTAAATCATTAAGTTAGCATATCATATAGATATAGAACATGTGTTTAGTTAATTTTAAAAGTCAAGTTAGAAGGATTAACTTTTGTTTGCGAACAAGTTTAGAATTAACTAAACTATGTTCTAGTGATTACGAGTTTAAACCTTCGAATAAGATAGTTTTATATATATGAATCGAATGATGTTATGAACATCATTACTACCTCAAGTTTAGTAGGTAAACCTACTGGAAGTGACAAGAAATGATCTAGCTTCAAAGGATCTTGAATGGCTTGAAAGTTCTTGAAGTAGGATCATGACACAAAAACAAGTTCAAGTAAGATTTTTACTCGAATTAAGATAGTTTATAGTTATAGAAATTGAATCAAAGTTTGAATATGAATATTACCTTGAAAAAGAAAGATAACCTACTGTATATAACAAAGGTTTCTTGATCTTAGATGATTACTTGGAATGGATTAGAAAGCTTGGAAGCAAATTAGTAAACTTGAAGGGATTTTTGAAGTATTCTTGAAGTGTTCTTCCTATAATGATTATAGCTTGATTCTTGAAGTGATTTTTGATGAAGATGATAATTAACTACTGGAAAAATACGTTCATAATAGTGTGGGTGTGTTGAGAGAGAATTAGAAAGAGAATTGGAAGTGAAATGGAGTGAATGATGAGTGGTAATTGGTGAGTGGTGAGTGGGGTTAAAAGGAGTTCTAGTTAGTTGACTAGCTCATGGTAGAAGTTAAAATTGATTAGTCATACATGACATAATCAAGAGTGGAATCCCATGCTAGTTCCTATTGGTAAATACTCATAGTAAGTACGTTTTGAAGCTGTGTATAATACGGGTAAGAATACGACTAGAATTCTTGATGAAAGAAAAGAATGGGAAAGTAACTGTAACCATTTTCGTTAAGTATGAGTGTTTTGATATATGTCTTGAAGTCTTCCAAAAGTATTTTAATACATCTAAATACACTACATGTATATACATTTTAACTGAGTCGTTAAGTCATCGTTAGTCGTTACATGTAAGTGTTGTTTTGAAACCTTTAAGTTAACGATCTCAATTAATGTTGTTAACCCATTGTTTATTATATCTAATGAGATGTTAAATTATTATATTATCATGATATTATGATATATTAATATATCTTAATATGATATATATATACATTTAAATGTCGTTACAACGATAATCGTTACATATATGTCTCGTTTCGAAATCCTTAAGTTAGTAGTCTTGTTTATATGTATATAACTCATTGTTAATATACTTATGGAGATACTTACTTATCATAATATCATGTTAACCATATGTATATCCATATATATATCGTCATGTCGTTTTTACAAGTTTTAACGTTCGTGAATCGCCGGTCAACTTGGGTGGTCAATTGTCTATATGAAACATATTTCAATTAATCAAGTCTTAACAAGTTTGATTGCTTAACATGTTGGAAACATTTAATCATGTAAATATCAATCTCAATTAATATATATAAACATGGAAAAGTTCGGGTCACTACAATGATACTATTTGGGTAATAGTTGATCGTCTCACCAAGTCAGCACACTTCCTGCCAATGAGAGAAGATGACAAAATGAAGAAGTTGGCGCGATTGTATTTGAAGGAGGTTGTCTCCAGACATGGAATACCCGTCTCTATTATCTCTGATAGGGATGGTAGATTTGTTTCAAGGTTCTGGCAGACGTTGCAACAAGCATTGGGGACTCGTCTAGACATGAGTACTGCCTATCATTCACAAACTGATGGGCAGAGAGAAAGGACGATACAAACGTTTGAAGACATGCTACGAGCATGTGTTATTGATTTCGGAAACAGTTGGGATCGACACCTACCGTTAGCAGAATTTTCCTACAACAACAGTTATCATTCTAGTATTGAGATGGCACCGTTTGAGGCACTTTATGGTAGAAAGTTCAGGTCTCCAATTTGTTGGAATGAAGTGGGGGATAGACAGATTACGAGTCAGGAGATAATACAAGAAACTGCCGAGAAAATCATCCAAATTCAACAACGATTGAAAACCGCCCAGAGTCGACAAAAGAGCTACGCGGAGAGTAAAAGAAAAGATATAGAGTTTGAAATTGGAGAAATGGTCATGCTTAAGGTTTCACCTTGGAAAGGCGTTGTTCGATTTGGTAAACGGGGGAAACTAAATCCAAGGTACATTGGACCATTCAAGATTATAGATCGTGTCGGACCAGTAGCTTACCAACTGGAGCTACCTCAACAACTCGCGGCTGTACATAACACTTTCCACGTCTCGAATTTGAAAAAATATTTTGCTAAAGAAGATCTCACTATTCCGTTGGACGAAATCCAAATTAATGAAAAACTTCAATTCATTGAAGAACCCGTCGAAATAATGGATCGTGAGGTTAAGAGACTTAAGCAAAACAAGATACCGATTGTTAAGGTTCGATGGAATGCTCGTAGAGGACCCGAGTTTACCTGGGAGTGTGAAGATCAGATGAAGAAGAAATACCCGCATCTATTTCCAGAAGATTCGTCAACACCTTCAACAGCTTAAAATTTCTGGATGAAATTTATTTAACGGGTAGGTACTGTAGTGACCCGAACTTTTCCATGTTTATATATATTAATTGAGATTGATATTTACATGACTAAATGTTTCCAACGTGTTAAGCAATTAAACTTGTTAAGACTTGATTAAATGAAATAAGTTTCATATAGACAATTGATCACCCAAGTTGACCGGCGATTCACGAACGTTACAAATTTGTAAAAACTACATGTTGTGGTATATATAGACATATATATATGGTTGACATGAGATTATGATGAGTAAGTATCTCACTAAGTATATTAACAATGTGTGATATACATAAGAAATGAGATTACTAAGTTAAGAAACTCGAAATGATATATATAATGATTATCGTTATGATAACGTCTACTAAATACTTATGTATCATATTAAAATATTGATACACTATATTTAACATACTAAAATGATATTTAAATATATCATTAAGTGTGTTAACAATAAACTACATATGTAAAAAACAAGACTACTAACTCAAGAATTATGAAACGAGACTTATATGTAACGATTATCGTTGTAACGATATTTTAATGTATATATCATATTAAGAGATATTCATACATCATAATATCATGATAACATAATAATTTAACATCTCATTTGATATAATAAACATTGGGTTAACAACATTAATTGGGATCGTTAACTTAAAGGTTTCAAAACAACACTTACATGTAACGACTAACGAAGACTTAACGACTCCATTAGAATGTATATACATGTTGTGTTTTGATATGTATTCTTACACTTTTGAAAGACTTCAAGACACATATCAAAGTACTTCTACTTAACAAAAATGCTTATAATTACATCCTCGTTCAGTTTCATCAACAATTCTACTCGTATGTACCCGTATTCGTACTCGTACAATACACAGCTTTTAGATGTATGTACTATTGGTATATACACTCCAATGATCAGCTCTTAGCAGCCCATGTGAGTCACCTAACACATGTGGGAACCATCATTTGGCAACTAGCATGAAATATCTCATAAAATTACAAAAATATTAGTAATCATTCATAACTTATTTACATGAAAACAAAATTAATATCCTTTATATCTAATCCATATACCAACGACCAAAAACACCTACAAACACTTTCATTCTTCAATTTTCTTCATCTAATTGATCTCTCTCAAGTTCCATCTTCAATTTCTAAGTGTTCTTCATAAATTCCATAAGTATAGTTTCATAAAAATCAAGAATACTTCCAAGTTTCTTAATGATTTATATCTATACACATGTTCTATATCTATATGATATGCTAACTTAATGATTTAAACCTGGAAACATGATGAACGCCATAAAATCGGATATACGCCGTCGTAGTGAAACCGGGGGTTGTTTTAGTTTGGATAATTAAAAACTATGATAAACTTTGATTTAAAAGTTGTTCTTCTGGGAAAATTATTTTTCATATGAACATAAAACTATATCCAAAAATCTTGGTTAAACTCAATGTGAAAGTATGTTTTTCAAAATGGTCATCAAGATGTAGTTTTTTCGACGGAAATGACTACCTCTTTAGTAATTGACATGTAACTTAAATTTCCGACTATAAACCTATACTTTTTCTGTTTGGATTCTTAAATTAGAGTTCAATATGAAACCATAGCAATTTGATTCACTCAAAACGGATTTAAAATGAAGAAGTTATGGGTAAAACAAGATTGGATATTTTTTAGCTACGGGAAATGTTTAACAAATCTATACAAATCATATCCTAGCTAACTTATATTGTATTATACATGTATTCTAATATATTATGTAATCTTGGGATACTATAGACACGTATGCAAATGTTTTGACATATCATATCGACCCATGTATATATATTATTTGGAACAACCATAGACACTCTATATGCAGTAATGTTGGAGTTAGCTATACAGGGTTGAGGTTGATTCCAAAAATATATATACTTTGAGTTGTGATTTAGCCTGAGACGTGTATACACTGGGTCGTGAATTGATTCAAGATAATATATATCGATTTATTTCTGTACATCTAAATGTGGACAACTAGTTGTAGGTTATTAACGAGAACAGCTGACTTAATACACTCAAATCTTTAAAACATAATAAAAATGGTTGTAATTATATTTTGATCATACTTTGATATATATGTACATATTTGTATAGGTTCGTGAATCGATCTGTGGCCAAGTCTTATTTTCGAGGAAGGAAATATCTGTGAAAGTGAGTTATAGTCCCACTTTTAAAATCTAATATTTTTGGGATGAGAATACATGCAGGTTTTATAAATGATTTACAAAATAGACACAAGTACGTGTAACTACATTCTATGGTCGAATTATCGAAATCGAATATGCCCCTTTTTATTAAGTCTGGTAATCTAAGAATTAGGGAACAGACACCCTAATTGACGCGAATCCTAAATATAGATCTATTGGGCCTAACAAACCCCATCCAAAGTACCGGATGCTTTAGTACTTCGAAATTTATATCATATCCGAAGGGTGTCCCGGAATGATGGGGATATTCTTACATATGCATCTTGTTAATGTCGGTTACCAGTTGTTCACCATATGAATGATTTTTATCTCTATGTATGGGATGTGTATTGAAATATGAAATCTTGTGGTCTATTGTTACGATTTGATATATATAGGTTAAACCTATAACTCACCAACTTTTTTGTTGACGTTTAAAGCATGTTTATTCTCAGGTGAATACTAAGAGCTTCCGCTGTTGCATACTAAAATAAGGACAAGATTTGGAGTCCATTTTTGTATGATATTGTATAAAAACTGCATTCAAGAAACATATGTCGATGTAATATATTTCTATTGTAAACCATTATGTAATGGTCATGTGTAAACAGTATATTTTAGATTATCATTATTTGATAATCTACGTAATGCTTTTAAAACCTTTATTGATAAAATAAAGGTTATGGTTGTTTTAAAAATGAATGCAGTCTTTGAAAAACGTCTCATATAAAGGTCAAAACCTTGCAACGAAATCAATTAATATGGAACGTTTATAATCAATATGAACGGGACATTTCAATTGGTTACTTCCCCATTGATCTTGCCCATATATATATATATATATATATATATATATATATATATATATATATATATATATATATATATATATATATATAGTTAAAGATCTAGAGAGAACCCATAGACAATGGCGGATCCAGAAAAAAATTTCACCGGGGGCGAATTTTTTTTAAAACGTAAGGATTTTTTTTGACAAAATATAGAGTTTTTGAGCAAAATTTAGAGGTTTTTGAGCAAAATACGAAGGTTTTTGGGCAAAATATGGAGGTCTTGGGGGCAAAATATGAAGGGTTTGTGGCACAAAAAAAAAAAATTCGGCGGCAAAATCGAAAAACCGAAAAAATTTGCACTAAAATTTCGAAATCCACCTGGGGCGGGGCCCCCCTTCTAATACATTGGATCCACCTATGCCCATAGATATCACAGATTAAGTTCAATCTGCACACAGATTGACTCAATGTGTACACAGATTGGCTCAAACTACAAACAGATTTAGTCAATCTGCGCCACATATTGAATTTAGTCTATGAGTTCTCTTCCACTCACGCGTTCATCTCCGTAGTTGCATAAACCGCCCCCACTACTGTCCTGGAGGAAATTCGGATCAATCCGAGGGCACTGCCAGTAAAACTCCCCTCTCCGCTGCCCCCGCATTAAGCGAAAGACGACTTGAGTGGATACTTAGGCCGGGGATGACATTGAGTGCAATGTTGCAGCCCAACGGAGTCGAACTCCTGACCTGTCGCTAAGAGAGACATGTCACTACCTGTTAATCTTCAACTTAATATTAATATTAACATTTTTTTTAAAAAATTACCGATGGCTCAACACATACTCTCTGAGGATTGAACGTGAATATTCACTAAAGATTAACAAATTAGCACCACTCAACTAAATATTACTCCACTAATGGACGTAATGCTTTGCTTTAACTACCTAATCTATCTTTTGGCATATATCAAGCTAAATAATGCCCCCTAAGGGCACATAATAATCACAATCAATAAACTACAACTTGCCAAGATTAATATAAATTGAAACGAATATTTATGTAAAATGACAATGTACGAGTTTAATAAATTAATTTCAAATTAAAAATAAAATTTTTAGTGTATTTAATCTTTCTTATCTTATGCTCTCACAGCATAAGTTAACCAAACCCAATAAATGAAACTTAGATACAATTAGATTATGATAAACACTATAGGTGAATTTGGAAAATTTCATTAATATGGTAATTTTGGAGGTACTAACAATTGTTAAAACAGTACTTTATTCTGTTTTTTAACAATCACGGAAACTAATTACAAAATAGATCAATTAGAAGAAAACAATTGTCAAACACGACGTGTGATTGACAAGGTTTTACGATTTATTTGACTAAACACTTGATCTATACCCGAATACATATTAATGATACCGCAACCCGCATGCGCAATGAGTATGTATGCGGGCACTCGCTAGCATGCGTATGTGTGCACTTGTATGCGGCATGCGGTATGCGGATTCGTATCGAATGCCTTTGTCCCCGGTACAGCGGTTACTTGGTTACCAAGTAAATATCTTTTCCATAATTATATCCGTGATTCAGGGGAGTTTGTTATGGAAAGGATTATCATTATCTCGGATGGTTCTAGAACTAGGGTTTGCCTATATATACAAACCCTAATTATCATTCTAACCACAATCACGTTACGTAACCATCATCTACTACACGTCTTATGTAACCAGCATCATCTAGCATCTTCTCAAGGTTAACAGGTTAGTTTCTCGTTAACTAGCACCTACGACCTTACTTGGGGCCTTCTGATCGACGATCGTTATCGAAGGTGGACTTAATCACTTGGCCACCCCACCGACATCATCATGTTGGCCAGGGTTATTCACAGTAGCTGGACCGGAGAGCCTTGTTCTAAGATCCTTAAACCCCACTTTACGCATTGAACAGACATATTAACCCTATGGTCAAAATATGCATGATCAAGTGGTGCTTTCATTGAGAGTCGAACTAATTCAAGACGTGTTTAATTGTTTTTTCTTTTAAAGTTTTGAATTATAAGGCTTGTTATTCACAAAATTGTTTGAATTTTTTCTTTAACAGTATCATGGCTTCCGGGGACTCATCGGAATGTACTCAAACAGATAATCAAAACACGCCGTCTGGTAATCAGCAGATGCAAGCTATGGCTACGGGGGCGGGATACGCGCCATATCCTCCGCCTGTATCCGGCGAGCCTTTTCAGAGGTATAAGCCGATATATCCAGATGGGATTACACCGCCAAGGGCAAACTCGCCAGTCACAACCACGCGGTTGGATTTTTCCTCGGTGGATCCAAGGGTCATCTTGGTAGGCACTAGCGGCGAAACAGTAGGCCCGCATGTGGTATGCTGCGGTCAGGTACCTATTTATAGTACCACGGTTTCAATCCCTTTGCAGACGCAAAGTGTTCAGCAGAATTCGTCGTTTACGCCATTACAACCTTGGCAACCACCGCGTCCAGTTTCGCAATTTCTGACTCCTGCGGATGCGCATGCATTACTTAATAGTTGGGGGTTTGGTGTCATTCCAGACGCAAACTCTCATTGGACGCCGATAACTGCGCAACAGCAAAGTACTGCGCATACGGTTGTGAAATGCCCCGTTCATATTAATTATAAACGTTTCATATTAATTGATTTCTTTGCGAGGTTTTGACCTCTATATGAGACGTTTTCAAAGCTTGCATTCATTTTAAAATAACCATAACCTTTATTATTGAATAAAGGTTTAAAAGCATAAATTTTGATTGTCGATCAAAGACAATCTCCTCAAAATACATGTATTTTACACACACCATTACATACTTGTCAACAATATATTACAAATACAATTCCCGAATGCAAGTTTATTTATTTAGAAAAGCACGATGACTCCAAATCTTGACGTTGAGTAAACATGCAACAGTGGAAGCTTTCTAATAATCACCTGAGAGTAAACATGCCTAAAAAGTCAACAAAATTGTTGGTGAGTCATAGGTTTTGTTTCTATATAATAATCATAACATTTAATAAGCCACAAGATTTCATTTAATTAAATGCGCAGGATCATTACAACTGCAAAAATCATTCATACGATGAGTCGCCTGGTAACCGACCTTAACATAGAGCGCTTAAGATATCTGGCATCATACATTCCACTATTCAAATGTATGACAAGAACCCTTCGAAGTACTAAAGCATTTCCACTATTCGAAAATGGGGGTGGTTGGTGCCCGTAGATCTACCTTTAGGATTCGAGTCAATTAGTGTTTTTCACTAATTCTTAGGTTACCAAGCATAATAATAATAATAAGTACAGATATCCGGTATAACAAAACAACGTAGAATGTAGTTTCATGAACTTGTGCTTATTTTGTAAAACATTTATAAATTTGCATGTATTCTCATACCAAAATAATTTAGATAGTAAAAATGGGACTATAACTCACTTGTGATGATTTCCGAATAGATGGTAATAAGACTTGGCCTTTGACAAATTCACGAACCTAATAATAATATTCTTGTGTCAAGATATATATATAATTAATATTCCATACTTATGATACTTGTGATAATTTTAATTGTCCATTGTTAGTAGTCCAATAGTCCGATAGTCCAACAGTATATATATATATATATATATATATATATATATATATATATATATATATAAATGCGTATATTGTGTTAGAATTTACTGACAGTATAATATATTGTCTTAATATAATAAGACACATAATATGTATATTGTCTGAAGCAATCCGCGACCCATTGTATACATGTCTCAGGCTCGATCACAACTCAAAGTATATATATATTATGTTGGAATCCACTTCGACCCACAGCTAACTCGAGATTACTGCCAATGGTGTCTTATAGTTCGTTCCAATAATATATATAGAATAAGTCAAGATGATATGTCAAAACTTTGTATATGAATCCACGGTGATCAAGTCATATATATATATGGTGCCTTACGATCTTTATTAAGACTATAATATATTGTCGTAGAACTTAATCACGACTATTATAAATTGTATTTCCATAAGTTCGGGAACAAGACATGTATAAATACATGTAGGATACAAGGTAAGTTAGCTAGGATAAGGTTAGCATCCATTTTTATTAATCAAAACCGTAGCTAAAAACAAACAAAAATATCCAATTTTGTTTTACCCATAATTTCTTCGTTACAAATCCGTTTTGAGTGATTCGACTTGCCATAGTTTTATATCGAACCGTTATTTATTAATCTAAATAGAAAAAGTATATGTTTATAGTCGAAAATACAGATTAGGTGTCAAATACAAGAAGATAGTCATATCCGTCGTAAGAACGACATCTTGATGACTCTTTTGAAAAACATACTTCCAATTAGAGTTTAACCATGAATTTTGGATATATTTCATATCCATATAAAATAAGATTTTTCTCCAAAGGAAATCTTTTAATTCAAAGTTTAAGATAGGTTTTTAAAATTAAACCCAAAACAGCCCCCGATGATCTATGACGGCGTATGTTCAGTTTTAAGGTGTTCTTCGTGTTTACAAGTTTTATATCCTTATGTTAGCTTGACATACTGTCATAATACATGTGTTGAAGTATTTTAAAAGTCAAGTTATAAGGATTAAGTTTGTTTGTGAACAAGTTTAGAATTAATCTAAACTATGTTCTTGTTGTTGTAAGTTATAAACTCATAATAAGATAGCTATATGGATATGAATCGAAAAAGATTATGAATAAGGTGACTACCTCAAATTAAATGAACAAAGTTGCTAATAAAATAAGATGATAATCTTGTGATCAAAGATATCCTTGATGGCTTGTAATCCTTGGAGTAGAATCATAGAATGAACAAAAGTTCGAATAAGATTTCTATCTTGAATTAAGATAGTTATAAGTATATGAATTGAACCAAAGCTTATATATGATTCTTACCTTGATAAAGAGGAGTAGATGAGTTAACAAAGTGTTCTTGAAAGTAGTTTATGATCAAAGTGAATGAAGATTTGCTAGTACTTGAAGTATGTGTGTTTAAAGAGTGTTTAAAGAGTAAGAAATGGAGAGAATACTTGGAGTTCTTGTGTGTGAGTATTATGAGAGTGAAGGTAAGTTAAATAGCTGATATGAATGAGTAAAAAGAGTGTTAAAAGTCATGGTTCATGTATATGGTTAAGAGACTTTATCAAAATTTGGAATATAGCATAATAATGCAAACTAGAAGTTAAATGTTGGTTCCCACAAGTCTCCATCATGTTTATCCTTGTCTTGTGACACATAGGGAAGCTAAGGAGGCTATAATTGGTATTTCATATTTGTATATACTCATAGTATTTAAGTAGGAAACTGGGTACGATACGGGTGTAAATACCGAATGAATACGAATAGAATTCTTGATGGAATTGAATGAGATTATGAGTATAGCTATCTTTGTTGAGTATAAGTATGTTAGTATATATGTTTAAGTCCTTCAAAAGTGTATTAATACATATTAATACAATACATATACATACATTTTAATTTAGAAGTTATTACAACGTTAATCGTTATATATATGTATATAGTCTTGAAGTCTTTAAGTTAGTAATCTCATTTTATGTATATAACCAATTGTTAATATATGTAATGAGATACTTAAATATCATTTAACAATCATGAGTATATATTTATATTCATATATACTTCATTAAATAATTATTACGAATTATGACGTTCGTGAATCGTCAGACAGACGGGGTGGCCAAATGTTTGTATAAAATTCATTTCAAATAACCAAGTCTTAATGAGTTTGATTGCTTAACATGTTGGAAACATTAATTATGTAAATATTAATCTTCTATATATTAACGGAAAAATCCGGGTCGTTACATTACACACCCGATAAATTAAATTTCGTCCCGAAATTTTGAATAGTACCTAGTTAACGTGCGATATCGGAAAACAAATGTGGGTACTTCAGCTTCATTTGTTCTTCTCGTTCCCAAGTGAATTCAGGTCCTCTACGAGCATTCCACCGAACCTTAACGATTGGTATCTTACTTTGTTTGAGTCGTTTGACCTCACGATCCATAATTTTGACGGGTTCTTCGACGAAATTTAGTTTCTCGTCAATCTTAATTTCGTCTAAAGGGATAATGAGATGTTCGGTAGCTAGGCATTTCTTCAGGTTCGAAACATGAAAGGTGTTGGAATCTTTTCTAATTGTGGAGGTAGTTCAAGTCGATAGGCCACCGGCCCAATGCGTTTTTCGATCTTGAATGGCCCAATGTATCTTGGGCTCAATTTCCCTCGCTTTTCAAAACGAATAACACCTTTCCAAGGTGATACCTTAAGCATAACCATATCACCCTCCTCAAACTCTAAAGGTTTCCTTCTAACATCCGCGTAGCTCTTTTGCCGACTTCGGGCTGTTTTCAATCGTTGCTGAATCTGAATGACCTTGTCGTAGTTTCCTGGATAATTTTCGGACCTGTAATCTGTTTTCCCCCACATCACTCCAACAAATCGGAGACCTGCACTTCCTCCCATAAAGTGCCTCGAATGGTGCCGCCTCAATACTAGAATGATAGCTGTTGTTGTAGGAAAACTCAGCTAACGGTAGATGTTGATCTCAACTGCTTCCAAAATCAATAACACACGCTCGTAGCATATCTTCGAGTGTCTGAATCGTCCTTTCACTCTGCCCATCAGTTTGTGGATGATAGGCAGTACTTAAATCTAGACGAGTTCCCAACGCTTCGTGTAATGCCTGCCAGAATCTAGAAGTAAATCTGCTATCACGATCAGAGATAATAGAGATTGGTATACCATGTATAGAAACAACTTCTTTCAAATATAATCGTGCTAATTTCTCTATACAATCCTCTTCTTTTATTGGCAGAAAGTGTGCTGACTTAGTAAGACGATTGACTATTACCCAAATCATATCATAACCACCTGCGGTTCTCGGTAACTTAGCAATGAAATCCATGGTAATGTTTTCCCATTTCCATTCTGGGATTTCAGGTTGTTGGAGTAGACCCAATGGTTTCTGATGCTCAGCTTTGACTTTAGAACAAGTCAAACATGCTCCTACAGATATGTCAATATCGGCCTTCATGCCTGGCCACCAAAAGTTTCTCTTGAGGTCTTGGTACATTTTCCCCGCTCCAGGATGTATTGAATATCTGGTTTTATGTGCTTCATCTAGTACCACTTTCCTCAAATCCCCATTCCTTGGTACCCAAATTCTTTCAGCTAAATACCTGATTCCGTCTTCCCGAATATTAAGCTGTTTTTCTAATCCTTTGGGTATTTCCCTTCCAAAAATTCCTTCCTTCAAAACCTCCTTTTGTGCCTCTTTTATTCGAGTAGTAAGATTAGTATGAATAATCATGTTCATAGCTTTTACTCGAATAGGTTCTCTTTCCTTTTGACTCAAGGCATCGGCTACCACATTTGCTTTCCCCGGGTGGTAACGGATTTCACAATCACAATCATTTAGCAGCTCAACCCACCTACGCTGCCTCATATTTAGTTACTTTTGATTTAAAATATGTTGGAGACTTTTGTGGTTAGTGTATATGATGAACTTGACCCCATATAGATAATGTCTCCACATCTTTAATGCAAAAACAACGGCGCCCAATTCCAGATCGTGTGTGGTGTAGTTTTGTTCATGAATTTTGAGTTGTCGAGAAGCATATGCAATCACCTTCTTCCGTTGCATAAGAACACACCCAAAACCCATTCTTGATGCGTCGCAGTAGATAACAAAATCTTCCATTCCGTCAGGTAACGATAAAATAGGTGCCGTAGTCAACTTATTTTTCAACAATTGGAAGGCACTCTCTTGTTCGGAAGTCCATTCATACTTCTTCCCCTTATGTGTCAATGCGGTTAAAGGTTTGGCTACTCGGGAGAAATCTTGAATAAACCTCCTATAGTAACCGGCTAAACCCAAAAATTGACGTATTTGCGTTGGAGTTTTCAGGGTCTCCCAATTTTTGATGGCTTCAATCTTGGCGGGATCAACTTTGATTCCATTACTACTGACTACGTGGCCAAGAAATTGTACTTCATTTAACCAAAAAGCACATTTAGAGAACTTAGCATAAAGTTGTTCTTTTCTTAACAACTCTAACACAAGTCTCAAGTGTTGTTCGTGTTCTTGGTTATTCTTCTAATAGATAAGGATGTCATCAATAAAGACAATAACAAACTTATCTAAATATGGACTACATACTCGGTGCATGAGGTCCATGAAAACTGCGGGTGCATTGGTTAAACCGAATGGCATAACCATGAATTCGTAGTGGCCATAACGAGTTCTGAAGGCTGTTTTCAGTATATCGGCTTCTTTAACCCTTAGTTGATGATAACCCGACCTTAGGACGATTTTGGAGTATACGCTCGAACCTTGGAGTTGATCGAATAGGTCATCGATTCGGGGTAAAGGGTATCGGTTTTTAATGGTGACTTTGTTCAGCTCACGGTAATCGATACACATGCGAAAAGACACATCTTTCTTTTTAACAAACAAAATTGGAGCTCCCCATGGTGACGTGCTCGGTCGGATGAAACCACGTTCTAATAATTCTTGTAGCTGACTTTGTAATTCTTTCATTTCGGTGGGCGCAAGTCTATATGGAGCACGAGCTATTGGTGTGGCTCCCGGTACAAGATCTATTTGGAATTCAACGGATCGGTGTGGAGGTTGTCCCGGTAATTCGTTCGGAAACACCTCAGGAAATTCTCTTGCAACGGAAACGTCATCGATTTTCTTTTCTTCTTTTTCAACCTTCTCGACGTGTGCTAGTACGGCATAACAACCTTTTCTTATTAGTTTGCACGCCTTCAAACTACTGATAAGATTTAATTTGGCATTACCCTTTTCTCCGTACACCATTACGGGTAACCCGTCTTCCCTCGGAATGCGAATCGCCTTCTCATGACAAAAAACTTCGGCTTTCACCCTGGACATCCAGTCCATTCCAATAATTACATCGAAGCTTCCCAATTCCACCGGTATTAAATCAATTGCAAACGTTTCGCTAACTAAACTAATTTTTCAATTTCGGGAAATTTTATCAACCTTAATTAGTTTACCGTTTGCTACTTCAACTACAAACTTTTTATCCAAAGGTGTTAACGGGCAATTTAATTTGGCACAAAATTCTCTACTCATATAACTTCTATCGGCACCCGAATCAAATAAAACATAAGCAGGTGTATTGTTGATAAGAAACGTACCGGTAACAAGCTCCGGGTCTTCCTGTGCTTTCTCCCCATTAATGTTGAAGGCTCTCCCACGACCTTGCCTATTTCCATTCTGGCACTGGTTTATGGTATGGCCCGTGATGTGTGAAATCGTGTATATTATTTATCAATGGAAAATGCGGGTTAAAAGATTACTACACACTAACGGGCAGTGTACCCGATCGTGTAATAGTATAAAGTTGGTAATTCCGAAATCGTTCCAAGGACAGTTTAAACGTGAGAATTAAGATTGTAACTAATAAAATAAAATAAGTTAATCTATGAAAATCGAAAGTACGAGATAGTTTGTTTTGTGGCTATTTAACGATTAGCCAAATCAAAGATTGATTAAAAATAAAAGAACAATATTTTTGTATTTTTAAATTTATAAAAATAAATGCTGACTCAATGAAAAGTAAAGATATTTGAATTCAATGGATAAAAGAATGTTCGCCTAGATCTCCTATTCGCAGTGTCGGATGATTTGTTATTAAGCTCTAGTTCAATTTATCAATACATGCAACTACAGAGTTGGTTTACCCAGAGTTCTCTTTTAGCAAACACGTCAAACTTGGATTTATTGGCTTAGGGTTCCCTTTCACCAAAGACCTCTTTCGTTTATGACATAGTAATTAACTAATTATAAGATTAAAATTCAATTGGTTACGCGTTCGCTCCACACAATTCACCCCTGTTTTGTTTAATCTATGTTACCCGGTTTACCCCCTTGGTCTAGTAAGCACCCAATTGGTTAAGACAAATCAATTGAAAACTAGTGTACTAAATTGAAACAGGGTTCCCTTTGTTCAAACACGATCACTAATCAACCTAGTAACAATAATCAATACCCACAAGAATGGTTCTTAATCAAAACTCATAATTATCATGCATTAATCAATAAAACATTAATGTATCATCTAAACACATACGAATATTCAATCTAGGCTTTAAATAGGACAAAATCTGAACCCGGCTAAACATGGAGCGGCGCGACAGATATCGCACGGCGCGCCAAATTCTTGCGCAGCGCGCTAAATGCCGTGGATCTGATTCCTGGCCTTCTGAAAACTCTCGAACTGATTTTCTAGCCTAATGGAGCGGCGCTCCACCTTTCTGAGCGGCGCTTCAGACCCTTTTTGCTGAATCTGAGCTGAAAACTCACTAATATTCGTCAAAACTCGAATCGGACCAAACTCCTTCACTCGTTTACATAGAAAATCACCAAAAACCATCAAATAACTTCAAATTTAATCTTCTTGGTCTTGGAACTCGAACTTTCACAACAATTATCAAAATAACACCAAATCGTATCCAAAAGGACCAAAATGTACCCGATATCACTAACGAAAACGCGTATGAAATATGCGATATCAAACAACCCCACACTAGAGTTTTGCTTGTCCTCAAGCAATCGAACTCGATAATAATCTTCTACCATATGAAAACTTCTTCATCATGTATGTAGAACCAAACTCGTAACTGACAAACCACAAACTAGCATGGGCACGATTTGGATGTAAATACCAACCATACCTCCCACTTGTATTCCCCGAAATTAACTTCCCAATCCTAAAGCAAATAGTATAAACAAAGTAGCTAAATATAATCTCGAATAGCGTACCAAATAAAATGAGGCAAAGAATCTCGAACCATAGTGTAAGTCTTCAAAGGAACCGGGAATCAAGTGGGAACCGAGCACCAAAGATATAACAATCGAACATGTGTGCCAAAAAGAACTCACGGGCTACCCCGCAATTGGTCAAGCCAATGCCTCCCACAGTACCTAACATCGTGAGATGTCGGTAAGAAAATAATGTGCTTAGGAGGATACACATTACGTCCAGATATCATCGATAATTATGAGGTAATCATCTAATCCGTTAAGTCAACCATAAAGATTGAGGTTCATCAGGCTTAAAAGCTGATATATTACCTTTCCGGAGGTTATCCACTGGGAATCTGATCAATCACTGACATTTTGTGTATCATGGTGCGCTTCCCATTTGGCTAGCAAATCTCCCTCATTGAGATAAGCTTTGACTACCAGTTTCCCTGTTTGACGTTGAGGCCTGGTAGATTTCCAGTCAATTTTAGCAATGACTTTTCAAGATTTTTCGTCACCCTACAACTGGTCTGGACTACAACTTCTTAAACAAATCAGCAAGTGTGTCGTTCGGGAGACTTGACTCCCTTTAGGATGGAATAGATACATCCTATGTGGTTAAATAAGGTGGTCGGGTGCAACATTGTCCTTGTTAGGAGAAACAATGAGGATCGCCCTGTTTAAGTTTTTGATCTAGCGCATGGTCTGGTTTCGACCACACGCTACTATCACCGTTCATACGGTTGACACCCGCCTTGGTGCAGATGACCTACGTATGAATTTTTATGTTCATGTAGGATTTCACATTCAAAGTAATGAATATGTTTCGAGAGTTCAAGACTTTCACCTCTAACAGTACCTCATCGTGAAATGATGGGTAATGAAATGGTACAGCTTAAGAGGTATACGTACCAAGTGAAACGGTCGGAAGACTTTACTTCCTTAATGAGTGGATCTGAGTCACTCGAGAATGCCAATCTATTTCAATTGACACTCGGTTTAAATCCCAAAAACCTTTGGGTGCCATAGCTTTTGACTATGGGTTGTGTTGTCAAAGCAAACACAAGCACGTAGCTATTGTTCCTAAAAAGGATAACACTAGTGAAGCTCTAGGCTCCTCTTCCCACAGTATCACACCATTGAATGATGTAATAATAAAATGATATAGTTTCGGAAGTCTGCTATACCAAGTAACCAAAAGTTTGTGATCTGGCACGTGATTCGGTCACAATCACGCTATGCAATCACCGCTCTCTCACGGTTTACACCCGTTTTGGTACAGGTGACCTACTATTGAGTTCCCCGAACTCGTAGGATTTCATGTTCAAAATAATGAACATGTGAAACAATTTTGGCTTATTTGAAAACACGAAATATACCATAAAATACCAAGCCAATTTTCAGAATAAAGGTTTTGGCCGAATTTTCAATTGTTTTTCTACTTTTTTTTATTTTAAACTAAATTTTCTATTTTTTTTAATTTTACCCCTAATTTTTATTATTTTTTTTACAACCAAAACCCGTGAAACGTCAAGTCTTTTTAAATCAAAACTAATATGATGATGATTCCATTAACAACCAACCCGAGAGATTTTACATCCCCCACCCACACTTGAGATCAAGTAATGTCCCCATCACTTGAGATCAAAAAAAGATAAAAATCGAAAGGGTTATGTGAGAAAGAAAATATAAAAACTTATCGAGTTAACCACTAATCGCGGAATGCCAGTGACAGATGGCGCTGAACTGACTGCCAGCATAAGAATATCGTCCATTCCCGATCATCACACCAATATCATCAATCATGCAGTTTTGCTGAACTTAATGCCAG
This sequence comes from Rutidosis leptorrhynchoides, assembly GCF_046630445.1. NCBI lineage: Eukaryota > Viridiplantae > Streptophyta > Magnoliopsida > Asterales > Asteraceae > Rutidosis > Rutidosis leptorrhynchoides. The sequence goes on from NC_092336.1 coordinate 480,974,120, forward strand.
ACTTGAAAAATCATTTCACCAACAAACCTAAGAAAATAAAACAAACGAACTACATAACAGGACAAGGTGGCACCACCCGATGTCGAAACGCCTCGTCCCTCAAATAAGTTTTAAAGTACATAAACAGAAAATAAAATTATTCAAGTACAGACCAAATGAAAAGGAAATAGTTTCAAACAAATACAACATGAACATGTGCAACAAATCAATCATTCCTCGGCCACAAGTCTCTGAACGGGTCCCAATCCACACCATAAGTATCCTGACACGCTTGGTACGGGTCATATGAAGGATCCGGTCTCGGAGGAGTAACTGATGTATAATCAGGAATGGTAGTCCGCGTCAGAATATACGCCTCCGGGTTCTGACGCATCTGTCACTGAATTTGTCGCTGATGAACCTCCCACTGATTGTGGGCCCGAATTCCCCTAACATTATACTCTACCCTGTCAACACGCTCTCCCAAATGACTCATCTCCGTTCCAAACTGTCCCAACGCCGTATTAATCGTACCATAACTATTCTGGTCCAAGACCCACATATCCTCGTTATGCCTGCGCTGCTCCTCTAACATCCCCTGATTATGCTCAACCTGAGCATCATACGCTGACCTGCTATCCCTATACTCCAGATGAAGACCGTCCACACTATTAACCAACGAATTTCAACTCTCTTCACCAAATGACCACGTACCCTGTACATTCGCAGCACTCAAGCTACCTGCCTCATACGTGGATCAACTAACACCACGTCCACGACCACATCCAGCCCCATCTCCTGGTTGTTGTTGTTGCTAATCATCATCCACCAAAACCCAACCTTGCGGACCTCTTCGGATAAACTCAGCTTTCGAGAAAAACAGAATATTAATGGGCATCGCCTCAACTCCCACTATATCACACCTACTAGTCGGGACCGAAAACGCCCGAGCAAATCTAGTAACCAAGTGCCTACCTAACAATGGGCGTTCTGTTCATTTATCTGTGCCAATTTCCTGAAACCATGCTCCTAACATACACGGGACATCAATCCTTTCTCTCAACTTAATCTGTTCAAGAATCCAAAGATCCCTTCGTTGAATCTTGTTCGCATTTTGTCTAGCCATAAACATAGTAGCAATCATCTTAAAAATAATCCGGTCCTCCGAAAGTCGAAGCATTGACTGAACACTCCGACTGGAACTAAACAGACCCGCGGTATCTTTCGCCACTGTTGGCCAATATTCACTTTCACTAAACGCCTCCGGCCCAAACACTTTGCACTAAATCAAGAACCACTTTAAATCGTTGTCATTTAACTCGGGATATAAATCCAACGCCCGAGCTACCCCAATCTTACTCATGTTCCGCTCTAAATCGCCTAACCTGAATGTCAAGAAATCTTCCTAAGTCGGAGAGGCTCGCGGTCGACAACTCACTGTAGAAAAGAACTCAATAGTCAACTGTTCAAAAAAATCTTCACATATTTCAAATAGCCTTTCATATGGCCTCAGCTCTTGCCCTGCATATGTTACCCACAAATATTGAAGCAATCTCCTGACAATATTATTACCCACTGCTGTGAGTTGCGTCCAATCCAAATAAAAAGTCCGTTCGATCGAACGGGCGCTGACAAGTGTAAAACGTTCTTCTAGTTCCTCATTATTCGAAATTTGTGACAACCATAGCTCCGGATTATTTGGTGGTTGTCTTGGTTCAGTGTTGCCTCGCGATCTCTGCACACATTAAACCAATAAAGAAAAAAAAACAACAAACTCAAAAGTTAGTGTTAGCAAAATAATAAGCACCAAAGTCCCAACACAACCAAAACATGTTACATGGTAAGTCACTTTAAAGACAATCAACAAATTAACCAAGTAACACTTGTAAACATGCCAAGAACTCAAATCTACGCATATCAAATTAGCTCTTAAAACATAGCAACACATCAACCATACCAAACATGTCAAACATTACTACTCTTAACACTTGTAACTTTCCCAAATCCAATAAAGTTCATCATGTTTGCAAACTTACACCAATTCAAACAACTACTATCAAACTACTCATCTCATCACAAAACACAAGTTATTTCTCTTCTAGCATGGCATCTTAAATAAATAAATCAAATATAGCTCAATTCATTCAAACCAATTTGACCCACCCATATGAACACAACCCCACACTAGCTCATGAACATACCAACAATTCAAAAACAAGAACAATTTCAAGTAAACAACTCTTCTATCTCTTACAAATTAGGATCCTCAACATACAAACCCTATTATCAAGTATAACTTCCAAAAACACCAAGTAAATCATGAAATCAAAGCATATAAGCACAATCTAACAAACCCATTACTAATTAGAACACAAAACCCCAATTAGACAAACCCCACATTAATTCATCATGTAAATGAAAAATTAAGCATGTAAATACACACAATTAGATGAAATTAGTAAGATAGAAAACAAATTCGGACCTTAGGGTTAACCATTCTTGCAAGATATGAAGTTAAGTGAACAAGAATTTGAAGTCTTGAGAATTAGGGTTTTTGGATCTATGTGTTTGTATGTGAAGAAAGTGAGATAGAATAGAAAGAATAAGGGTTTTGGGGTGTATAAAGGCTGTAAAATCTGACTCCTATTTTGTGTGGTTAAGAAAATTCGTTTTTTAATATTTAAAAACAAATCAGGCTGCCAGACAGCAATTGGAGCGACGCTCCAGGTAATCACGCGGCGCGCCGAATCATCGTGCGGCGCTCCATAGAACTAAAAATTCATGTCAAGGCTTTTTAAAGATCTGGCACATCAGGTACTTACATGTGGAGCGACGCGCAAGGTTATGGAGCGGCGCTCCAGTTACTGTTTTCTCAGAAATTCGAAATTTTAAACTCTTTTAAACCATTTTCTCAACCTAAAAACCAACAAACAACCCCAACAAAAATCCGAGCATGATCACATTGCACATATCATCAAACAAGCACAAAAACATACAAACTCTACAACAATGTGAAGTTTATTACCGAGTCATTCACAAGACTTGTTTCCAACTTCAAGTGACGTTAGGATCGGGTTCAACGTGAACCCCGTCATCAATCTCCAACGGACCATCGAAATATTTCTTCACTCGATGTCCGTTAACCTTAAAGGTAGTACCACTCGCATTTTTCAACTCAATCGCACCGTAAGGGTACACCTTAACAACCTCAAATGGTCCTGTCCACCGGGACTTAAGTTTTCCCGGTAAAAGCTTCAATCTAGAGTTAAACAAGAGCACTCGATCGCCCTCATTAAACTCCTTCGGACCCTTTAACCTTCTATCATGCCATTGCTTGGTTTTCTCTTTATAAATCAACGAATTCTCATACGCATCAAGGCGTAATTCACCAAGCTCATTCAATTGCCCTGCCCTTAGGCGTCCGGCTTCCTTCAAATCTAAATTGAACTTTTTAAGTGCCCACATCGCTTTATGCTCAATCTCCAATGGAAGATGGCACGCTTTTCCATAAACTAACCGATAAGGAGTGGTACCAATTGGCGTTTTGTAGGCGGTTCGAAACGCCCATAAAGCTTCATCGAGCTTATTCGCCCACTCCTTCAGATTTGACCCCACAGTTTTCTCAAGAATCCCTTTAAGAGCTCGATTGGTATTCTCAACTTGTCCGCTCGTTTGAGGATGGTATGAAGTAGAAACTTTATGGAGAACTCCATATCGCTTCAATACCTTCTCCATTTGGGCGTTACAAAAATGAGTACCCCTATCACTAATTAAAGCTTTAGGAGTTCCAAATCGAGAGAATAAATGCTAAAGGAACGAAATCACAACTCGTGCATCATTTGTAGCCAAAGCTTGCGCTTCGGCCCATTTAGACATGTAGTTAATGGCAACGAGTATGTAATTATAATTCTGAGATTTCAGAAATGGCCCCATAAAGTTAATTCCCCAAACGTCAAATACTTTGCAAACTTGGATGCTTTGTTGAGGCATCTCATCCCGTTTGGTGACTTTACCGGCCCTTTGAGAAGAATCGCACGATTTGCAAACCCGGTGGGCATCCTTGAAAATTGTCAGCCAAAAGAAGCCGGCATCATAGACTTTACGCCCCGTGATTTGGGGTCCAAAATGCCCACTAGTAGGCCCACTATGGCACTTGGTCAAAATACGCATACACTCCTCACTGGAAACTAACCGGCGTATAACCCCATCGGGACAACAACAAAAAAGATAGGGAGCCTCCCAAAAATAGTACTTAAGGTCACTGAAGAATTTCTTCCTCTTTTGATGTGACCATCCTTTTTCCAAGAATCCCCCAACGAGATAATTAGCAATGTCCACGTACCATGGCTCGTCCACCTTGTCCATTGCCATGAGATATTCATCGGGAAAATCATCATGGATACTCGATTCGTGAAGGACTTCGAGATTTGGATTCTCGAGTCTAGACAAGTGGTCAGTCGCTAGATTTTCAGCACCCTTCTTATCCCGGATCTCGATATCGAATTCTTGCAAAAGCAAGATCCATCTAAGCAGTCGAGGTTTTGCATCCGGTTTCGAAAATAGGTACTTCAGAGCAGAATGGTCCGTAAAAACAATAGTCTTAGATAAGACTAAGTAGGACCGGAACTTATCAAACGAAAAGACCACCGCAAGGAGCTCCTTTTCAGTGGTAGTATAATTCAATTGCGCTCCCTGCAAGGTCTTGCTTGCATAATAAATGGGTCGAAAATGTTATTTGACCCTTTGACCCAAAACAGAGCCAACAGCAAAATCAGAAGCATCGCACATAAGCTCGAATGGAAGGGACCAATTCAGAGCAATTATAATGGGTGCATTGATCAGTTTCTCCTTAAGAAGATTGAATGCCTTAAGGCACTCTTCGAAGAAATTCCACGGTGTGTCCTTTTCGAGGAGTTTGTTCATCGGGTTAGCAATTTTAGAAAAATCCTTAATAAACCGCCGGTAAAAACAGGCGTGCCCAAGAAAAATCCGAACACTCTTAACATCGGTGGGAGGTGGAAGGTTTTTAATAGCTGTAACCTTTACGGGATCCACCTTAATACCGTCCTTAGAAATCTTGTGCCCGAGAACTATGCCCCCTTGAACCATGAAATGACACTTTTCCCAATTGAGCACAAGATTAGACTTCTCACACCTTTCCAACATCCGCTCTAAATTAAGAAGGCATGAATCAAAAGTATCACCGAAGACTGAAAAGTCATCCATGAACACCTCCATGCAATCCTCTATCATATCATGGAATATGGCCATCATGCACCTTTGAAAAGTGGCCGGAACATTGCAAAGGCCAAAGGGCATGCGTCGGTATGAGAAAGTGCCATACGGGCACGTGAAAGTAGTTTTCTCCTGGTCCTCGGGCGAGATAGAAATTTGAAAATAGCCCGAAAAACCATCAAGAAAACAATAAAAGCTATTTTCCGCTAACCTCTCTAGCATTTGATCCATGAAAGGTAACGGGAAGTGGTCTTTGCGTGTGGCGTCGTTCAACTTTCGATAGTTAATACAAGCACGCCACCCCGTGACAGTCCTAGTGGAAATTAACTCATTTTTATCATTAGTGGTAACAGTCATACCACCTTTCTTAGGTACACAGTGTACCGGACTAATCCAAGGGCTGTCAGAAATCGGGTAAATAAGACCTGCATCGAGGAGCTTAATGATCTCTTTCTTCACGACATCTTGCATGTGCGGGTTCAACCTCCTTTGTCGTTGCACCACAGGTTTGGAATTATCCTCCATTAGGATTTTGTGGGTGCAATAGGAGGGACTAATACCCTTAATGTTGTGAATTTTCCATGCAATGGCCGGTTTATGGGCCTGCAGCATGGTTACAAGCTTAGTTTTCTGACCTGTAGTAAGAGAAGAAGAAATAATTACCGGGAGCTTAGATTCCTCCTACAAATAAGCGTATTCCAAATGATCTGGAAGTGGCTTCAATTCTAACTCTGGAGGTTCTTCAATTGAAGACTTGCTCTGGTAATCCGCATCACGTTCGAGTTCTTTGAACTCCTCCTCAGTCGGCTCATAGCCGTTTTCCATCAAGGTGGTCAAAATATCCACCTCCTCAACCTGCAACTCTTCATCAATTTCAATCAATGAACATTCTCATGTACCCTATAACTCTGGGAATCCCTGCAATAACTCAGACTGGACATTCACAGTGTTAAGAAAATAACATGTATCATCAGTGTAGGCAGGGTATTTTAAAGCATGGTCGATTTAGAAAGTTGCATGCAAATCATCTATCCTAAGGGTCAACTGTTGGCCATAGACATCAATGATACATCTAGCCGTATTTAAAAATGGCCGACCCAAAATCAGTGGAATCCTCTCATCCACTTCCATATCCAATACCACGAAATAGGCCGGGAAAAGCAACGACCCGGTCTTAACTAGCATATTCTCTATAATTCTACGAGGGAATTTAATGGAGCGGTCAGCTAGCTGAATAGTCATACGCATAGGTTTCAACTCCCCGGGGTCTAGCTTCAAGTAAATAGAATAAGGCATTAAATTAATGCTAGCCCCCAAATCTGCCAACGCCCTCATACAATCCAAGTTACCCAGTAAACAAGGAATGGTGAAACTCCCAGGATCCTCAAGCTTCTCGGGAAGCTTGTTTGCAACTACCGCTGAGCATGCGGTATTCAACCTGACTGAAGACACGTTCTCCAGCTTCTTCCAGTTAGTTAGCAAGTCCTTAAGAAACCTTGCATACTTGGGCATACCTGCAATCACATCAATAAAAGGCAAATTAATGTTAACTTTTTTAATCAAGTCCATGAACTTGGACTTTTATGCCACCAGCTTTTCCAATCTCTGCTTCCTCGGAAATGGGTGTAAGACCCTAATCTTCATTGTACAGCTGAGTAAATAGGGTACATGAAGTGTGGGTGACCTTGTATATTAAAACAGAGGTCAGTGGGCAAACTGGGCAGGGTGCGCTCAGCGCACACTTAGGGGTGCGCCTGGCGTACTCCTCACTGTAGCCGGGTTCTGTTTGTTTTATTCAGATATTTTGATGGGCATTTTGGTAATTTCACTTGTGGACGAGTTGGAGGTCAGTAGGTAAGATCTTGGGGTATCATTCACTCCATTTCCAACAACCTCATCCTATCCACTTCAATTTTAGAGAGAGAAAGTGACCTTCTTGTGTGAGAAAGCTCAAGCAAAGGAAGAAGGAGCTAGTTTTGAGTCTTAGCTCGAGCTATAAAGTTGTTCATCTCTTCTCTAGCTACGTTTTGGTTGTAGTGGTATGTTCTAACTTTAATTTCCTTACTTTGATTTTGTGTAAGGGTTAGGGTTTGGGTAAATGAAGAACATAAAACCCATATTTGGTGATTTTGGGTGTTCTTGGGTAAGATGGAGTCATAAAGACTCAATGGTAACTAACCTAGGGTTTCAAAATGTTAATTGATATTTATGAGGCCTAATTGGTTAGTTAATTACTAGCACACCTGGCTAATTGGTAAATGGGTGTTAGTTGGGTTAGTGGATGACCTGAAATGGGTGTGTTGACTTTAAATGAGTCAAAGGGGTTAATGATTGACCTAGTTGGGGATTATGGATATGAATTACCCTAATTATGTTATAGTTAGTGTTGTTGGACCTTAATCACTAGCTTTAAAGTGATTTATGGTGGTCTTGACCCTTAAGTGCGGTTTTGGTGAAAATGGGCATTTAATGCATTAAGTCATTAAATGCACATAAGTGAATTGTTGGTATTTAGTCCAACTAGATATTGTGTTGATTGAAGTACTTAATATATTAGGTACTTTGCATTGAAGCTTGCGGAAGTATAAAACCGTCACTGAATCGTTAAGGTGAGTGAAATAATTATATGTGTAGGTATATAATGTATTTATTTGTTGTAGCGTGAGATGTGAAGTGTCGAGGTGCTAAGACACCACGTTTCACGTGACGAGTGAAGCATCGAGGTGTTAAGATGCCACTCGAGGTGAAGCATCGAGGTGTTAAGATGCCACATAGGAGTGAAGTGTCGAGGTGTTAAGACGCCACTCCATAATAAAGGGTGAAGTGTCGAGGTGTTAAGACGCCACCCGAGGGTTAGTGATACGAGGTGCTAAGTACACTAATGGATGTTGTGAACTCCGATGGCCTTTCGCGGGCGCCATTCCCTTGTACGATTGGTTAACCATGGTTATTGTGTTGTAAGCGAAAGCATATTATATTGTTCGAGTTATATATATTTATGCGATTGTTATGCTAGCTTGTGGTATTGAAGGTTGGTAGCCTCGTATTGATGATAAGCTAATTGTGTTGCTAGCATGTATTCGGTATGTGTATTGAGTGTTTGCAAGTAGGTATATTATATATGTATGTGTATAATTATTGCATTCACTAAGCTTTGCTTACCCTCTCGTTGTTTACCTTTTTATAGGTTCGGACGTTGACAAGGGTAAGGGCGTACGGTTGGATTAGAGATTTCCGCTTGTTGTTTGATAGGGGACGCTTTTGGATGTGATATCTTTTTGAGTTTGACCGAGATTTGGGTAGTTTAACCCCAAATACCATGCTCTTAGTGTCGTTTGAAATTTAAACTAATGTGGTCGAAACTCGTGTTTTGTATGAAACTCGTAAAACGGTCGATGTGGGCCCCGTTTTGTAAAACTCATTTTATTATTGAATCGTGTGAGTTTTAACTATTATGACATGTTGTGAAAAGCGTTTCGTCTAAATATGTCGGGAAGTGGGAGATCTTTATTTGAAAAATTGCAAAACCGGACAGAACTGAAAACAGACATGTGCGCGCCGCGCACCCTGAAGTGGTGCGCGTGGCGCACTCCACTGTTATATAAAAAAAAAATTGTTTCGCGTATTTGGTTGGTTATTGGTTTGGGTTGTTACAAGTGGTATCAGAGCATGGTCTAAGGGATTTAGGCGACTTGAGATAGGTGCCTAGACTTAGACTTATTTATGTATGCGCTTTATGCGGGACTTGTAGGAGACGGGTCGGACCGGGAGTTGATTAGTGCTTAGGTTTATTTGAATTAACCTTGCACTACCTGTTTTGTGTTGTTTTAGCAAATCATCAAGCGAGATAGACGTCGTACTAGCGAATTAATTCGACGTGATCGCGTAACAATGATTAGCTACCATTGTTACGGGTTCAAATCGTGTCAAACAAGCGATGTACGACGATTGTTGAGCAAGATGAGGTAGTGTAGTGTATATGTATATACATATGTGTTAAGTCCTTTTCGTTTCGTTGCTTAATTTACTTCGTTTTATAGAATGAAGATGAGAAATGGACACGACACCAATGATGGAAGTACGAGTGAGGAAGTTGAACACACGGCCAAGGTTGAGGCCATCTTTAAAAGGCTAAAAAAGGATTTTCTTGACACGTTCGAAAGGTTTTCCAAGAGTCGGTTGATGGGCAAGTAACCGAAATGATAAATGAGTGAATGAATGCCGCGATCGAGGAGGCATTAGAAGCTAGAAACATTCATCCGCGTGGTGAAGGAGGTGATGGTAACGGTGGGAAAGGAAGGCGGGACTTCCATTACAAAAATTTCAAGGATGCTCAACCCCCGATGTTTAATGGGGTACGGGATCCGTTGAAAAGCACATGTTGGATTTCCGATATCGAGGGAGCTTTCCGTACCGCGGAATGTCCTCCCGAGAAGAAGGCGAGGTATGGTTCTAGTATGTTGCGGGAAGAAGCTAAGTTGTGGTGGGATGATAAAATCAACTTATATGGTGAGGTGCAATGTATGAGTTTGACGTGGGAAGGGTTTAAGAAGGAATTTTTCATAGAATACCGAACTTCTTCCGATCTTGATAGAATCCAGGACGAGTTTCACAATTTGCAACAAGGTTCAATGGACTTGGTTACTCTCAAGTCTACCTTCTTGGCAAAGACTCGTTTTTGTCCGGAATATGTTGGTGACGATCACAAGCTAATGAAAGATTTCTACCGTACCATGAATGACGAGTATAAGGGTAAGATTAGTCGAGGAGCGGCTAAGTCTTTTGAAGAGTTATTTGAATTGGCTCGGGGTTTTGAGCCGGAGGTTCCAAGAAAAAGCGATTTCACTTTTTCTAAAAGAAAGTTTGAAGGTTCTAGTCCTTCTAACTTTTCCAACAAGAAGAACAAGAACAAGAAGGGTTCTGAAAGTGTCAATAGCGTGAAGAAGGGCGCTTCCGGTGGGTTTTTTTTTCGTGCTACAATTGTGGGCAAGCGGGTCATATGGCTCGTGATTGTCCGAAACCATCTTCCGGAAACAAGCTCACTTATTTTAATTGCGGTAAAGAAGGGCATAAGAAGCCGGAGTGTCCCAATTTGTGAAATGATAATGTTAAGCATCTAGAGAAGGCGGCGGGTACGGCTAGGGGTCGCAACTATTTGTTGACGAATGACGAAGCCAAGAAATCTAACGAAGTTGTCTCAGGTACTTTTATGGTTAACTCTAATCCGGCAAGAATTCTATTTGATAGTAGTGCAAATTTGTCGTTTGTGTCTCCAAAATTTGTGCCTAAACATAATAGACCGTTAGCTAAGTTAAGTCGTCCGGTAGAAGTCGAAATAGCGGACGGCAAAACGGTGTTAGTGGTTGATGTGTGTAAAAATTGTGATGTTGTGTTTGGTGCCGAAAACTTTAATATTGATCTCATCCCGATGACTTTGGGTGATTTTGATATCGTTGTTGGTATGGATTGGCTCGATCATAATAGAGCCGATATTGCGTGCCATGAAAAGTTTATTCGTGTGAAGACCCCAAGTGGGGGAGAGTTAATTATTAACGGTGATAAATGGAGAAGACTTGTGCCGATATGCACTTTTGCACGGGCACGTCGTTTTCTTATTAGTGGTGGCATGGCTTTTCTTGCCCATGTCGTTAATACTCGAGATGAGCCACCATCCATTCGTGAAATTCCGGTGGTAAGTGAATTTGAAGACGTTTTTTCGGATGAGTTACCGGGTGTCCCGGCGGAAAGACAAGTTGAATTTCGCATTGAGTTGGTTCCGGGGGCTACCCCAATTGCTAAAACTCCTTATCGTTTAGCACCAATGGAAATGCAAGAGTTGTTAAATCAAACCCTAGAGTTGCTTGAAAAGGGTTTTATCCGACCGAGTGCTTCGCCTTGGGGTGCTCCGGTTTTATTCGTGAAGAAGAAGGATGGTAGTATGCGTATGTGCATCGATTATCGGGAGTTGAACAAAGTGACGATCAAGAATCGTTATCCTTTGCCTAGGATTGACGATTTGTTTGACCAACTCCAAGGTGCAACGTATTTCTCCAAAATCGACCTACGGTCCGGCTATCACCAAATGCGGTTTCGTGAGGAAGATATCGAGAAAACGGCTTTTTGAACGCATTATGGGCATTTTGAGTTTGTAGTAATGCCTTTTGGTCTTACGAATGCACCGGTGGCATTCATGGATCTTATGAACCGAGTGTGCCAACCTATGTTGGACAAGTCGGTAATTGTGTTCATCGACGACATACTTGTCTATTCGAAAAGTATGAAGGAACATGAACATCATTTGCGAAGTGTGTTAAAGACGTTGCGGAAGGAGAAGTTGTATGCTAAATTCTCCAAATGTGAATTTTGGCTAAGGGAAGTTCAATTCCTTGGCCACATTGTGAACGAAAAGGGTATTCAAGTAGATCCGGGGAAGATTGAGATGGTAAAGAGTTGGGGACGACCGACTATGCCTACGGAAATCCGAAGTTTTCTCGGATTGGCCGGTTATTATCGTCGGTTTATCCAAGACTTTTCTAAGATCGCTTCTCCATTGACAAAATTGACAAGAAAGAACGCAAGATTTAATTGGGAGAACGAGCAAGAAATTGCTTTTCAATTGTTAAAAGAGAAGTTATGTCAAGCTCCGGTGTTAGTATTGCCGGAAGGTGTGGAAGACATGACGGTTTATTGTTATGCTTCTTTAAATTGGCTCGGGTGTGTTCTAATGCAAAGGGGTAAAGTCATCGCTTATGCCTTTCGAGAATTAAAGGAACACGAAACGAGATATCTGACTCATGATCTTGAGTTGGCGGCGGTTGTTCATGCGTTGAAAATTTGGCGCCATTACTTGTATGGTGTCAAGTGTACGATTTATTCAGATTACAAGAGTTTGAAACATCTTTTTGATCAAAGGGATTTGAATTATCGTCAACGTAGATGGATGGATGTGGTGAAAGATTATGATTGTGAAATACTTTATCATCCGGGAAAGGCGAATGTAGTCGCAGATGCGTTAAGTAGAAAGAGTCACCACCCAGCGTTACGATTAGGATTGTTACGCATGATTATTACTAACGATTTTCTTGAAAAACTTGGTGTGATTCAAATTGAAGCTTACGTTCACAACAAGCATGTGGAACGAATTGTGGGACAATCGGAATTCATTACTATGGGTTCGCGTGGTTTGTTGTCTTTTCAAGGAAGAGTGTGGGTGCCTAAGATGGGGGATTATCGACGAGTGCTACTTGATGAAGCACATAAGTCAAAGTATTCCATTCATCCGGGCTCGACGAAAATGTATTTTGATTTGAGAAAGGATTATTGGTGGCCGGGCATGAAACGTGATGTTGTTAAGTATGTTGAGCAATGTGTCACGTGTTTGCAAGTTAAAGCTGAACACCAAAAGCCGTATGGTAAGTTACAACTGTTAGAAATTCCGAAATGGAAATGGGAACACATTACCATGGATTTCATTACAAAATTACCAAAGACGGCGAGAACCCAATTTGATTCGATTTGGGTGATAGTTGATCGGTTGACGAAAAGTGCCTTGTTTCTTCCCATTCGGGAAGCGATATCATCGGAGACTTTGGCTAAATTGTTTATCAAAGAGGTAGTCGCTCGACATGGGGTTCCTATATCTATTATTTCGGATCGAGATACCCGTTTTACATCTCGGTTTTGGGAAAAGTTTCATGAAGATATGAGCACACAATTGAAATTGAGCACGGCGTATCATCCTCAAACGGACGGTCAAACCGAACGTACGAATCAAACTTTGGAGGATATGTTACGGGCGTGTATTATTGATTTAGGTGGTAGTTGGGATGAGCACTTACCTTTGGTGGAATTCTCGTACAATAATAGTTATCATACTAGTACAGGGATGCCACCTTATGAGATGCTTTATGGGCGAAGGTGTCGAACTCTGATTTCTTGGGGTGAGATTGGTCAAAAAGAAATCGGGAGTACCGATTTGGTCTTAGAAACGAATAGTAATATTTATATGATTCGGGATCGTTTGAAAAAGGCGCAAGATAGACAAAATTCGTATGCCGACAAGCGTAGACGAATGATCGAATTTCAAGAATGTGACATGGTGATGCTTAAGGTTTCGCCATGGAAAGGTGTTATTCGGTTTCGAAAATGGGGAAAGTTAGCTCCTCGGTTTATTGGGCCATTTAAGGTTTTAGCTCGTGTTGGTGAAGTCGCGTATCGTTTGGAATTAGCCGAAGAGCTTGCGGGGATCCATAATACATTTCATGTTTCCCATCTCCGCAAATGTCTTACGGATGATTCATCTTGGGTACCGTTAGACGAGATTAAGCTAAACAATAAGTTAGAATATATTGAGGAGCCGATTTCCATACTCGATGAGAAGGTCAAAAGGTTGAGAAATAAAGAAGTGAGAACTTTTAAAGTTCAATGGTGTCGTAGTAAAGGTTCTGAATTTACTTGGGAGCCCGAAGAGTTTGTGTTGGTTTATCTTCCCTCTTGTCATATGGCTTGGATCGCGAGGACACGCTCCGATTCAAGTGGGGGAGAGTTGTAAGACCCTAATCTTCATTGTACAGCTGAGTAAATAGGGTACATGAAGTGTGGGTGACCTTGTATATTAAAACAGAGGTCAGAGGGCGAACTGGGCAGGGTGCGCTCAGCACACACTTAGGGGTGCGCCTGGCGCACTCCTCACTGTAGCCGGGTTCTGTTTGTTTTATTCAGATATTTTGATGGGCATTTTGGTAATTTCACTTGTGGACGAGTTGGAGGTCAGTAGGTCAGATCTTGGGGTATCATTCACTCCATTTCCAACAACCTCATCCTATCCACTTCAATTTTAGAGAGAGAAAGTGACATTCCTATGTGAGAAAGCTCAAGCAAAGGAAGAAGGAGCTAGTTTTGAGTCTTAGCTCGAGTTATAAAGTTGTTCATCTCTTCTCTAGCTACATTTTCGTTGTAGTGGTATGTTCTAACTTTAATTTCCTTACTTTGAAAGGGTTAGGGTTTGGGTAAATGAAGAATATAAAACCCATATTTGGTGATTTTGGGTGTTCTTGGGTAAGATGGAGTCATAAAGACTCAATGGTAACTAACCTAGGGTTTCAAAATGTTAATTAATGTTTATGAGTCCTAATTGGTTAGTTAATTACTAGCACACCTAGCTAATTGGTAAATGGGTGTTAGTTGGGTTAGTGGATGACCCGAAATGGGTGTGTTGACTTTAAATGAGTCAAAGGGGTTAATGATTGACCTAGTTGGGGATTATGGATATGAATTACCCTAATTATGTTATAGTTAGTGTTGTTGGACCTTAATCACTAGCTTTTAAGTGATTTATGGTGGTCTTGACCCTTAAGTGCGATTTTGGTGAAAATGGGCATTTAATGCATTAAGTCATTAAATGCACATAAGTGAATTGTTGGTATTTAGTCCAACTATATATTATGTTGATTGAAGTACTTATTATATTAGGTACTTTGCATTGAAGCTTGCGGAAGTATAAAACCGTCACCGAATCGTTAAGGTGAGTGGAATAATTATATGTGTAGGTATATAATATATTTATTTGTTGTAGCGTGAGATGTGAAGTGTCAAGGTGCTAAGACACCACGTTTCACGTGACGAGTGAAGCATCGAGGTGTTAAGATGCCACTCGAGGTGAAGCATCGAGGTGTTAAGATGCCACCTAGGAGTGAAGTGTCGAGGTGTTAAGACGCCACTCCATAATAAAGGGTAAAGTGTCTAGGTGTTAAGACGCCACCCGAGGGTGAAGTATCGAGGTGTTAAGATGCCACCCGGGGGTTAGTGATACGAGGTGCTAAGTACACTAATGGATGTTGTGAACTCCGATGGCCTTTCGCGGGCGCCATTCCCTTGTACGATTGGTTAACCATGGTTATTGTGTTGTAAGCGAGAGCATATTATATTGTTCGAGTTATATATATTTATGCGATTGTTATGCTAGCTTGTGGTATTGGAGGTTGGTAGCCTCGTATTGATGATAAGCTAATTGTGTTGCTAGCATGTATTCGGTATGTGTATTGAGTGTTTGCAAGTAGGTATATTATATATGTATGTGTATAATTATTGCATTCACTAAGCTTTGCTTACCCTCTCGTTGTTTACCTTTTTATAGGCTCGGGCGTTGACAAAGGTAAGGGCGTGTTGGATTAGAGATTTTCGCTTGTTGTTTGATAGGGGACGCTTTTGGATGTGATAGCTTTTTGAGTTTGACCGAGATTTGGGTAGTTTAACCCCAAACACCATGCTCTTAGTGTCGTTTGGAATTTAAACTAATGTGGTCGAAACTCGTGTTTTGTATGAAACTCGTAAAACGGCTGATGTGGGCCCCGTTTTGTAAAACTCATTTTATTATTGAATCGTGTGAGTTTTAACTATTATGACATGTTGTGAAAAGCGTTTCGTCTAAATATGTCGGGAAGTGGGAGATCTTTATTTGAAAATTTGTAAAACTGGACAGAACTGAAAACAGACCTGTGCGCGCCGCGCACCCTGAGGTGGTGTGCGTGGCGCACTCCACTGTTATATTAAAAAAAAAATTGTTTCGCGTATTTGGTTGGTTATTGGTTTGGGTTGTTACAATGGGAGCGGTGGTTGATACTCTTTAACTACCAGTTTTGCAGCAACAATTTCCGGTACCCTCACAACCTTCTCAATCACCTGTTCCGGCTCCTTTTCCCCATCCGGTTCACTAACAACAACCGGCTCACTATCCTTAACCAACGGTACTCGCAAATCATACTCATCGGGCTTCCTCGGTCTATCATATGCTAAACCACTTCGGGTGGTGATAGCATTAAAGTGCCCATTCTTCGGGTTATTATCTGTCTTACTCGGTAACTCCCCCGGTTTCCTCTCATTATTCTGATTAGCAAGTTGACAAATTTATTTTTCCAAATTCTGAATAGCTGCTTGTTAATTTCAAAACATTTGATCATTCTTCTCATTGTTCTGAGTAACAGTAGTAACAAGCTGAGTTTAAGACATCACAAGCTTTTTGATCATAGCTTCAAGGTTGGACTTTTTCTCTTCGGCTTGGGGTTTCTAAAAATACCCGGGAGCTTGCTGTTGATATCCTCCACTAGAACCTGGCTGGAACCTCGAACCTTGATTACCTTGAGGATTATAGGGATTGTTGAAATTCCTATTAAACTGCGCACGTCCCTGAAACTGATTGTTGTTCTGTTGACTAATATAAGCGATCTCTTCTTTCTGATTCATAGTCAAACTCGCATCACAATCTTTTCCTAAGTGTAATCCCCCACAAAATTCACAACCAACCTTAATACCATGCATGTCCTTCTCCAACTTCTCCAAGTGTTTACCAAATTTGTCTAACTTAGCATTAATAGACCCATAATCATCATATGCACCAGTGGTTTCGGTTCTCTTAACTGACGCTGAACGAGTTGACTCATGGTCTTGATGCCATTCGTGAATATAAGCAGCTTGCTTTTCAATAATCTCTAGTGCCTCTTCTTCTGTCTTATCCATCAAAGTCCCACCTGCTGCTTGATCAATACTCTGACGAGTTGGGATGTCACACCCCTTATAGAAAATCTGGACCTTTTGTAAATCATTCAACCCGTGTTGCGGACACGAGTGTAACATATTATAATATCGGTCCCAAGCATCAAATAGTGTCTCGCTGCTCTTTTGTCTGAATTGAGAAATATCTGCTTGAAGTCTAGCAGCTCGAGACGCAGGGAAAAACTTTGATAAGAACTTATCTACCAAAGTATCCCAAGAGGTAATCGCTCCTTCCGGTTGTTTATCTAACCATCTCTTGGCTTCTCCCTTAAGAGTCCAGGGAAAAAGCCTTGTCTTGATCGAAGTATCGGCAACCTCATACAGTTTGAACAAGTTGCAAACATCATTGAAAATACGAAGATGCTAGTTAGCATCCTCATTATCCTTGCCATGAAATTGGCAGTCAGAATAAATCAAACTCAGGATTGGCCCTGTAATTTGAAAAGGCTTAGTGATGTTCGGTTGAGTAATCGAATTGCCTTGGCCCCCTCGTGTGGCCTTCAACTTTTCTGCCATAGTCTGAGGACGATTTGGTTGATCATCTTAGTCAGCCATATCTTCAGTCTCGAAAAGATCTAATGAAATGTAAGATTCTTCTTCTTCTCTGATTTCAGGTGGTGTATCGGGCACCACAGTCTCAGAACTACTACTCAAATTAATTGTATTAGCACTCGAAGAAAAAGATGAATCCACCGTATACTGTTGCTCTTGACTTAACGCTCTGAATAACTCTCTTTCGGGTTCTGTAAATGGTTGAAGAATCGGAGAATTAGAAGAACACGAATGTGGCATGCACTACCTGTTATCCGCGAAATCACAACTAACAACTGATTAAACGTACCGATTCAACTGAGAATAACGAAAAGAAATAATAAACTAAAACTAAACTAAGAACAATTAGATAACAATCTTAATTTTTGACACAACTGTCCCCGGCAGCGGCGCCAAAAAAACTTGATGTGTGAAATCGTGCATATTATTTATCAATGGAAAATGCTGGTTAAAAGATTACTACACACTAACGGGCAGTGTACCCGATCGTGTAATAGTATAAAGTTGGTAATTCCGAAATCGTTCCAACGACAGTTTATACGTGAGAATTAAGATTGTAACTAATAAAATAAACTAAGTTAATCTATGAAAATCGAAAGTACGTGATAGTTTGTTTTGTGGCTATTTAACGATTAGCCAAATCAAAGATTGATTAAAAGTAAAAGAACAACATTTTTGTATTTTTAAATTTATAAAAATAAATGCTGACTCAATGAAAAGTAAAGATATTTGAATTCAATGGATAAAAGAATGTTCGCCTAGATCTCCTATTCGCAGTGTCGGATGATTTGTTATTAAGCTCTAGTTCAATTTATCAATACATGCAACTACAGAGTCGGTTTACCCAGAGTTCTAATTTAGCAAACACGTCAAACTTGGATTTATTGGCTTAGGGTTCCCTTTCACCAAAGACCTCTTTCGTTTGTGACTTAGTAAATAACTAATTATATGTTAATTATAAGATTAAGATTCAATTGGTTACGCATTCGCTTCACACAATTCACCCCTATTTTGTTTAATCTATGTTACCCGGTTTACCCCCTTGGTCCAGTAAGCACCCAATTGGTTAAGATAAATTAATTGAAAACTAGTGTACTAAATTGAAACATGGTTCCCTTTGTTCAAACAAGATCACTAATCAACCTAGTAACAATAATCAATACCCACAAGAATGGTTCTTAATCAAAACTCATAATTATCATGCATTAATCAATAAAACATTAAAGTATCATCCAAACACATACGAATATCCAATCTAGACAAACATTAAAGTGTTTAGCCAACCATGGCTAAAACCAAAATCACAAATAAACAATTAAGAGTATTCATTATGAAGATAAGAATTAAACCTAATGAAAATTGTGTTCTTGAATGATGAACAGATCGAGACGCGTTTCCGGAATGATTGATGTGTTAGAATGATCTTGGGGTTCCCCAAAAATCACCCTTTTTCGTTAAAAAGCTGCTGGAATTCGTCTAGATGCAAAAGTGAATAATTAGGGTAAATTTCCGGGCTTTAAATAGGACAAAATCTGAACCCGGCTAAACATGGAGCGGCGCGACAGATATCGCGCGGCGCGCCAAATGCTTGCGCAGCGCGCCAAATGCCGTGGATCTGATTCCTGGCCTTCTGAAAACTCTCGAACTGATTTTCTAGCCTAATGGAGCGGCGCTCCACCTTTCTGAGCGGCGCTCCAGACCCTTTTTGCTGAATCTGAGCTGAAAACTCACTAATATTCGTCAAAACTCGAATCGGACCAAACTCCTTCACTCGTTTACATAGAAAATCACCAAAAACCATCAAATAACTTCAAATTTAATCTTCTTGGTCTTGGAACTCGAACTTTCACAACAATTATCAAAATAACACCAAATCATATCCAAAAGGACCAAAATGTACCCGATATCGCTAAGGAAAACGCGTATGAAATGTGCGATATCAGCCCGGTTTTCCACATCCATAGCAAACAATGCCGTTATTATTTTTTCCGGTATTATTTGCTCCTTCACACTTTGCCGCAATATGGCCATTCCTGTTGCACCTGGTACATAACTCTCTACAAAACCACTCCGGATGAAATGTATCACACCTTGGGCATATAGTTCTTTGCTTTTTGTTATCGTTGTTGTTGTTGTTGTTGTTGTTGTTGTTGTTGTTGTTGTTGTTGTTGTTGTTAGGGTTATTGTTGTTGAGACGGTTGTTGTTGTTATTGTTAGGATTGAGGTTGTAGTTCTGGTTGCGGTTGTTGTTGTTGTAATTATTATTGGAATGGTTGTTGCGGTTATTGTTGCGATTATTGTTGCTGTTAGGGTGGTTGCGATTGTTGTTGTAGTTGTTGTTTTGATTGTTGTTGTTGGACTGGTGACCCTGATCACTGCTTTCCTCCCACTTTCTCTTTCCCTGTTTCATTATGGCCTCCTCGGCCGCCTCTTTCTTTATCCTTCCTGTAATTTTTCCTATCAATTTGTGGGCTATACGACTCGCTTTTTGTATTGTTGTAGGGTCGTTAGCACCTACATGCACTTGGATTCATTCCGGCAACCCTTTTATGAACGCTTCAATTTTTGCCTCTTCATCCTCAAATACTCCAGGACACATTAAAACCAGTTCGTTGAAACGTCGCTCGTCGTAGGTAATGACGTCTAAACCTTGGGTTGTCAGTGCTTTAAGCTCTTCCTTGAGCTTGTTGATTTCAGTTCTGGGACGATACTCTTCCTTCATCATGTGCTTGAAGGCGGACCATGGAAGTGCGTAGGCGGTATTCTGTCCTACGTAATCCATGTAGGTATTCCACCATGTCAAAGCAGTACCCCTGAAAGTATGTGTGGCATACTTAACTTTATCCTCTTCTGCGCAGTTGCTGATTGCAAACACGGCTTCAACCTTCTCTGTCCACCGCTTTATTCCAACGGGTCCTTCGGTTCCTTCAAACTCACTGGGTTTGCAGGCCATAAAAGCTTTGTAGGAACATCCTACCCGGTTGCCATTTTTTCCTCCACTGCTGGAACCCGATTGGTTATTGGTGTTCATTGCATTCACCACTGCAGCCATATTTGCAGCGAAAGCTTGAAGTTTTTCTGTGTTCAATTGTTATTGTCTAGTAGCTGGAGGAGCCATTTCCTTCAAAAATAGCCGACTGAGTTAATCATATAGAATTTTAGAAGTAGCAAAAAAGTATTTTGTAGCTTAATATGAACTTATTATTATAAAAGCATTTTCTTCATATTAGCGTTTTATAACTATAATAATGTTCATACTTAGCAGCTAACACACAAATTAACTACTAAAATTCTAATATGAAAAACTATGGTAAGTTATTACGTTACTACGTAATAATAAGTTGTAATAATAATAATAAACCTTCCATGCTTATTCTTATTATTATACAATCATAAGGAAAATTACATTGCGGATTTTCTTACAAACTTAAACATACAATATAATACATATTATACAATGCATGGAATATAGGGTAGTCGTCGATAGTTTAAGAATGACGAGGTTTCTTAGATGTTGACATTGTTTCTTTCTCAGTCAAACGTTTGGATCTTCGTTTGGGTAGTTCTTTTTCCAATTCCTTTCAATTGGTTCTTTCGGCTAATTGCTTAGGAACAAAACCACCAGTCGTTATACGAGCGGTCATTTTGTAAACTGCTTTCTTAGATGGTTCATGTGGATGGTCACAAACATTTTGGGTCATAATAGGTTCATCGGGTTTGGGATTGGGTATAACAGCCAAAGATTTTCCCAAATCACATTGTGGTTCGGTAATTTTCACAACTTCTTCAGGATCCTCTTCTTCAGGTTCCTCCTCTGGATCTTCTTTCGGATCCTCTTCCGGAACCTCTTCTGGCAATTGTGAATCTTCCCAATTTTCCCAACAATTTTTCTCTTTAATGGTAGTACCAAAAGTTAACTTTTCCGTTGATTCATAAGTCGTATGCTTTGACTCAACATCCGAATCACTTGATAAGTAAATGAAATCTGAATCACTAGAGATGCTTATATGATCGGATGAAGTCATCTATCACATAATAGCAAGCACGTTAAGAGAATGATATATCTTATAATATTTATATGTTAATAATCTTATGTTTCCAACAATTATATTAAGCAATCATTTTTAAAACAATTACGGTCGAAGTCCAGACTCACTAATGCATCAAAAATCAGATAGACACACTAATGAAAATTTTTTTGATTCTCTAAGACCAACGCTCGGATACCAACTGAAATGCCCCGTTCATATTAATTATAAACGTTTCATATTAATTGATTTCTTTGCGAGGTTTTGACCTCTATATGAGACGTTTTCAAAGCTTGCATTCATTTTAAAATAACCATAACCTTTATTATTGAATAAAGGTTTAAAAGCATAAGTTTTGATTGTCGATCAAAGACAATCTCCTCAAAATACATGTATTTTACACACACCATTACATACTTGTCAACAATATATTACAAATACAATTCCCGAATGCAAGTTTATTTATTTAGAAAAGCACGATGACTCCAAATCTTGACGTTGAGTAAACATGCAACAGTGGAAGCTTTCTAATAATCACCTGAGAGTAAACATGCTTAAAAAGTCAACAAAATTGTTGGTGAGTCATAGGTTTAGTTTCTATATAATAATCATAACATTTAATAAGCCACAAGATTTCATTTAATTAAATGCGCAGGATCATTACAACTGCAAAAATCATTCATACGATGAGTCACCTGGTAACCGACCTTAACATAGAGCACTTAAGATATCTGGCATCATACATTCCACTATTCAAATGTATGACAAGAACCCTTCGAAGTAATAAAGCATTTCCACTATTCGAAAATGGGGGTGGTTGGTGCCCGTAGATCTACCTTTAGGATTCGCGTCAATTAGTGTTTTTCACTAATTCTTAGGATACCAAGCATAATAATAATAATAAGTACAGATATCCGGTATAACAAAACAATCGTAGAATGTAGTTTCATGAACTTGTGCTTATTTTGTAAAACATTTATAAATTTGCATGTATTCTCATACCAAAATAATTTAGATAGTAAAAATGGGACTATAACTCACTTGTGATGATTTCCGAATAGATGGTAATAAGACTTGACATTTGACAAATTCACGAACCTAATAATAATATTATTGTGTCAAGATATATATATAATTAATATTCCATACTTATGATACTTGTGATAATTTTAATTGTCCATTGTTAGTAGTCCAATGTTCGTAGTCCAATAGTCCGATAGTCCAACAGTATAAATATATATATATATATAAATATAAATGCGTATATTGTGTTAGAATTTACTAACACTATAATATATTGTCTTAATATAATAAGACACATAATATGTATATTGTCTGAAGCAATCCGCGACCCACTGTATATATGTCTCAGGCTCGATCACAACTCAAAGTATATATATATATTATGTTGGAATCCACTTTGGCCCACAGCTAACTCGAGATTACTGCCAATGGTGTCTTATAGTTCGTTCTAATAATATATATAGAAGAAGTCAAAATGATATGTCAAAACTTTGTATACGAATCCACGGTGATCAAGTCATATATATATATATATATATATATATATATATATATATATATATATATATATATATATATATATATATATATGGTGCCTTACGATGTAGTGACCCGAACTTTTCCATGTTTATATATATATAAAATGAAATTGTTATTTACATGATTAAGTGTTTCCAACATATTAAGCAATCAAACTTGTTAAAACTTGATTAATTGAAATAGGTTTCATATAGACAATTGACCACCCAAGTTGACCGGTGATTCACGAACGTTAAAACTTGTAAAAACTATATGATGACATATATATGGTTATATATATAGTTAACATGATATTATGATAAGTAAACATATCATTAAGTATATTAATAATGAACTACATATGTAAAAACAAGACTACTAACTTAATGATTTTGAAACGAGACATATATGTAACGATTATCGTTGTAACGACATTTAATGTATATATATCATATTAAGAGATATTTGTACATCATAATATCATGATAATATTATAATTTAAAATCTCATTTGATATTATAAACATTGGGTTAACAACATTTAACAAGATCGTTAACCTAAAGGTTTCAAAACAACACTTACATGTAACGACTAACGATGACTTAACGACTCAGTTAAAATGTATATACATGTAGTGTTTTAATATATATTCATACACTTTTGAAAGACTTCAAGACACTTATCAAAATACTTCTACTTAACAAAAATGCTTACAATTACATCCTCGTTCAGTTTCATCAACAATTCTACTCGTATGCACCCGTATTCGTACTCGTACAATACACAGCTTTTAGATGTATGTACTATTGGTATATACACTCTAATGATCAGCTCTTAGCAGCCCATGTGAGTCACTTAACACATGTGGGAACCGTCATTTGGCAACTAGCATGAAATATCTCATAAAATTACAAAAATATGAGTAATCATTCATGACTTATTTACATGAAAACAAAATTACATATCCTTTATATCTAATCCATACACCAACGACCAAAAACACCTACAAACACTTTCATTCTTCAATTTTCTTCATCTAATTGATCTCTCTCAAGTTTTATCTTCAAGTTCTAAGTGTTCTTCATAAATTCTACAAGTTCTAGTTTCATAAAATCAAGAATACTTCCAAGTTTGCTAGCTTACTTCCAATCTTGTAGAGTGATCATCCAACCTCAAGAAATCTTTCTTATTTACAGTAATATATCTTTCTAATACAAGGTAATACTCATATTCAAACTTTGATTCAATTTCTATAACTATAACAATCTTATTTCGAGTGAAAATCTTACTTGAACTGTTTTCGTGTCATGATTCTGCTTCAAGAACTTTCAAGCCATCCAAGGATCCTTTGAAGCTAGATCCATTTTTCTCATTTCTAGTAGCTTTATCCAGAAAACTTGAGGTAGTAATTATGTTCATAACATCATTCGATTCATACATATAAAGCTATCTTATTCGAAGGTTTAAACTTGTAATCACTAGAACATAGTTTAGTTAATTCTAAACTTGTTCGCAAACAAAAGTTAATCCTTCTAAATTGATTTTTAAAATCAAAAAAACACATGTTCTATATCTATATGATATGCTAACTTAATGATTTAAAACCTGGAAACACGAAAAACACCGTAAAACCGGATTTACGCCGTCGTAGTAACACCGCGGACTGTTTTGGGCTAGTTAATTAAAAACTATGATAAACTTTGATTTAAAAGTTGTTCTTCTGGAAAAATGATTTTTCTTATGAACATGAAACTATATCCAAAAAATCATGGTTAAACTCAAAGTGAAAGTATGTTTTCTAAAATGGTCATCTAGACGTCGTTCTTTCGACTGAAATGACTACCTTTACAAAAACGACTTGTAACTTATATTTCTGACTATAAACCTATACTTTTTCTGTTTAGATTCGTAAAATAGAGTTCAATATGAAACCATAGCAATTTGATTCACTCAAAACGGATTTAAAATGAAGAAGTTATGGGTAAAACAAGATTGGATAATTTTTCTTGTTGTAGCAACGTGAAAATTGGTAACAAATCTATATTAATCATATCCTAGCTAACTTATATTATATTATACATGTATTCGAATATATTATGTAATCTTGAGATACCATAGACACGTATGCAAATGTTTTGACATATCATATCGACCCATGTGTATATATTATTTGGAACAACCATAGACACTCTATATGCAGTAATGTGGGAGTTAGCTATACAGGGTTGAGGTTGATTCTAAAAATATATATACTTTGAGTTGTGATCTAGCCTGAGACGTGTATATACTGGGTCGTGGATTGATTCAAGATAATATATATCAATTTTTTTCTGTACATCTAACGTTGGACAACTAGTTGTAGGTTACTAACGAGGACAGCTGACTTAATAAACTTAAAACATCAAATTGTATTAAAAGTGTTGTAAATATATTTTGAATATACTTTGATATATATGTACATATTTGTTATAGGTTCGTGAATCGACCAGTGGCCAAGTCTTACTTCCCGACGAAGTAAAAATCTGTGAAAGTGAGTTATAGTCCCACTTTTAAAATCTAATATTTTTGGGATGAGAATACATGCAGGTTTTATAAATGATTTACAAAATAGACACAAGTACGTAAAACTACATTCTATGATTGAATTATCGAAATCGAATATGCCCCTTTTTATTAAGTCTGGTAATCTTAGAATTAGGGAACAGACACCCTAATTGACGCGAATCCTAAAGATAGATCTATTGGGCCTAACAAACCCCATCCAAAGTACTGGATGCTTTAGTACTTCGAAATTTATATCATATCCGAAGGGTGTCCCGGAATGATGGGGATATTCTTATAAATGCATCTTGTTAATGTCGGTTACCAGGTGTTCACCATATGAATGATTTTTTATCTCTATGTATGGGATGTATATTGAAATATGAAATCTTGTGGTCTATTGTTACGATTTGATATATATAGGTTAAACCTATAACTCACCAACATTTTTGTTGACGTTTAAAGCATGTTTATTCTCAGGTGAATATTAAGAGCTTCCGCTGTTGCATACTAAAATAAGGACAAGATTTGGAGTCCATGTTTGTATGATATTATGTAAAAACTACATTCAAAAAACATATGTCGATGTAATATATTTCTATTGTAAACTATTATGTAATGGTCGTGTGTAAACAGTATATTTTAGATTATCATTATTTGATAATCTACGTAATGCTTTTGAAACCTTTATTGATAAAATAAAGGTTATGGTTGTTTTAAAAATGAATGCAGTCTTTGAAAAACGTCTCATATAGAGGTCAAAACCTCGCAACGAAATCAATTAATATGGAACGTTTATAATCAATATGAACGAGACATTTCAGTTGGTATCCGAGCGTTGGTCTTAGAGAACTAGAATTTTGCATTAGTGTGTCTTATTGAGTTTGTTAGGATGCATTAGTGAGTCTGGACTTCGACCGTGTTTACTTGAAAAATGATTGCTTAACAAATTTTGTTGGAAACTATATATTTTTAACATGTGAATATTATGTGATATATTAATCTCTTAACGCGTTTGATATTATGTGATAGATGTCTACCTCTAGAACAAGTCCCATTGACTCACCTAATAATAATGAAGAGTCAAATGTAAATTGGAATGATTCGTGGACTGACTCACAAGTTCCCGAAGAGGAACCGGAAGAAGAGTCGGAACCGGAAGAAGAATCGGAACCGGAAGAAGAATCGGAACCGGAAGAAGAAATAGAACCAGTGGGGGAAATAATAAAACGGTTAAGTAGAAGAAAATCCTCAACCTACCGACCAAAGTTAATTATGGTCAATGGTGTTTCCGCCAAGGAAGCAAAGTATTGGGAGGATTACCAATTCTCCGATGAATCGGATCCCGACAAGGATTCCGATGATGTTATAGAAATTACCCCAACACAATTTAATAAGGCAAAAGAGAACAATAAGGGAAAGGGCATAAAAATAGAGAAATTTGATTCCAAACCCGATGAACTTTATATGTATCATCAACACCCGTATTTCTTAAGTTGTGACAATAACCCGGGAACCTCTAAACCACCAGGTTTTTCTAAACCAATGTGGAAAACGACGGATCATATTAGGGGAACATCATATATCCCTAGAAACTTGGCAAAACGAACCAAAAACGAAGAAGAAGAAACGAGCGAGTTGGAATAAGATAGTTGTATTCGTGTGCTGTAATATATGTAATATAGTGTGCTTTTGCTTTATGATATATGTAAAAATTGCTTGTATTAATAAGTATTTTTTTATGAATCTAACTCTTGTCTATTTTACAGTATAAAAACACAAAATGGATAGACAACCCAATATTTTAAGAGACCTACCCGGAGACATGATTGATGAAATCTTGTCTAGAGTCGGTCAGAATTCCTCGGCACAACTATTTAAGGCGAGATCAGTTTGTAAGATATTCGAAGAACGTTCCAAGAATGCCTTGATTTATAAAAGGCTTTCGTTCGAAAGATGGGGGATATCACATTGGGAAATCCATAAGTTACGATGTATTTATTTTGACGCATATATTGCGGGGAACCCAAATGCTATTTTACGCAACGGGTTAAGAAATTATTTTGACTCAATATATCCGAATATAGGACTTCGGGATTTAGAAAAAGCGGCTAACATGCAACATAAAGAAGCATGTTATGCTTACGGGTTAGTAACGTTCGCTTCTCACCAAAGTGAGAACGGGAACATCGGGCTACAACTATTAAACAAAACGTTCCCACAAGTGACGGAGTCGGTAATTGGGGTAAGAAATGAGGTTTTTAGGTTATTACGAGACTGTTGGTCATTACGTAACCTTCATCCTTTTGACGACGTTACAACACATTGTCTTACTATCGGTCACAACGGTTATGTTCCACAAAACCAAGGATGAGAAGTGGTATTAGTAAAACCAGAATGCATGACTTGTTTCTGGACGTATGAATTACGTGTCTTTATTGCCTTTGCTGAACGCCTTATTTATTAACTAGAATTATCTTCGCAACTACTTTGTATCAAAGTTTTATGTGCTATATTTCATGCTATATGTAAAAAAAAAAAAGCGGTATTGTAAGTTTGCAAGTTATTGTATAAAGGTTTGAATATGATTTTTTTTTTTTTTTTTTTTTTTGTGATTAGTTTTTTATATAGAATTGTAGTAGTTGAAATGGTATGTTAGCTACTAAGTATGAACTTAACGGGTAGGTACTGTAACAGACTGAAACCCGGGCTAGTTGTAAGTTGCCTATTTTGCCCTTAGGGTTTATGCTTAGTCTTAAGTGCTTTTATTTTAATTATTTTATTAGTGTTTTATTATAATTGTGTTGTGACCAGTTTGTGACAAGGGTCCCAGAACAGGTTTGTTTATTTAATTTGGACCTCGTTTGGGCTACCTAATCTTGTGCGAAAAATTTTAGATAACTGGTAAATACCCGTGTGTGATGGGGTATTATTTTTTAACACATAAGAGTGTAATATCTGGATGTTTCCATCCATTTCACCTAATTTCCCAAAACTAGAACGTACCTAAACTCTTTCACTCTCAAAACCCTAATAAAATTCAAGTAAGAAATTAGATCAAGTAGCTTAAGTGACTAATTTCTTGTATCCTTGTGATCATCTAATCAGGTTTGTTTACTTGAATCCTTGCTTTGATTCTTGATTAATTGAGTTTTTGTGTTCTTGAATAAAAGTGTGATTTTAAGCTTGAATCTTCATTTTTGGTGTTTGTTATGCTTAATTGATGTTAGAAATAGGTTGTATATATGTTTAGTAGCTTCCATGTGCTTAAAAACGGATCAAAAACACTCAAAAATCGAGTTTTGGGCGAAAAAATCACGAAATCAGCGAATGTGTTCGAACCAGTTGCTACAGTATTTTGCTACAGTACCGAGTTGCTACAGTGCCTGAGGTGCTACAGTGTCACTGTTTGCTACAGTACCGAGTTGCTACAGTGTCACTATTTGCTACAGTGTTCGGTATTTTGCTACAGTGTCACTATTTGCTACAGTACCCCCGAGTTGCTACAGTACCGATTTGCTACAGTGTCACTATTGCTGCAGTACCGAGTTGCTACAGTGCCACTATTTGCTACAGTACTTTTTATGAAATTGAAACGGGCGTAACTTTCAAAACGTAACTCCGTTTTTGATGAATAAACTATCGTTGGAATCGTAATAAAGAATACTTTTTAATGGTGAACTTTTAAGAAACTAGATCAAACTGGTTTTGGGCCGAAAAAGGAGTTTTAGTGTGTATATCGTGTTTTGCACGCACCTGTATGCCATTATTGAGTGGAGTCATGATGTAGACTCATAAAATTATGAATATATGGTGTTATGACCTAATTAATCATATGAAATGATTATATTATTTATTGGATATGTATATTAACTTTGTTTGTGTTGTTCTCAGGTTATAAGGACAAGGAGGAAGCTCAGAAATAATAACTGAGCAGTTGCTGGTAATTGGTGAGTGGGTCTATCTACGGATAGAGTTTAAGTAGCATATCATGCTACTGTGGTTGACTCTTTTACCATGCATAGTGTAGGAATTGCTATGATAGAATAATATCGTTTGCCTGATGTTGTATGTGAATTATGTGTACACTGTGTGAATGGCACCAGTCGAGCCTAGGGAGACTGGGGACTCGAGACCGTGCCTAGGAGAGGTTAGAGTCCGTATGAGGTCAACCGTGCCTAGGGGAGGTTGGGTCCATAGGCTACTGATTGTGGAGTATAGTGTGAATGATGCATCCCCTGCATCTGGATAACTATACTGTGAATTGAGTAGCAGGGACTATCGGTAGACTCAGGCCCGATCAGCTGAGAGTCGTGTGCTCGTACAAGCCGCCGATCCTCATATTGTCTTATTGTATGCTAGTTGGTAGTTAGCAAGTGTTGTTGTTAGTATATAGCTTGTGTGTGGCTTAAGCTATATCTGTTAGATAGATTTCATTCACTTAGCGGTGCGCTAATCCCCTACATGTTTCCCCCTTTTGCAGGTTTAGGTACTGCTAGTCGGGATGGGTGCTATTGCAGAAGACATGTTTGACAACCCAACTCTGATGTGGACTTTTGTATAAATAATGTGTTGTGATAACGTAACACCGTTGTGTAAACTTAAATGTAATGACGTGACTTATATTGTGTTTGTTAATAAAGTCTTCCGCTGTGTATTTTAAAAAAAAAAAAAAAAAGGCCAGTGTTACAAGTTGGTATCAGAGCATGGTTTGGCAGCAAATACGTGCGCGTATTTTGTTCCCAAACCCTGAGGCAAGTCAAACATGTCTGTGGGAGTGGGGGCTAAGTGAAAATAGGATATACGTATGTTAGTTGTGATTGAACTAACTGTTATCCACTAAGCTTTTGTGTGAGCTGTTTTGTAGCACAGGTATGGCTGATAGAAACGCAACTGGCCCATCTAACCCCGGAACATTCAGAGCACCAGAAGAAGGTGTTGAGTCAGATGATGATCAGAGTAGTTACATCCTTCAGTTAGAAAGCAAGCTAAAAGAGGCTGAGGCCAAAATTAATGAGCTTGAATTGGCGAGGCATTCTGGAAATGATGATACACCACCTGGATTCCCAACAGCGCAATCCCAAACGATACCTAATGTGCCCCAGAACCAGTTTTAGAATCAAATGCCTAACCAATATTATATGCCACCACAAAACACCTTTACTTACCAAAATCCCATAATGATGAATCCATACCAAATGCAAATGTTCCATCAACCTTACATGCAACCACCCAAAAGATGTACTTATAAGAACTTCCGTGATTGCAAACCCTCCGAGTTCTCTGGAAGTACTGATCCGACTGTAACTCTCAATTGGTTGCGAGAAGTTGAAAGGGTATTTGAAGCGTGTCAGTGTGAACCCGAGCTGAAGGTAAGATATGCTAGTAGACTGTTGAAAGGTAGGGCTATGATTTGGTGGGATTCTTTGATTTCTAGTATACCAAAAGAGCAAGTGAGTATGATCACATGGGAGCAGTTTCATGGGAAGGTGTGTGAACAATATTGTAATCCATTTGATATGAACCGAATCAAGACTGAGTTTCTTGAAATGAAGATGACACCTCAAATGACGATCGATGAGGTAGTAGAGAAGTTTATGGATAAACTGAGGTTTGTACAACAATGGGTGCCAGACGAAGTGTCTCGTATCCAGCATTTTGTTAATATCATTCTGCCTGAGTACAGAACTTTTGTTAGAACAGCTACATCATTGTCTCAAGCTGTTGTGATGGCTAAGATGGTAGAAAGTGATGTTCAGGCTGCCAGAAACAGAATGTTTGGTAATGTGCTACAACAAGGTGGACAAGTATCTGGTCAATCAGGATCTAAATTTAAGAAGTCTAGTGGGTTTAAATCGAAGGGTAAAAGTGGTCAGAGTAGTACTGGATCTGGATCAGGTAAAGGGAATTGGTGTCACACGTGTCGATCTTCTCACAGTGGTCAGTGTTCTGAGGCTACAAGAAGATGCTTAAAGTGTGGTGTTGTTGGGCATGAGTCTTCAGCATGCCCGTATTCGAATAGTGTGTGTTGGAGTTGTCACAAACCAGGGCATCGTGCAATTAGTTGTCCGTCGAAGAGTGGTAGTTCCGGGGCAGGGTCAGGGGCGCGTTCAGCATCAGCTGGAGGGTCAACTGCCTCGAGTGGGCAGAAGAGGAAGAACCCTCCAACAGCAGAGGCTAGAGCTTTTCAGATGTCGGTGGAAAATGCTGTGGCAACCGACGAAGTAATCACCGGTATGTTTCTAATCAACTCAATACCTGCTCGCGTATTGTTTGATTGTGGTGCCAATAGGTATTTTATGTCCCTAGATTTCTGTGCTAAGTTGAATTTACCAGCTACTGTGTTACCCAAGCCGGTTAGTGTAGAAGTAGCTGATGGTAAGACCACACCCATCACAACCTATGTGACTGGGGTTTGTATAGAGATCGAAGGGAAGTCTTTCCCGATGACTTTTTTAGTATTACCTATTCCTAGCTTTGATGTAGTACTAGGAATGGATTGGTTGAGCTCGCTTAGGGTTAATATTAAGTGTGATAGGAAAATGATTACCTTTCGTTCGACCGATGGAACCCGTGTTGTGGCCCGAGGGGAGCGGGGAGGGTATAATTTTCTGTTGATAACCATGATGAAAGCGAAAAAGTCGATGGCAAAGGGTTGTGAATCATTTCTTGCATATGTGATTGATGCGAAGAAAGAAAAGAAAACAGTGGCCGATATTCCGATAGTATCAGAATTTCCCGAAGTGTTCCCAGATGAGTTACCAGGTCTGCCGCCGGTAAGGGAAGTTGAATATAAGATTGAATTGGTTCCTAGAACAACTCCAGTTGCAAAAGCTCCATACCGATTAGCGACGTCTGAAATCCGTGAAATGATGTCACAGATTCAAGAACTATTAGATCGTGGGTTTATCCGACCGAGTTCTTCACCGTGGGGTGCTCCGGTATTGTTTGTTAAAAAGAAAGATGGGTCAATGCGTATGTGTATTGATTATCGTGAATTGAACAAAAGAACAGTGAAGAATAAGTATCCGTTACCTCGAATAGACGATTTGTTCGATCAGTTACAGGGTGCTTCATTCTTTTCTAAGATAGACTTACGATCCGAATATCATCAGGTTCGTGTTGCTGAATCAGATATACCGAAAACAATGTTCAGAACAAGGTATGGTCATTATGAATTTCTTGTCATGCCGTTTGGGTTGACGAATGCGCCAGCAATCTTCATGGATCTAATGAATAGAGTGTGTCGCCCGTTCTTAGATAAGTTTGTGATTGTGTTTATAGATGATATACTAGTGTATTCAAAGACCGAAAGTGAACATGCTGAACATCTGAGACAGGTTTTGAACATGTTGAAACGTGAACAACTATTTGCAAAATTTTCAAAGTGTGAATTTTGGTTACGTGAAGTGCAGTTATTGGGTCATGTGATTTGTGCCGAAGGTATAAAAGTTAATCCGACAAAGATAGAAGCGGTAATGAATTAGAATTCTCCGAAGACTCCGACTGAGATTAAGAGTTTTCTGGGATTAGCCGGTTATTATCGCAGATTTATCAAGGATTTCTCGAAAATAGCGGGTCCGTTGACTAAGTTGACTCGTAAAGATGTAGCCTTTCGATGGACTGATGAACAGGAAAAGGCTTTTCAGATTTTGAAACAGCTACTGTGTCAGGCACCAGTGTTAGCTTTACCAGAAGGTTCAGACAACTTCATGGTATACTGTGATGCATCATATGCTGGGTTGGGTTGTGTATTAATGCAAAGAGATAAAGTAATCGCCTACGCCTCGCGACAGTTGAAAGTTCATGAGAAGAATTATCCAGTGCATGATCTTGAAATGGCTGCAGTAGTGTTTGCTTTGAAACTATGGAGACACTATTTGTATGGAACCCATTATGTTATATGTACAGATCACAAGAGTTTGCAGTATATCTTCTCACAGAAAGAATTGAATATGCGTCAGAGACGATGGCAAGAGTTGATCAAAGATTACGATTGTGAAATTAAATACCATCCGGGTAAGGCAAATGTGGTTGCAGATGCGCTAAGTCGTAAAAAGTCAAGTGAAAATGTGAAATTTCTTCGTTTGAATATAACTTCAGATTTGATTAACAGCTTAAAAACCATTCAGGCCTGTGCTTTAGAGGACGAACATATTAAATCTGAACAAATGACCAAACGAAAAGTGGACTTAATTGATGACTCACGTGGACTAAAGACCTTAAACAATCGTGTTTGGGTGCCTAAGCTTGGAGATTTGAGGGATTTAAGCATGACGGAAGCTCACAAATCCAGATTGACAGTACATCCGGGTAGTAATAAGATGTATCATGATTTGAAAACAGTGTATTGGTGGCCAACAATGAAATCAGATATCGCCCGTTATGTCGAAAAGTGTCATATATGTGCTCAAGTGAAGGCCGAACATCAGAAACCTTATGGTTCGTTACGTCAGTTACAGATTCCAGAGTGGAAATGGGAACATATAACGATGGATTTTGTGACCAAATTACCTCGAACTCAGAAAAGACATGATATGATTTGGGTAATAGTGGATCGTCTAACTAAAAGTGCTCATTTTCTTGCTACTCGTGAGACAGCTTCGTTAAGTGAGTTAGCCGAATTGTATGTGAAAGAAATAGTTAGTCGTCATGGTGTGCCGTTATCGATCGTTTCAGACAGAGATTCCAGATTTGTGTCAAATTTTTGGAATAGTCTTCAACAGAATCTGGGTACACGTGTGAATTTAAGTACAGCTTATCATCCTCAGACAGACGGACAAAGTGAAAGAACAATACAGACTTTGGAGGATATGTTAAGGGCTTGTGTGTTAGAATACGGTGGTTCGTGGGATACACATTTGCCGTTGGTCGAATTCGTGTATAATAATTCATATCATTCGAGTATAGGGATGTCGCCCTATGAAATGTTATACGGTCGCCGTTGCAGAACTCCGACTTGTTGGTTAGAAGCCGGGGAGAAACAGTTTGCAGGTCCCGAAATTGTTCAAATGACAGCCGAAAAAGTTGCAATTGCGAGAGAAAAGTTAAAAGCCGCTAGAGATAGGCAGAAAATGTATGCTGATCCGCGTAGACGTCCGGTAACCTTTAATGTGGGTGAACGAGTGTATCTGAAAGTTTCGCCGTGGAAAGGGGTTATCAGATTCGGTAAACGTGGTAAGTTAGCACCGAGATTTATTGGTCTGTTTCCGATCAGTGAAGTGTTGAATGATCAGACTGTGGTGTTAAATCTTCCGTCAGAGTTATCTGGTATTCATAATACATTCAACGTGTGTTATCTTCGTAAGTGTAAAGTCGACGATGAAACACAACTTCTTCCTTTAGAAGATTTAAGGGTTGATTTGAATAAGAAATTGGTGGAAGAGCCGGTCCGTGTGGTTGACCAAAAGGTGACTAAGCTGAGAAAGAAAGAGATTCCGATGGTGTTGATTGAGTGGAAACACAGTTTGGGTTCTAACTTTACGTGGGAGACAGAAGAGTTGATGAGAAATCGCTACCCTCGTTTGTTTGACCAAGACCAGATTCCGAGGACGGAATCTTCTTAAGGGGGGTGGATTTGTAACAGACTGAAACCCGGGCTAGTTGTAAGTTGCCTATTTTGCCCTTAGGGTTTATGCTTAGTCTTAAGTGCTTTTATTTTAATTATTTTATTAGTGTTTTATTATAATTGTGTTGTGACCAGTTTGTGACAAGGGTCCCAGAACAGGTTTGTTTGTTTAATTTAGACCTCGTTTGGGCTACCTAATCTTGTGCGAAAGATTTTAGATAACTGGTAAATACCCGTGTGTGATGGGGTATTATTTTTTAACACATAAGAGTGTAATATCTGGATGTTTCCATCCATTTCACCTAATTTCCCAAAACTAGAACGTACCTAAACTCTTTCACTCTCAAAACCCTAATCAAATCCAAGTAAGAAATTAGATCAAGTAGCTTAAGTGACTAATTTCTTGTATCCTTGTGATCATCTAATCAGGTTTGTTTACTTGAATCCTTGCTTTGATTCTTGATTAATTGAATTTTTGTGTTCTTGAGTAAAAGTGTGATTTTAAGCTTGAATC
This sequence comes from Rutidosis leptorrhynchoides, assembly GCF_046630445.1. NCBI lineage: Eukaryota > Viridiplantae > Streptophyta > Magnoliopsida > Asterales > Asteraceae > Rutidosis > Rutidosis leptorrhynchoides. The sequence goes on from NC_092336.1 coordinate 481,009,629, forward strand.
TTCATTTTTGGTGTTTGTTATGCTTAATTGATGTTAGAAATAGGTTGTATATATGTTTAGTAGCTTCCATGTGCTTAAAAACGGATCAAAAACACTCAAAAATCGAGTTTTGGGCGAAAAAATCACGAAATCAGCGAATGTGTTCGAACCAGTTGCTACAGTATTTTGCTGCAGTACCGAGTTGCTACAGTGCCCGAGTTGCTACAATGCCTGAGGTGCTACATTGTCACTATTTGCTACAGTACCGAGTTGCTACATTGTCACTATTTGCTACAGTGTTCGGTATTTTGCTACAGTGTCACTATTTGCTACAGTACCCCCGAGTTGCTACAGTACCGATTTGCTACAGTGTCACTATTGCTGCAGTACCGAGTTGCTACAGTGCCACTATTTGCTACAGTACTTTTTTGAAATTGAAACGGGCGTAACTTTCAAAACGTAACTCCGTTTTTAATGAATAAACTATCGTTGGAATCGTAATAAAGAATACTTTTTAATGGTGAACTTTTAAGAAACTAGATCAAACTGTTTTTGGGCCGAAAAAGGAGTTTTAGTGTGTATATCGTGTTTTGCACGCACCTGTATGCCATTATTGAGTGGAGTCATGATGTAGACTCATAAAATTATGAATATATGGTGTTATGACCTAGTTAATCATATGAAATGATTATGTTATTTATTGGATATGTATATTAACTTTGTTTGTGTTGTTCTCAGGTTATAAGGACAAGGAGGAAGCTCAGAAATAATAACTGAGCAGTTGCTGGTAATTGGTGAGTGGGTCTATCTACGGATAGAGTTTAAGTAGCATATCATGCTACTGTGGTTGACTCTTTTACCATGCATAGTGTAGGAATTGCTATGATAGAATAATATCGTTTGCCTGATGTTGTATGTGAATTATGTGTACACTGTGTGAATGGCACCAGTCGAGCCTAGGGAGACTGGGGACTCGAGACCGTGCCTAGGAGAGGTTAGAGTCCGTATGAGGTCAACCGTGCCTAGGGGAGGTTGGGTCCATAGGCTACTGATTGTGGAGTATAGTGTGAATGATGCATCCCCTGCATCTGGATAACTATACTGTGAATTGAGTAGCAGGGACTATCGGTAGACTCAGGCCCGATCAGCTGAGAGTCGTGTGCTCGTACAAGCCGCCGATCCTCGTATTGTCTTATTGTATGCTAGTTGGTAGTTAGCAAGTGTTGTTGTTAGTATATAGCTTGTGTGTGGCTTAAGCTATATCTGTTAGATAGATTTCATTCACTTAGCGGTGCGCTAATCCCCTACATGTTTCCCCCTTTTGCAGGTTTAGGTACTGCTAGTCGGGATGGGTGCTATTGCAGAAGACATGTTTGACAACCCAACTCTGATGTGGACTTTTGTATAAATAATGTTTTGTGATAACGTAACACCGTTGTGTAAACTTAAACGTAATGACGTGACTTATATTGTGTTTGTTAATAAAGTCTTCCGCTGTGTATTTTAAAAAAAAAAAAAAAAAAGGCCAGTGTTACAGGTACTACCCGAATTAAAGAGTATAAAACGCTAATATGAAGAAAGAGCTTTTATAAATAAGTTCATATTACGCTACGAAATACTATTGACTACTCTTGATATTCTATATGATTAACTCGTTTCATTTGACTATTTTGAAGGAAATGGCACCGACTACTCGACACACCTTGAATATGAGCGAAGAGGAATTTCGTGCCTTTCTTGCTTCAAACATAGCCGCAGTACAGGCTGCGCTACATACCAACAATAACCTTGGATCTAGCAGTACAGGAAATCGTGTAGGATGCACCTACAAAGAATTCACTGCCTGCAAACCTTTGGAATTTGATGGAACTGAAGGACTGATCGGATTGAAAAGGTGGACCGAGAAGGTCGAATCGGTGTTTGCCATAAGTAAGTGTACTGAAGAGGACAAAGTGAAGTACGCTACGCATACCTTCACAGGTTCTGCGTTAACATGGTGGAATACCTATCTAGAGCAAGTGGGACAAGATGATGCTTACGCACTACCGTGGTCAGCATTTAAGCACTTGATGAACGAGAAGTACTGTCCCAGAACCGAGGTCAATAAGCTCAAGACAGAACTTAGAGGGTTACGAACCTAAGGATTTGATATTACCACGTACGAAAGACGATTCACAGAATTATGCCTATTGTGTCCGGGAGCGTTCGAAGATGAGGAAGAGAAGATCGACGCGTTTGTGAAAGGATTACCGGAAAGAATCCAAGAAGATATAAGTTCACACGAGCCCGCCTCCATACAACAGGCATGTAGAATGGCTCACAAACTAGTGAACCAGATTGAAGAAAGAATTAAAGAACAGACTGCTGAAGAGGCCAATGTGAAGCAAGTCAAAAGAAAGTGGGAGGAAAACGGTGATAAGAATCATCAATACAACAACAACAGCAATTACAACAATAATCGCAACAACTATCCCAACAATCGCAACATCAATCGCAACTACAACAAACGGTCCAACAACAACAACAACAACAACAACAACAACAACAACAACAACAACAACAACAACAACAACAACAGCAGCAGCAACTACAACAATCATCCCAACAACAATAATAACCGCAACAACAACAACAACAATCAGAAGCAGCTATGCAAAAGGTGTGAAAAGTATCACTCTGGTTTCTGCACCAAATTTTGCAACAAGTGTAAAAGAAATGGTCATAGCGCGGTGAAGTGTGAGGTCTACGGACCAGGGGTTAACAGAACGAAAGGAACAAATGGTGTCGGAACGAGTAGTGTCGGATCAAGTTATGCCAATGTAGTTTGTTATAAATGTGGAAAACCCGACCACATTATTAGAAATTTGCCGAACCAGGAGAACACGAATGGACAAGGCCGCGGAAGAGTTTCAATATTAATGCGGCAGAGGCACAGGAAGACCCGGAGCTTGTTACTGGTACGTTTCTTATTGACAATAAATCTGCTTACGTTTTATTTGATTTGGGTGCGGATAGAAGCTATATGAGTAGAGATTTTTGTGCTAAATTAAGTTGTCCATTGACGCCTTTGGATAGTAAATTTTTACTCGAATTAGCAAATGGTAAATTAATTTCAGCAGATAATATATGTCGGAATCGAGAAATTAAACTGGTTAGCGAAACATTTAAGATTGACTGGATACCAGTAGAGTTAGGGAGTTTTGATGTGATAATCGATATGGACTGGTTGAAAGAAGTGAAAGCAGAGATCGTTTGTTACAAAAATGCAATTCGCATTATACGAGAAAAAGGAAAACCCTTAATGGTGTACGGAGAAAAGGGCAACACGAAGCTACATCTTATTAGTAATTTGAAGGCACAAAAACTAATAAGAAAAGGTTGCTATGCTGTTCTAGCACACGTCGAGAAAGTACAAACTGAAGAAAAGAGCATCAATGATGTTCCCGTCGCAAAAGAATTTCCCGATGTATTTCCGAAAGAATTACCGGGATTACCCCCACATCGATCCGTTGAATTTCAAATAGATCTTGTACCAGGAGCTGCACCAATAGCTCGTGCTCCTTACAGACTCGCACCCAGCGAGATGAAAGAACTGCAAAGCCAATTACAAGAACTTTTAGAGCGTGGTTTCATTCGACCAAGCGCATCACCGTGGGGAGCTCCTGTTTTGTTTGTCAAGAAGAAAGATGGTACATTCAGGTTGTGTATCAACTACCGAGAGTTGAACAAACTTACCATCAAGAACCGCTACCCACTACCGAGAATCGATGACTTATTTGATCAACTACAAGGCTCGTCTGTTTATTCAAAGATTGACTTACGTTCCGGGTATCATCAAATGCGGGTGAAAGAAGATGATATTCCAAAGACTGCTTTCAGAACACGTTACAGTCATTACGAGTTTATGGTCATGCCATTTGGTTTAACTAATGCACCAGCTGTGTTCATGGACCTTATGAACCGAGTGTGTGGACCATACCTTGACAAGTTTGTCATTGTTTTCATTGATGACATACTTATTTACTCAAAGAATGACCAAGAACACGGTGAACATTTGAGAACGGTGTTAGAAGTATTGAGGAAGGAAGAATTGTACGCTAAGTTTTCAAAGTGTGCATTTTTGTTGGAAGAAGTTCAATTCCTCGGTCACATAGTGAACAAAGAAGGTATTAAGGTGGATCCGGCAAAGATAGAAACTGTTGAAAAGTGGAAAACCCCGAAAACTCCGAAACACATACGCCAGTTTTTAGGACTAGCTGGTTACTACAGAAGGTTCATCCAAGACTTTTCCAGAATAGCAAAACCCTTGACTGCATTAACACATAAAGGGAAGAAATTTGAATGGAAGGATGAACAAGAGAAAGCGTTTCAGTTATTGAAGAAAAAGCTAACTACGGCACCTATATTGTCATTGCCTGAAGGGAATGATGATTTTGTGATTTATTGTGACGCATCAAAGCAAGGTCTTGGTTGTGTATTAATGCAACGAACGAAGGTGATTGCTTATGCGTCTAGACAATTGAAGATTCACGAACAAAATTATACGACGCATGATTTGGAATTAGGCGCGGTTGTTTTTGCATTAAAGACTTGGAGGCACTACTTATATGGGGTCAAAAGTATTATATATACCGACCACAAAAGTCTTCAACACATATTTAATCAGAAACAACTGAATATGAGGCTGCGTAGGTGGATTGAATTGTTGAATGATTACGACTTTGAAATTCGTTACCACCCGGGGAAGGCAAATGTGGTAGCCGACGCCTTGAGCAGGAAGTACAGAGAACCCATTCAAGTAAAATCTATGAATATAATGATTCACAATAACCTTACTACTCAAATAAAGGAGGCGCAACAAGTAGTTTTAAAAGAGGGAAATTTAAAGGATGAAATACCCAAAGGATCGGAGAAGCATCTTAATATTCGGGAAGACGGAACCCGGTATAGGGCTGAAAGGATTTGGGTACCAAAATTTGGAGATATAAGAGAAATGGTACTTAGAGAAGCTCATAAAACCAGATACTCAATACATCCTGGAACGGGGAAGATGTACAAGGATCTCAAGAAACATTTTTAGTGGCCGGGTATGAAAGCCGATGTTGCTAAATACGTAGGAGAATGTTTGACGTGTTCTAAGGTCAAAGCTGAGCATCAGAAACCATCAGGTCTACTTCAACAACCCGAAATCCCAGAATGGAAATGGGAAAATATTACCATAGATTTCATCACTAAATTGCCAAGGACTGCAAGTGGTATTGATACTATTTGGGTAATAGTTGATCGTCTCACCAAATCAACACACTTCCTGCCAATAAGAGAAGATGACAAGATGGAGAAGTTAGCACGACTGTATTTGAAGGAAGTCGTCTCCAGACATGGAATACCAATCTCTATTATCTCTGATAGGGATGGCAGATTTATTTCAAGATTCTGGCAGACATTACAGCAAGCATTAGGAACTCGTCTAGACATGAGTACTGCCTATCATCCACAAACTGATGGGCAGAGTGAAAGGACGATACAAACGCTTGAAGACATGCTACGAGCATATGTTATTGATTTCGGAAACAGTTGGGACCGACATCTACCGTTAGCAGAATTTTCCTACAACAACAGCTACCATTCAAGCATTGAGATGGCACCGTTTGAAGCACTTTATGGTAGAAAGTGCAGGTCTCCGATTTGTTGGAGTGAAGTGGGGGATAGACAGATTACGGGTCCGGAGATAATACAAGAAACTACCGAGAAGATCATCCAAATTCAACAACGGTTGAAAACCGCCCAAAGTCGACAAAAGAGCTACGCTGACATTAAAAGAAAAGATATAGAATTTGAAATTGGAGAAATGGTTATGCTTAAAGTTGCACCTTGGAAAGGTATTGTTCGATTTGGTAAACGAGGGAAATTAAATCCAAGGTATATCGGACCATTCAAGATTATTGATCGTGTCAGACCAGTAGCTTACCGACTGGAGTTACCTCAACAACTCGCGGCTGTACATAACACTTTCCACGTCTCGAATTTGAAGAAATGTTTTGCCAAAGAAGATCTCACTATTCCGTTAGATGAAATCCAAATCAACAAAAAACTTCAATTCATCGAAGAACCCGTAGAAATAATGGATCGTGAGGTTAAAAGACTTAAGCAAAACAAGATACCAATTGTTAAGGTTCGATGGAATGCTCGTAGAGGACCCGAGTTCACCTGGGAATGAGAAGATCAGATGAAGAAGAAATACCCGCATTTATTTCCAGAAGATACGTCAACACCTCCAACTGCTTAAAATTTCGGGACGAAATTTATTTAACTGGTAGGTACTGTAGTGACCCGAACTTTTCCATGTTTATATGTGTATATATATATATATATATATATATATATATATATATATATATATATATATATATATATATATATATATATATATATATATTAAATGAAATTGTTATTTACATGATTTTGTGTTTCCAACATATTAAGCAATCAAACTTGTTAAGACTTGATTAATTGAAATAGGTTTCATATAGACAATTGACCACCCAAGTTGACCGGTGATTCACGAACGTTAAAACTTGTAAAAACTATATGATGACATATATATGGTTATATATATAGTTAACATGATATTATGATAAGTAAACATATCATTAAGTATATTAATAATGAACTACATATGTAAAAACAAGACTACTAACTTAATGATTTTGAAACGAGACATATATGTAACGATTATCGTTGTAACGACATTTAATGTATATATATCATATTAAGAGATATTTGTACATCATAATATCATGATAATATTATAATTTAAAATCTCATTTGATATTATAAACATTGGGTTAACAACATTTAACAAGATCGTTAACCTAAAGGTTTCAAAACAACACTTACATGTAACGACTAACGATGACTTAACGACTCAGTTAAAATGTATATACATGTAGTGTTTTAATATGTATTCATACACTTTTTAAAGACTTCAAGACACTTATTAAAATACTTCTACTTAACAAAAATGCTTACAATTACATCCTCGTTCAGTTTCATCAACAATTCTACTCGTATGCACCCGTATTCGTACTCGTACAATACACAGCTTTTAGATGTATGTACTATTGGTATATACACTCCAATGATCAGCTCTTAGCAGCCCATGTGAGTCTCCTAACACATGTGGGAACCATCATTTGGCAACTAGCATGAAATATCTCATAAAATTACAAAAATATGAGTAATCATTCATGACTTATTTACATGAAAACAAAATTACATATCCTTTATATCTAATCCATACACCAACGACCAAAAACACCTACAAACACTTTAATTATTCAATTTTCTTAATCTAATTGATCTCTCTCAAGTTCTATCTTCAAGTTCTAAGTGTTCTTCATAAATTCTACAAGTTCTAGTTTCATAAAATCAAGAATGATTCCAAGTTTGCTAGCTTACTTCCAATCTTATAGAGTGATCATCCAACCTCAAGAAATCTTTCTTATTTACAGTAAGATATATTTCTAATACAAGGTAATACTCATATTCAAACTTTGATTCAATTTCTATAACTATAACAATCTTATTTCGAGTGAAAATCTTACTTGAACTGTTTTCGTGTCATGATTCTGTTTCAAGAACTTTCAAGCCATCCAAGGATCCTTTGAAGCTAGATCCATTTTTCTCATTTCCAGTAGCTTTATCCAGAAAACTTGAGGTAGTAATGATGTTCATAACATCATTCGATTCATACATATAAAGCTATCTTATTCGAAGGTTTAAACTTGTAATCACTAGAACATAGTTTAGTTAATTCTAAACTTTTTCGCAAACAAAAGTTAATCCTTCTAACTTGACTTTTAAAATCAACTAAACACATGTTATATATCTATATGATATGCTAACTTAATGATTTAAAACCTGGAAACACAAAAAATACCGTAAAACCGGATTTACGTCGTCGTAGTAACACCGTGGGCTGTTTTGGGCTAGTTAATTAAAAACTATGATAAACTTTGATTTAAAAGTTGTTCTTCTGGGAAAATGATTTTTCTTATGAACATGAAACTATATCCAAAAAATCATGGTTAAACTCAAAGTGAAAGTATGTTTTCTAAAATGGTCATCTAGACGTCGTTCTTTCGACTGAAATGACTACCTTTATAAAAATGACTTGTAACTTATATTTCTGACTATAAACCTAACTTTTTCTGTTTCGATTCATAAAATAGAGTTCAATATGAAACCATAGCAATTTGATTCACTCAAAACGAATTTAAAATGAAGAAGTTATGGGTAAAACAAGATTGGATAATTTTTCTTGTTGTAGCAACGTGAAAATTGGTAACAAATCTATATTAATCATATCCTAGCTAACTTATATTATATTATACATGTATTCTAATATATTATGTAATCTTGGGATACCATAGACACGTATGCAAATGTTTTGACATATCATATCGACCCATGTGTATATATTATTTGGAACAACCATAGACACTCTATATGCAGTAACGTGGGAGTTAGCTATACAGCGTTGAAGTTGATTCCCAAAATATATATACTTTGAGTTGTGATCTATCCTGAGACGTGTATACACTGAGTCGTGGATTGATTCAAGATAATATATATCAATTTTTTTCTGTACATCTAACGTTGGACAACTAGTTGTAGGTTACTAACGAGGACAGCTGACTTAATAAACTTAAAACATCAAAATGTATTAAAAGTGTTGTAAATATATTTTGAATATACTTTGATATATATGTACATATTTGTTATAGGTTCGTGAATCGACCAGTGGTCAAGTCTTACTTCCCGACGAAGTAAAAATCTGTGAAAGTGAGGTATAGTCTCACTTTTAAAATCTAATATTTTTGGGATGAGAATACATGCAGGTTTTATTAATGATTTACAAAATAGACACAAGTACGTGAAACTACATTCTATGGTTGAATTATCGAAATCGAATATGCCCCTTTTTATTAAGTCTGGTAATTAAGAATTAGGGAACAGACACCCTAATTGACGCGAATCCTAAAGATAGATCTATTGGGCCTAACAAACCCCATCCAAACTACCGGATGCTTTAGTACTTCGAAATTTATATCATATCCGAAGGGTGTCCCGGAATGATGGGGATATTCTTATATATGCATCTTGTTAATGTCGGTTACCAGGTGTTCACCATATGAATGATTTTTATCTCTATGTATGGGATGTATATTGAAATATGAAATCTTGTGGTCTATTGTTACGATTTGATATATATAGGTTAAACCTATAACTCACCAACATTTTTGTTGACGTTTAAAGCATGTTTATTCTCAGGTGAATATTAAGAGCTTCCGCTGTTGTATACTAAAATAAGGACCAGATTTGGAGTCCATGTTTGTATGATATTATGTAAAAACTGCATTCAAGAAACATATGTTGATGTAATATATTTCTATTGTAAACCATTATGTAATGGTCGTGTGTAAACAGTATATTTTAGATTATCATTATTTGATAATCTACGTAATGCTTTTGAAATCTTTATTGATAAAATAAAGGTTATGGTTGTTTTAAAAATGAATGCAGTCTTTGAAAAACGTCTCATATAGAGGTCAAAACCTCGCAACGAAATCAATTAATATGGAACGTTTATAATCAATATGAACGGGACATTTCATACGATCTTTATTAAGACTATAATATATTATCGTAGAACTTAATCACGACTATTATAAATTGTATTTTCATAAGTTCGGGAACAAGACATGTATAAATACATGTAGGATAAAAGGTAAGTTAGCTAGGATAAGGTTAGCATCCATTTTTATTAATCAAAACCGTAGCCAAAAACAAATAAAAATATCCAATTTTGTTTTACCCATAATTTCTTCGTTACAAATCCGTTTTGAGTGATTCGACTTGCCATAGTTTTGTATCGAACCGTTATTTATTAATCTAAATAGAAAAAGTATATGTTTATAGTCGAAAATATAGCTTAGGTGTTAAATATAAGAAGATAGTCATATCAGTCGTAAGAACGACATCTTGATGACTCTTTTGAAAAAACATACTTTCAATTAGAGTTTAACCATGGATTTTGGATATATTTCATATCCATATAAAATAAGATTTTTCACCAAAGGAAATCTTTTAATTCGAAGTTTAAGATAGGTTTTTAAAATCAAACCCAAAACAGCCCCCGATGATCTATGACGGCGTATGTTCAGTTTTAAGGTGTTCTTCGTGTTTACAAGTTTTATATCCTTATGTTAGCTTGACATACTGTCATAATACATGTGTTGAAGCATTTTAAAAGTCAAGTTACAAGGATTAAGTTTGTTTGTGAACAAGTTTAGATTTAATCTAAACTATGTTCTTGTTGTTGTAGGTTATAAACTCATAATAAGATAGCTATATGGATATGAATCGAAAAAGATTATGAATAAGGTGACTACCTCAAATTAAATGAACAAAGTTGCTGATAAAATAAGATGATAATCATGTGATCAAAGATATCCTTGATGGCTTGTAATCCTTGGAGTAGAATCATAGAATGAACAAAAGTTCGAATAAGATTTCTATCTTGAATTAAGATAGTTATAAGTATATGAATTGAACCAAAGCTTATATATGATTCTTACCTTGATAAAGAGGAGTAGATGAGTTAACAAAGTGTTCTTGAAGCTAGTTTATGATCAAAGTGAATGAAGATTTTCTAGTACTTGAAGTATGTGTGTTTAAAGAGTGTTTAAAGAGTAAGAAATGGAGAGAATACTTGGAGTTCTTGTGTGTGAGTATTATGAGAGTGAAGGTAAGTTAAATAGCTGATATGAATGAGTAAAAAGAGTGTTAAAAGTCGTGGTTCATGTATATGGTTAAGAGACTTTATCAAAATTTGGAATATAGCATAATAATGCAAACTAGAAGTTAAATGTTGGTTCCCACAAGTCTCCATCATGTTTATCCTTGTCTTGTGACACATAGGGAAGCTAAGGAGGCTATAATTGGTATTTCATATTTGTATATACTCATAGTATTTAAGTAGGAAACTGGGTACGATACGGGTGTAAATACCGAATGAATACGAATAGAATTCTTGATGGAATTGAATGAGATTATGAGTATAGCTATCTTTGTTGAGTATAAGTATGTTAGTATATATGTTTAAGTCCTTCAAAAGTGTATTAATACATATTAATACAATACATATACATACATTTTAATTTAGAAGTTATTACAACGTTAATCGTTATATATATGTATATAGTCTTGAAGTCTTTAAGTTAGTAACCTCATTTTATGTATATAACCAATTGTTAATATATGTAATGAGATACTTAAATATAATTTAACAATCATGAGTATATATTTATATTCATATATACATCATTAAATAATTATTACGAATTATGACGTTCGTGAATCGTCAGATAGACGGGGTGGCCAAATGTTTGTATAAAATTCATTTCAAATAATAAAGTCTTAATGAGTTTGATTGCTTAACATGTTGGAAACATTAATTATGTAAATATTAATCTTCTATATATTAACGGAAAAATTCGGGTCGTTACAGGTTGGGCTCTTAACAGCGTATCCTCAAGTTTCGCAGATATCTGCGCCACAGGTTTCGGTCCCTTTGCAACCACCTGTATACTCTGCGCCTTCAAGTCTTCCTTATTTTCCAATGCAGCAGCCTTGGTTTTATCCGCAGATGCAGGTTCAACCTTGGCAAAATATTCAGGGGCAGGCAAATCTTGCTGGTCAATTTATGCAGGCCGCACCTCCTGATATGGTTCACTTATTTTCACAGCCTGACTTTGTTCAGGACATGATGAAGCGTTTCTTTGCGGGATTGAAAGGGGACCCTGTTAAACCACCTTTTGAGCTACCAACTACTTTTGATAAGTTTCCTCCGCATATAACTGCATATCCGTTTCCATCAGCGCCAAAGATTCCCCATACACTGGGCACTTATAATGGTTTGACTGATCCGGATGACTTTCTGCAGCGTTTCGAAGGCCCAATGCGCACCCAAGGCTGGGTGGATCCGGTTGCATGTCAGATATTTCCCATGACGCTGCAGGGCATTGCTCGCGAATGGTTTAATAAGCTCCCATCAGGTAGCATATCCGGGTTCATGGATCTGCGGACGAAGTTCTTGCTGCAATATCAGAATCAGAGGCCACGCAAATGCACTCATATCGAATGTCATGATATTGTGCAGAAATTCAAGGAATCTTTGGGTGAATTTCTCACAAGATATACTAATGAGTGTCTGCGCATACCAGATCTTAAGCCAGAGCAACAGATTTCCGGACTCATACATGGTATAAACTCAGAACGTCATCCAACACTGGTAAGGTGTCTGCGCCATACAGTCCCAACAACTTATGCTGAAGCGCTTAATGAATGCCATGACTATATGCGGAGTGGCGAAGATAATGATATTCCAACAGCTAGCTCACGTAACGAGAGGAAAGACTATGATAATCGTTCGCGCGATCAAAATCGTGGTAACAACTCTCGCGGGAGGTATCCTAGCGGTGGTCCTATCAGAAATGATAAAGGAAAATCAAGTGGCAATTATCGAAACAGTAACCAGTGCGGCATCAATAATCAGAACTATGCGCTGCTGAAAAATTTGTCTAAAACACCAAAGAAAATTTTGGCAACCGAACCAGTGTGCGCTACCTTTGCGGTTCCAACTCCGCTTACAGAATTTGGTAAGCGGGGTAAAACAAAGTATTGTGAATTCCATGATGATTATGGTCATGACACTAATCGGTGTAAAAACTTGATGGAACGAGTGCTCGAGGCACTGCGCGCAGGTAAATTGGATCACCTAAAACCACCTAAGAAGGACAAGGGAAAATCCGCAGAGGAAGGGTCGAAGGCTAAAACTTTCGCATGGCAAAAGGTTGATAAAACAAAAAACGCCGACTTAACCATTAATATGGTCGACGCAGAGAAAGTTAGCCAGCGGAGAAAGTACAATGATCACCATGACTGGGAACTTCTCCCAATCACATTTCCTCATTTAATGTCAATCGACACAGTTAACGAGCCCATTATCATCAAGTGTCGCATCCCCACTTGCGGAGTACAAATTAAACGCATGCATGTTGACACCGGGAGTGGCGTCGACATTATGTACGAGCATTGCTATCGTTTCCTCCCTGCAGAAGTTAAAACGTAGCTACGCCAGTATGATATTACGTTATCTGGGTTCTCCGGAGAAAGCTCATGGCCGCTAGGCCGGATAGAGCTAATAATAGAGCTCGCAGATGATAAGAATCCGCAGTTGGTCAGACATGAGTTAGTTGACTTTTATGTGGTTCGTTCAACTTCGCGGTACAACGCGCTGCTTGGGAGAAATTTCATACGGCGTTTTAACATTATACCATCGGTGGTGCATAGTTTGATTAAGTTTCCTACGAAGGGGGGTTGCCACAATTGCGTCACAGCAAACAACCTAGTTGTGTGGTTCAGTTGTGCCTGTAAACATTTCCAGCATGAGAGAACAACTCGCAAGCAGTACGGTCATAGCAAACCGTTTACACCCGGATAAGCGAATTAAAATCGGCGCAAGCTTGTCAGCAGAAACAAAGGCAAAATTGCATGGAATATTATCCGCTAACGCAGATGTTTTCGCGTGGCGTGAATCAGACATGACTGGGGTTCCGCGAGATATTGCGGAACATAAATTGAATGTTAATCCGTCACTCACGCCCGTTAGACAAAAGAAGCGGCATATGGCTCTTGAGCGCAGTGATTGGTTGTGCGCAGAAGTAGATAACCTTGTCAAAGCAAACATTCTGCGGGAAGTGCGGTATCAGACATGGGTTGCTAATCCTGTGTTAGTCAAAAAGGCTGACGGTAATTGGCGGATGTGACTTGATTTTAAAGACATTAATAAAGCGTGTCCTAAGGACAACTACCCTCTCCCGGAGATAGACTGGAAGGTGGAATCATTATCAAGTTTTCGGTACAAGTGTTTTCTAGATGCATACAAGGGTTATCACCAAATCTTAATGGCCGCGGAAGATGAAGACAAAATTAAATAAACTATTACAAATGAATGTTAAAGAGTACATATGATGTGCTAATGTACCAACAACTTATATTTTCATTTCTTACGATATCTATATAAGAAAGATGATTTCAACAAGATAAGATTAAGGTCCTCATCAGCAAATCAGTTTTCGTTAAGTCAATGCATACACTTATGTCATTCCGTTCCCACATTTTATAATCAAAAGTTAGCCATTAAACTTGTTGATCCTTCATATTTGATACCATTCAGACAGTGATGTGACAATAAACATAGTTAATTGGTCCGATGAGGAAAAAAAAAATAACTCCTCTCATTTCTTTTTGATTATCTACATGGACAATGTATAATTGGATCAAATTCATTCGATTTGTAATAAAAATTCTTGATCCTAAATTTTTCTAGGTTAATACTGAGCAGGTGACTACTTTTTTAAAATGAACCACAATATTTACCTATTAAAACTATATATCGCCGTCAGTTGTAATTAATATATACTAGTGATTTAATATTTTTATGTAATAAATCTACTTTTTAACGAAATTGTAATCCCTAATGGCACTTAACTTGCAATGCTTACGACGACGATGATAGCAAAATATTATTATTGATATATATTGAATTATTATTGATATATAATATATGCTGGTGATTAATTATGTAAAACTGTTGTTTTGTGCGTTAATGGATTTCTCTACATATATTAAGGTTAGTAACCGCCCTTCAACGTTTCATAATCAAAAAGAAAGTGACTCACCAATAATTTCGATCGGTTATCATCATTCAGTTATATTTGGTAGCAATTAAATAAACATCAAACTGGGCGGTCCGACTATTTTGCTAATTGAATAACTTTATATAGTTTAATGCTAACAATTGCGTTAGATAGCTCTAATTATTTATTATAGAAGTTAGGATCACTCAGGGGACTTAATCACCCACGCGTTCATCTCCTACACAGTTATACTCGCTCCTAACTACATGTTCAGAAGGAAACCCGCACCAATCACATACAGGGTATGGACGGTAAAACACCCATCCCCTTTACCCCCCCCCCCCCCCCCCCCCCAAACGCGATGTAAGAAAGGTGTCATGGGTGTAACTTCATGGCAGAAATGAAATTGTGGGTTAATATGTAGTCAACGGGGGTCGAACTTCTGACCTCTCCTAAAGGAGGCTGGCCACCAACCGCTGGACCACATCACAACTTCTATATAGCTCTAATTGTTAACTTGTTAAATGAGCTAGTTAATAATCGGCGCATTTGCGAGTATTTTATCATACAAGATTTTAAAAATATATTCTTAATAACTTATTTATGCTAATGATATACGTAATGGTAATGAAATATATGTGAATAACGTATCAACAATATCAAAAGCATTAACATTATACACACCAAGCAAATGAGTATAATACTTGACAAGATAAAAACGTAAGATTTACACCCCTAAGCAAGTAGGTATAACTTTGAATTTATAAATACAAAAAGAAAAAAAAAATTAAAAAAAAAATATAGGTTTAAGGGTGAGGACAAGACTGCCGACAACTGGTTAATGTTGTAAGCATGTTGAAGTATGCATTTATTGACAATAATGCTAGGGGAATTGTCTTGTTGTCAGAAATGACTTCAAGGTAGTTAATGTTTTTTCGCAAAGTTAATCAGCACTAAGACCACAGATAACGCGAGCGTTTCTCACCCTAAATCGCCCACAAACGCCCCACAAACGCCCGAAACGCAGCGTTTGTGGGCATTTGTCCCTGGGCGTTTGTCAGCGAAAAACGCTGTAGCTGTTTTGGCGTTTGGGTACGTGGCGTTTTCTGATTGGTTAGTCAAATTGGGACGTTGGAGCCGAGTAAAAGCAACAGGCGAGTTTTTTTTTTTTTTTTCCTTCTATCTTCATCTCCTCCAATTTATTCTTCCCCTTTTCTCCCTAATTAACATAAACCCTAACCCTAAATCATCTTCAAATGGCAAACAACAACAACAATACAAACTCCAACCAATTCCCTACTGAAAACGAAAACGAATTTCCGAATTCGTTTATGCATTTACTCAATCACGGGGCATCTTCTAATCCTAACTTTGGTGCATCTTCATCAAACCCTAATGCTCAACCATATCCCAATTTTAGTAATTACTTTCCGGGTCAACGATTGAACGAGATGCAACAACAACAACTTATGCAACAACAACAATTTCAACTCCAAAATTTCAACTTACAACACATGCTGCATCAACAAGCTATGCAAGCTCAACAACAAAATCAATATCAACACATGTTGCAACAACAATCACAACCTCAAAGACAATCTCAACAAGAACAATCGCAATCCCAAGCACCCGACACGCCTACTAGAAAGAAAAGAAGCCATAAGAAAAAAATTGGGGGTATGATTTTTTGCTATTTTTTTCGAATTTTTTCTTGTTTTTTTCGAATTTTTTCATGTTTTTTTCGATTTTTTGATGATTTTTCCCTAATTATTGATGGTTTAATTGTTGATGCTTTGTTAGAATATAATTGTAGATGCGTTTTTTGATTATAATTGTAGCATACAAGATGATTAAGTTGTGTTTTTGTATGTTGATTATGATTATAAGTTGTGTTTTGATTATGATTGTAGATAATTAGATGATTATATAGTTTTTGTATGTGGATTATGATTACAAGATGCGTTTTTTGATTATAATTGTAGATTACAAGTTTTTGATAATAATGTAGATTTTAATTTTAGATTATAAATGTGTAGTTTGTTGGTATAATTGTAATATACGTAGGTGTATCGAAAAAGGAAATATATAAGAAAAAGATGTGGGATCCCGAAGAAGAAGCGTGGTTAGCCACTTGTTGGATTGACTCGTCCGAAGATTCAAAAAAGGGAAACTCTCAAAAAATAAGTACGTTGTGGAATACGATTTATGAGAAGTTTAACAACAATGAACGTGGTTGGTATCGTGGGGACGATCAATTGACGAGTAAATGGCGTAATGTTAATCGGGCGTGTAAGGATTTTAATGGTTTTTACGAGGATGTGAAACGCAATTGGCGTAGTGGTCAAAATGATGAAGGGATCATGAAAAAAGCGTTGCTTATTTATAAAAGAGAAAAGTTGAAAGATTTTAACATGGTTCAAGCGTGGGATGTTTTGAAAAAACATCCAAAATGGTATGCACCACCGCCTTTCGGGGGAGAGGACGAGGGCGACGATGATGATGATGATGATAACGATGTTGAAGAAGGTTTTGATGATAGTTTTCATGTTGATCTTTCCGACTCGAGGCCGATTGAAAAAGAGTTGTTTGGTTCCGATCGTTTGCAAAGGCCTCAAGGTAGAGACAAGGCAAAAAAGGCCGCGAGACGATCCGTTTCATCCGATGCGGGCACGGCATCACGTTCAACAAATTCTTCCAAGTCCTCCAAATATTCGGAAAAAAAAGAGGAGGAAAAAAGTACATCACTCGAGGCTTTTCGAAATGCGGCTTACTTACAACAAGCCGCGCAAGGGATTCAAATTCTTAAAACGGATATGTACGGGTTGAAAAAGAAGGATAAAAAGACCGTTCAAAAGCTAAAAAACTGGGTGCGTACTAAATTTAGAGAGATCGTGCAGATTTCGTCCGACGAAGAGAACGAGGAAGATGACAACAACACCACCGACAACGACGAGTAGTTTTTTTTTAAGTATTTTAATGTTTGAATAACGAATGACGGACGGTTTTTCATGTTTATTTGTACGTTTTTTTTTTATTAATTCCTAGACGTTTTTTTAATGTAAGTTTTTTTATTTAATTTATGTTGTTTTTTGTTTAATTAACTTGTTTTTATATATTAAAATTTACTAAACAAAATAAAGAAATACAAAAAAAACAAAACAATAAAAACAAATAAGAAATGACACGTCACAGTCTTACCAAGACAAAAGCCCCCCATTACAACTCCCCCCCAAAATGTCATGGCCCAGTCACAGTTTTTCCACAAAAAGTGCAACTCTACGCCTCCACGTCACAGTCACCATTATCTATGGTCTAAGCTTAATGGTTTGATGCTGATTCTTTTAAGGTGCTTTAACTGTTAAGACCTCTTATTCACCTGTCATCATATGAACAAAAAAGGTCAACTACAACTAATAACACCATAAACAACAACTTGTATAGAAAGTAAAGAGTACGAACCTTAAGCCTAGATGATCGTGAACAACTTTTTTGCCTCGATATCCGATTTCACCTGAATCTATCTTTTTTTGGGGACGCACCATAAAATCAAGAGACATCGCTTTAGGCCTTGATGTTAGTCTAGAAGATTAACTTCCAATTCCAGAGTTTGTTCCCTACATTGACCACTAAAAACAACAAATAAGAAAAAGATGGTTAACTTGAAAAAACAGTAATTTACAAATAAACCAACTTACTGGGAATATTTATCCATATGGAGATGATCATCTCCAGAGTTCATCCTTGAAGCATTAATTGTAAGCCTTTCAAAAAAGAGTAATAGAAATCAGTCAACTCAAAAAACTCAAAGCAATCAGATAATTGAAATTGTACTGTACATACCGTGCACAAAATCATATCATGTACTTTAACCCTTGAGTGACCTTGCAACTATAATGCACTTGGCCAATTAAGGACACCAAGTCAAACACAACTTCTACATAATCACTAAAATTATATATGTCATAATGTTGACTTTGACCCGTAATACTTAAATCAACTAATGAGGTATTTTGCATGACATTAAACAGACCCCAATGTAGCAAAAAAAAAGTATCAAATCCCAGAAATCAGACACTGCCAAAAAAATGCATTTTGACCATAAAAAGTCAAAATTATGACTGAATGGACATACTCTTCTCTGTAAATGACTTTAAAGATAATCAACTTATACGTATATACTTAATAATATTTTAACCTACTATTGATACATATAGAGAAGGTTATAATATCATGTAAATAATCAAATGAGTAAGGGATTATGAAGGATTAGGGCTGACCTTTTGCAACCCAAATTACAACATATACAAGTTGCTAAACTTTTACTGCATTGTTGTATTGATTTTTAATCGACACAACCTCATTCTCACCACATCAAAAATTGTTTGGCTAACCAAAACAACAGAAGACAAATACGGCAGATAATAAATAAACACAAACTGCATAAACATAGCATTGGCTAACCAAAGGGAACAAATTGATAATAAAAAAAAAAAAAAAAAAAAAACCGACAAACATAAGGGCAAACCAAATTAAAAAGAAAACAAATGTTAAAATCTACATAATATCATACCAAAATCACACCAGTAATAATAATCAGGTAACATCATATAGTAATAAACATACCATACTTTCCCTTGACACGCAAACAACATTGATAAAAAAGGCCAAATGAAAGTACACAACAACAACATAAACACCAATTTATAAACCACAATTTCATAGTAAAAAAGATAGTCAACTACTAACCCGAGAATTCAAATGTAGCAGAAAAAGTATTAGCTGGTGGCCGTAATGTGGTTTTTGAGGAACTACTTCCCCGAGCAGCAGTATAACCTTTGTGAAACATAATTAGTTAATATATTAATTAAGATATATCTCGAATACCAATAATCTGGTTACAATTGTCACATGAGATTACAGAATAAGCCAACCACTATACCATCTTCGGAACACTAATATCCAAACCATCAACAGGAAAAATAACAGAAAATGATGAAACATTAGCTGAAGAATTAGTGGCAATCACACTAACAAAAAGCGGTATAGTTTTTATGGCCAACATGTTTGTTACTCCGGACCATAAATAGTATCCCCTGCCTTCAAGAATCCTTATTATGTACATTGTATAAGTCCGTTTTCTGAACGCCTTGTGTAACCAAGTTGCTTTTCATAACAGTTCATCATGCCCAGATACCAAATTAAACAACTACCACGTAAAAAAAATGGAGTATGATGGTTACTATGAATATAAACATGGATTAAAAAAGAAGATTATTAAAAATTGTAATAACGAAACAATTTGTTGCCATGGTTTTCATCTATTATTACATACCTAAAAACCAATTCAACATTAGAAATATTACTAACAAACCCAATAATATAAAACAAATAACTAAATGAATACAGCAGGAATCATGCCTCATCTGAATTCGTCAACAGCCAAGAAAATAAAGAATAGGAGTCGATGAGTGATCAAAAGGCTTCACAGTTTTGGGCTTCTCTAAAGGTTTACCACTAACACCTTTACAACTGTCAAGTCGACCAACACAACCAATTCGACTACACATTTTTCAAGGTATCCGAACAGAATCCACGAATAACCTGTTTACCATAAAACCCGTCTATATAACAATCTCCCTCAAGAGTTACTCGTATTAGTCATAAGAAATTATAGACAATAGCAAGACATATCACATATGGAGTACTATTTTACTATTCTAATAGTAAACAACAGATAAAACTCTTATTAACACAATATAATACCAAAACAACACATTAATATAAAAAATTGTTAATAATATATTCAGCATTGTGGATAACAAAAAAACCCATATAAACACGATGACATAAAACACTATTCTAATAGTTTTTATAACTTGACTGATATATCTATATCTAAATTCAATCACAAAGCAAAACAACACTAAACTACAACCATAGCATATTAAGATCAAACATATAATTTGTGTCGCCTCGTACAAAATCAAAGTGTACGGATCATCCACAACAGGTCCATTACACGGTATAACACTATATGCAGTTTTAAAACAAGTTTTACATTCATGAAAAGATGACGTCTTTACCAACGTCAAATGTTTTACAAAAGATAACGTGCTTCTACGAATAGAAAGCATTAACATAAGTACGTGACACAAAGGTCATTACAAAGTCATTGTTCAAAAATAACATAAGTTGTGAATGCAAAATAAAAGTTCCATGCTTGAGACGAATGTTGTAACAGCAAGTCTAACAGCGGAAGCAACAACGTCTAAGCACCTGAGAAATAGATGCTTTAAAATGTCAACACGAATGTTCGTGAGCTATAGTTTGTTTGTAATCAGTAATGTAATGTAGACCACGAGATTTCGTATTCAAAACAGTATGAAAAGTATATGCTTATCCGTGGGCACCCGGTAACTAACTTAACAAGTAATATATCACCCCCTAAAAGTACACTTGGCGAGTGCGTATGTTTACGAAGTATTAAACACCCGTTAAATGCTAGCGCGACTAGCCCTAGTGGGGATGTCAAACCCTATGGATCCATATCTAAGATTCGCGTCTACTTGTTCATAAACCAATAGTTAAACGTTACCGAGCTAAGGGGAATCTTTGTGCCGTTATGCCACCCACACATATATAAAGTTTAAGTACTCGTGTCTAGTATGTAAAACATAAAAAGCGCATGTATTCTCAGTCCCAAAAATAGTTAAAGTAAAAAAGGGAGCTATAACTCACAGTGAATGTGCGGTAAAAGTCGATATGAAAAGTATGCAAGTAGTAAGTCGGTCCGAAAGGTCCTCAACCTAAGTCAAAGGTTACTAAGTCAGTAAATTGTCCCCAAAAGTTTAAAAGTAAATAAGTTAAGTCTTAAGTATCATCATCATCATCATCATTCGTAAAAGATAAAGTAAGTTTTCAACAAGAATAGAGATCGAAACAAAGGGCTGACTTCGGACAGCTGCTACGACCACTATACAAACTGAAATGACGCGCGGCCAGTGGCCAAGGCACTGTTTGTGAGTCCTCTTACCGCTGTCCAATTTTCAGATCCTAACTCGATGTCGTTTAACCGTGGAGACGGTTCAAGCGCGAGTAGGTCAGAAATTTCAGTACGTCGTTACAAAGGCATAGTGACTTTCGGAAGGCTATAATTCCTAAACCGTATATCGGATTTAGGTGAGTCTTAAATGAAAAGTCATCTACTCGAACCGAACTATCGGAAAATCAATTTTCCAGAAGTCCTAGGAGTCTGATCAGAGTGCTCCGGTGGGTTTCTTGGTGCTTGATGCTCATCACAGTTCTCATCCTTGATGCGTATAAGCCTCAAGTGTACAACTCTTGATGTTTTAGCATCACTTTGACCAAGTTTCAACCATCAACGCACAATTTCAAGACTAAGAAGAAATACAACCCACTTAAGAGTTTTAGAAGGATGATGAACCAAGGTTGCATCATGTTCTTAGTCTTAACACAAATACAAGTTCTATTCAAGATTAAAGCTACAAACTTTGATTCAAATCAAGCAAGACCTTAAGTCACATAACTTAGATCAAACAAAGTAATGAAACCCTAAGCTAGAAAGCTTGGATCCCTTAACAATAATTATGAGATTTCAAAGCTAGAAAGCTTGAATCTTTTATATCCTTGAAGATCTTTAAAGCAACAAGTTATATCTTCAAGTTTCATGAAGATCATAAACACAGGTTTTGATCTTTTAGCAAAAACAAAGTGATCTTAAGCTATAAAACTTAGATCCATTATAGTAATGAAGATTCAAAGCTAGAAAGCTTGAATCTTTTATGTTCTTGAAGATCTTTAAAGCAAAAGGTTAGATCTTCAAGTTTCATGAAGATCATAAACACAAGTTTTGATCTTTTAACAAAAATAAAGAGATCATAAGCTAGAAAAACTTAGATCCAACAAAGTAATGAAGATTCAAAGCTAGAAAGCTTAAATCTTTTATGTTCTTGAAGGATTTAAATCAAAGTTTGAATCTACAAGATATAACAAGATCAAGAAGCTAAAAAGCTTGATCTTATGATGATGATGATGTCGTGATTAAGAAGAAAAAAAGAAGAAGAAGAAAATTTAAAACTTACAATTTTAATGTGAGAAAGACTGGAGAGAAAATTAGAGAGTAAGTGTGTGTAAAATGAGAATGAAATCAAGTGTGTAATGAAGAATCAAGTGTGATATATATAGTGGTGGTGGGGGTGTATGGCCGATGGCCTAAAGGGGGACAAGGGGGGACAAACTTTGCTTTTTGCATGGTGGTGGTCTAAAGGTGGTGCTTATTGCTGGGATCCCATGCAACATATGTGGTAATGGTTAACAAAAATGCTAGTATGTTGGCTCATCTTAATGGGGTTTTGTCCTACTTCTTAATGGATCATAAATCTATTAAAGTTGGGCTAATTCAATGGTCCATTAACTAGAGTAGGGTGGGCTTAAGTCCATTAAGATAAAAAGTTCAATAAGACTAACTAGTGTGCATTAATAATTACTAAGCGTAATTAAGCAACCAATAAGCCAAGTAATTGTCATTAGAAAATAACAATTAGTAATACGTAGTCATAATATTCCAATTATGACAAAAGTTAAACGTGTACCAAGTACGTAGCTCGCTTTACACGATAAGTGACACTAACGGTCATAAAAGCATCCGGGGATCAAGTTAAGTAACCAAGTACTTAATAGCACGTTGTAAGGTATTAACGAAAGTAATTAACATGAATAATGATCCCAGAATATAATCTAACACAGTACGCACAATTACGCAGTTTCGCGAAAGTAATAAGCACAAATATAAGTCGAAAAAGTCGGGTCGTTACATTACCCACCTGTTAAAGAAAATTTCATCCCAAAACTTTAAGCTGAGGTAGACGGTAGAGTTGTGAAGAGGTGAGGATACTTCTGCTTCATCTGATCCTCTCGCTCCCAAGTAAACTCAGGTCCTCGTTTAGCATTCCAACAAACTCGGACAATTGGAATCTTGTTGCATTTCAAGTTTTTGACCTCACGGTCTATGATCTCTACAGGTTCTTCCACAAAGTGGAGTTTGTCATCAATCGTAACCTCATCTGTAGGTATGAAAAGTTCTGGTTCAGCAAGGCACTTCTTTAAATTCGATACGTGGAAAGTGGGATGAATTGAGCTCAATTGAGTCGGAAGATCCAAACGGTAAGCAACGGGCCCAACACGCTCCAAGATTTCAAAAGGACCAATATATCGTGAATTTAGCTTCCCACGCTTTCCGAAATGGATGAAACCTTTCCATGGTGTGACTTTCAACATCACACGGTCACCTACCTGGAATTCGAGATCTTTACGTTTAAGGTCGGTATAGCTCTTTTGACGATCACGGGCCGTCTTGAGCCTTGCTTGAACGAGTTCGGGTTCGGTGATTTGCTTTTCACCTACTTCGGTCCAACAAATAGGAGAATGACATTTACGGCCATATAAAGCTTCGAAAGGTGCGGCTTTAATGCTCGCATGATAGCTATTGTTGCAAGAGAATTCGGCTAGGGGCAAATGCTTTTCCCAAGCTTTTCCGAAATTAATAACACAAGCTCGTAACATGTCCTCCAAGGTTTGAATCGTGCATTCGTTTTGTCCGTCGGTTTGTGGGTGATACACGGTACTCATGTCTAAACGTGTTCCCAAGGCTTCTTGCAAGGAACGCCAAAATCTAGAAGCAAAACGGGCATCTCGGTCGGAAATAATCGATAAGGGTACACCGTGACGTGATACAATTTCATTTATGTATAGTTGCGCGAGTTTATCCATTGTATCGGTTTCCTTCATGGCTAGGAAGTGAGCAGATTTGGTAAGACGGTCAATAATAACCCAGATGGTATCATATCCGCCTACCGTCTTTGGTAGTTTCGTGATGAAGTCCATCGTTATTCCTTCCCACTTCCATTGCGGGATTTCGGGTTGCTGAAGTAACCCGGATGGCCTTTGATGTTCGGCTTTAATCTTGAAACAAGTTAAACACTTTTCAACATAAGTAGCAACATCCCTTTTAAGGTTTGGTCACCAATATTGTTCCTTGAGATCATGGTACATCTTACCAGCTCCTGGATGAATCGAATACCTTGACTTGTGGGCTTCGTCTAGAATAAGGCTTCGTAAATCCCCATAACTAGGCACCCAAATTCTTCCGGCAAAATATCAGAGTCCAGTCTCTTTAACCTCGAATCGAGAGACGAGAATGTTCAAGTGTTCATGAGAAATATTCTCCTCTTTGAGAGCTTCCTCTTGGGCTACACGGATTTGGCTATTGAGATTCGTGTGGATGGTGATGTTTAAGGCACGGACACGAAGAGGTACCATTCTTTCCTTTCAGCTCAAGGCATCGGCTACAACATTTGCCTTACCAGGATGGTAACGAAGTTCACAATCATAATTGTTCAACGTCTTGATCCACCGTCGCTGTCTCATGTTCAGCTGTTTCTGATCGAAAATGTGTTGGAGGCTTTTGTGGTCGGTGAAGATAGTGCTTTTGGTTCCGTAAAGGTAGTGTCTCCACAGTTTGAGTGCAAAGACAACGGCTCCAAGTTCGAGATCGTGGGTTGTGTAATTTCGCTCGTGAATCTTCAATTATCGAGAGACGTAAGCAATAACCTTCTTTCGTTGCATCAGTACACACCCAAAACCATGTTTCGAGGCGTCGCAATACACAACGAAGTCATCACTGCCTTCGGGAAGGGATAAGATAGGTGCGGTGGTTAATTTCCACTTCAGGGTTTAGAATGCCGACTCTTGTTTGATTGCCCAAACGAACTTCTTTCCTTTGTGAGTTAATGCGGTTAAAGGATGTGAAATCAAAGAAAAACCTTCGATGAATCTACGATAGTAATCGGCGAGGCCTAAAATTTGGCGGATATGAGTAGGAGTAGTGGGGGTTTCCCACTTGCTAATGGCTTCAATTTTTGCAGGATCGACTTTGATACCTTGGCTACTAACAACGTGGCCAAGAAATTAAACTTCCTTCAACCAAAATTCACACTTGGAGAATTTGGCATAGAGTTGCTCTTGTCTTAAGAGTTCAAGCACGAGTCGAAGATGTTGCTCATGTTCTTTTTCACTTATGGAATAGGTTAGGATATCGTCTATGAATACGATAACGAATTTGTCGAGGTACGGCTTGCATACGCGATTCATAAGATCCATAAACACGGCAGGTGCATTAGTTAAACCAAATGGCATCACAAGAAACTCATAATGACCATAACGAGTTCGGAACGCAGTCTTAAGTACATCGTTCTCCTTCACCCTCAACTGGTGATAACCTGATCGCAAATCAATCTTGGAGTAAACGCTTGATCCTTGCAGCTGATCGAATAGATCGTCAATCCTGGGAAGGGGATATCGGTTCTTGATTGTTAACTTGTTCAGTTCATGATAATCGATACACATGCGGAAAGATCCGTCCTTCTTCTTCACAAACAAAACAGGTGCGCCCCGGGGCGATGAACTTGGTCGAATAAATCCACGGTCTAGCAATTCCTGTAGTTGACTCTGCAACTCTTGCAGTTCGGAAGGTACGAGTCGATAAGGTGCGCGAGCTACAGGTGCATCTCCTGGCACTAGATCGATCTCAAACTCCACTGATCGTGGCAGGGTAATCCTGGCAACTCTTCTGGAAAGACTTCAGGAAATTCGTTCACAATCGGTACGTCCTTCACGCTTTTCTCCTCAGTTTCTAACTTCTTCACATGCACCAAAATAGCAAAACGCCCCTTTTTCATGACCTTTTGTGCCTTCATGCAACTAATAAGGTTCAGCTTCGGGCAACGTCTCTCCCCATAAACAATTAACGGCTCACCATCTTCGCAAGGTATACGAAGAATCTTCTCACCACATATAACTTCTGCCTTTACCTTGGACAGCCAGTCCATTCCGACTATCACATCAAAGCTCCCCAACTTAATGTGTATCAAATCAATCTCAAAATCCACACCAGCTAAGTTTATTATACCTCCTCGGCCAATTTGGTCAACTTTCTCCTGTTTCCCATTGGCCACCTCTACAAGTATACTCTCATCTAAAGGAACTAATGACCAATCTATCTTAGAGTAAAAGTGTCTACATATATAACTCCTATCGGTGCCAGTATCAAACAAGACAGAAGCTAATAGTTTATTGATAGTGAATGTACCTGTAACCAAGTCAGGATCCTCGCGAGCATCTCTGGTGTTCATGTTGAAGACTCTTCCACGTGCTAGCCCGCCATCCTTCTTCTTGTTAGGACATTCATTCTTGAAGTGGCCCTGCTGACCGCACTCAAAGCACTTCCTTGGTCCATTAGGATTTGTCCTTACAGCTGGGGTGTTGCTCTTACAATCTCTGCCGATGTGTCCAGCCCTTTTACACTTCTCACACACAACATTGCAGTATCCAGTATGATGCTTGTAGCATCTCTTACACTGAGGAAGGCTACCTTTGTAGTTAGGGTTAGGGTTCCTCCAGTCGTTGTTTCCCTTAAAGTTCTCATACCTCTTGGCTGGGTTCTGATCAAAACCTTTATCCTTGTTTCCATCCCATTTACGTTTCCCATTACTAGTTCCCGATTCAGATTTCACCTTCTCTGGCTCTTGGCAGGTAATTTGATTCATCAGGGTGTGCGCCATGTGCATAGCTTCCGGGATATTTGCTGGTTTCGAAAAAGTGACATTTCCTTGAATGTCCTTGGGGAGCCCCCACAGATACCGTTCCAATCGCTTAAATTCAAGAGTAACCATTGTGGGGCACATCAAGGCTAACTCCAAGTACCTTCAGTTATAGCCATCAAAGTCAGTTCCTACGACTTTCAGTTCCCAAAACTCCGCTTCCATTTTCTGAATTTTGGTTCTGGGGCAGTATTCCTCGATCATAGCTCTCTTAAACTCCTCCCATGGTGTTGCATAAGATTCATCAATTCCCTGGGCCTGGGCGAGTGTGTTCCACCATGTCAGAGTGCCATCCGATAGTGTGCAGGATGCGAACTTAGTCTTGTTCACTTCGGAGCAGTTACTCACACGGAACACCAATTCCAACTTTTCAAACCATCTCGTTAGCCCAACTGGCCCTTCCGTTCCACTAAAATTTTGTGGCTTGCAACTCATGAACTCTTTGTAAGTGCACCCATTCTGAGCAATCCAGTTCGCCATTGGAGCTTGTGCAGGGTTGGCATCTACCACAGCTGTGGCTACTCGAGTAGCTATCATCTCCTCAATTTGCGCTGCAGTGGGCATTTCTCTTGGACCTCTTCCGTTTGCCATTGATCTTCCAAACAATAATTTCGACTTAAGTCAAAATCCATTAATCAATACCCAATAACGTCGTAGCATAAGGTAGTCAACATGGAAGCAACACAATACACGTTAACTAAGCATGGCAAAATAGTAGCAGATAGCACAAAACCAGCATGTAATAACTTAAATAAAACGCCGTACAATAATTTACAAAACAGTAATTCCATTCATAATAAGAAAATTTGCATACAACAACATAAGGTTTCGCACAATACATGAATGAAATCGTGAAAATACTATTGGAAATACATAATGAAATCTAATACAACAGTCCTAGGGTGAGGGTGGGTAAATGATGTCCATCATGTGGGACACCTGGTCCTCGAGCTCAGTTACTCGAGCACGCAAGGCATACACTTCCCTCGTCAGCTCCTCGATGGTGGGTGGTGCCGGTGGTGCAGATGGTCCAGATGGTGCAGATGTAGCACTAGAAGTAGATGGCACAGTGCGGGCGACCTTACGCACAAATGGATCAGCAGGATACGAAACAACCCGCTTACAGGCGGTGACCCTAACCAACTGTCTATGTGCATTCACGAACGGCTTACCTCCATTAACCCCTGGAATAACGGTACCATCGTAGCGGTACCGCTTCTTCAGAGGGGTAGAGGGTGGCGGTACAGGCTCCTCCTCGGAATCCTCCTCAGAATCCTCCTCGGGATCCTCCTCGCTGGTGTCGTCGGATGATGATTCATATGAATCATCTGAAGGTAGTGCAGGTACATCACGGGCGGGAGAAAGTGTCTGGCCGGTGGTCATGGCCCGGTATCTTCCAGGTGGAATCGGCATGACTCGTCCATCAGCGGTGCGTCTAAACCAATGTCCACGCTCGTTACGGAAGGGACCGCCCCCGTTTCCCCCAGGGATCACAGTATCATCGGAATGATGCTGTGGCCCCGGGAGTCTAGGGCTGGGTGGAGCTGAGATCTCCTCAGGATCCTCGTCTCTGTCTGAGATGTCCATTTGGTCAGGTGCGTGTCTACTATCCCCATAAGACGAATCGCCAGAGTCGCCGGAGGGTAGCGGTGATTTAGCAACAATAGTAGGCGAAATAGCGGACGTATCTGAATCACTCTCAAAGTTAATGGTCATGGGCGGCATGCCCGACATCTGAACATGGAAAAATAACTTTTTCCATGTCAGTAAGACATATAGCAAGCACGTAATCAGGCATAACTACGGCAGCCTAGATCGTCTACAGCAGTACTTAGCATGGCAATATTAACAGTATCATACCGAAGTAACATGCAATCAAAAGCTGATAGTAGCATGCAGTAGCGAGAATAAGCAATAGCATACAGTAAGTTCATATAGCAGTAAAGGTAAGCAGTAGCATGCAGCAGTTCTGCAGAAATAAGTAAACGAGCAAGTTGTAGATTAGTCCTATTAGGGAATCCTACTCGACTCGGTCAAGACACACTAATGCAACCTAATTCCCTACAACCGATGCTCTGATACCAAATTTGATGCCACGTACAATATCAAAGTGTACGGATCATCAACAACAGGTCCATTACATGGTATAACACTATATGCAGTTTTAAAACAAGTTTTGCTTTCATGAAAAGATGACGTCTTTACCAACGTCAAATGTTTTACAAAAGATAACGTGCTTCTACGAATAGAAAGCATTAACATAAGTACGTAACACAAAGGTCATTACAAAGTCATTGTTAAAAAATAACACAAGTTGTGAATGCAAAATAAAAGTTCCATGCTTGAGACAACTCTAAACAATGCAGCGGAAATATAACACAGCGAGTCTGTAACAGCAAGTCTAACAGCGGAAGAAACAACATCTAAGCACCTGAGAAATACATGCTTTAAAATGTCAACACGAATGTTGGTGAGCTATAGTTTGTTTGTAATCAGTAATGTAATGTAGACCACGAGATTTCGTATTCAAAACAGTATGAAAAGTATATGCTTATCCGTGGGCACCCGGTAACTAACTTAACAAGTAATATATCACCCCCTAAAAGTACACTTGGCGAGTGCGTATGTTTACGAAGTATTAAACACCCGTTAAATGCTAGCGTGACTAGCCCGAGTGGGGATGTTAAACCCTATGGATCCATATCTAAGATTTGCGTCTACCGGTTCATAAACCAATAGTTAAACGTTACCGAGCTAAGGGGAATCTTTGTGCCGTTATTTCACCCACACATATATAAAGTTTAAGTACTCGTGTCTAGTATGTAAAACATAAAAAGCGCATGTATTCTCAGTCCCAAAAATAGTTAAAGTAAAAAGGGAGCTATAACTCACAGTGAATGTGCGGTAAAAGTCGATATGAAAAGTATGCAAGTAGTAAGTCGGTCCGAAAGGTCCTCAACCTAAGTCAAAGGTTACTAAGTCGGTAAATTGTCCCCAAAATTTTAAAAGTAAATAAGTTAAGTCTTAAGTATCATCATCATCATCATCATCATCATTCGTAAAATATAAAGTAAGTTTTCTACAAGAATAGAGATCCAAACAAAGGGTTGACTTCGGACAGCTGCTACGATCTCTATACAAACTGAAATGACTCGCGGCCAGTGGCCAAGGCTCCATTTGTGAGTCCTCTTACCGCTATCCAATTTTCAGATCCTAACTCGAAGTCGTTTGACGGTGGCGACGGTTCAAGCGCGAGTAGGTCAGAAATTTCAGCACGTCGTTACAAAGGCGTAGTGACTTTCGGAAGGCTATAATTCCTAAACCGTATATCGGATTTACACGAGTCTTAAACCCTATGGATCCATATCTAAGATTCGCGTCTACTTGTTCATAAACCAATAGTTAAACGTTACCGAGCTAAGGGGAATCTTTGTGCCGTTATGCCACCCACACATATATAAAGTTTAAGTACTCGTGTCTAGTATGTAAAACATAAAAAGCGCATGTATTCTCAGTCCCAAAAATAGTTAAAGTAAAAAAGGGAGCTATAACTCACAGTGAATGTGCGGTAAAAGTCGATATGAAAAGTATGCAAGTAGTAAGTCGGTCCGAAAGGTCCTCAACCTAAGTCAAAGGTTACTAAGTCAGTAAATTGTCCCCAAAAGTTTAAAAGTAAATAAGTTAAGTCTTAAGTATCATCATCATCATCATCATTCGTAAAAGATAAAGTAAGTTTTCAACAAGAATAGAGATCGAAACAAAGGGCTGACTTCGGACAGCTGCTACGACCACTATACAAACTGAAATGACGCGCGGCCAGTGGCCAAGGCACTGTTTGTGAGTCCTCTTACCGCTGTCCAATTTTCAGATCCTAACTCGATGTCGTTTAACCGTGGAGACGGTTCAAGCGCGAGTAGGTCAGAAATTTCAGTACGTCGTTACAAAGGCATAGTGACTTTCGGAAGGCTATAATTCCTAAACCGTATATCGGATTTAGGTGAGTCTTAAATGAAAAGTCATCTACTCGAACCGAAGTATCTGAAAATCAATTTTCCAGAAGTCCCAGGAGTCTGATCAGACCCGAAAAACAGAAAAACGATAGGAACTTTACATCTTCCCTCTAAAGATAACTGTACCACGAAGACGAAACTTGTAGAGAAGGAAGGAGTTTCTGTTCGGTTACTCGTAACTGAATCTATAGGGATATAATGTAATTACGAACCTCAACTGCCGCTAATATCTTTTGATTTTATTTATTTGGTATTAAGGGTTATATTGTAATTTGGAACTGTAACTTACGATTAGAGAGTTTAATGACGCCATCAGCATTTAAAATGGCTGAGATTCAAATTTAGGAGACCCATTTAAAGGGTGAGATTTTTCAATATGATATTTTAACATAATAAATGACATCATAATATTTTTCTTATTATAGATAACATCGATTACTTTATATATTTTGTATTGTTGGGTTGAGTTGTATTTTTGTATTGCTTGTTTTGTCTTTTGGTTAGGCTTCATTTTAGTTCAACAAAATTTTTACTTTTTTGTTCAAAAAAAGCAATTGGGTATATATATATGTATATATATATATATATATATATATATATATATATATATATATATATATATGTATATATATATATATATATATATATATATATATGAAACGACTCGACCCGTTTTTACTAAAATCGACGCATTTTTTAAAAGGTCACTGATGTCAGATCCAAGCTTACCGCGCGACGCGCAAATACGTGCGTGGTGCGCGCTAACACAAAATCCAACATCAGATCAAAATTTGCATTCTGATCCCAAACTCAGTTATACTACGCTGCGTGTTTTATCCATTCTCCAAAACACCCAAAATGTTCAATTACAAACAAACAGGTCCAAAAACTTCTTTTAACTTTTAGCAAAATATCTTAACATAAATTTAGAGACGATACACAATTTACACCATCATTCGAGCCACGACCCATTACATAACCAAAATAGTAATTTTGATCCAAAATGTACAAAATCGCGGTTTAGGACTCGACACCCAAACCAATACCAAGAGCATGATCCCGGGGACTATCCATCCTCAACCAAGGCTAAATAATCCAAAGCTATTTAGCCAATCTCAATCAACGCCATAACATCTAGTCTAAGAACTAGTAACCTTCACCAACAACCCAGTACCAATAAAAAGGTAAACAACGCGAGGGTAAGCATACAGTTTAGTGAATGCAGTAATTATACATATATGCATACAACATACCTACTTGCATCCACATCATAACAAAGCATGCAATAATCACCGCAACAAGCATTTCAACAATCATATAATCAAAGTATCATGCTAAACAACAATAATACACACTTCATGGTTAACCATAAGCACGGGAATGATCCTCGCGAATGAACCATCAGTTATTGACAACAACCATTAGTGATACGAACACACGATTTTCACTAACCGCACGGGTGGTATCGAACACACGAACTAAAGTGACAAATGAGATTTTTACACCCACCCGTCTCACACATATTATGGTAATACGAATGCACAATTTTTACCAATACACCCATGGTGATACGAACACACGATTTTCACCACCTAACCCGATGTGGTATCGAGCACACGAACTTGAGTGAACTGAACACACGGATAACACCCTAGTGAATCTAACGTACGGAAATCACTAACCCACATCCACTGCAAGCAAATAAATTATATAAATACGCGCATAAATATTCCACTCACCTTGGTATGCTCCTCCAAGCCATGTATGTACAACCACCGCCATCGTAACCTAGCAAATAAACACCTTAGGTTCCAAAACCTAGCTTGACAACTGCAACACATGCAATAGGCTCCAATTGGAGCAAGAATCAACATCTTCTTCACAAATGGAGCTCTCTCTTACTAGATTAAGCTTTCTCTCTCTAAGTGGAGTGTTAGGTTGAAGTTGAAAATGAGGAAATATTGTTCCAGATCTGCAACTTACCCCAAAAGTCTTCCATGCAAAATTGTACTCAAGTCCACCATTTATAAAATTTGCAAAACAGTCCCCAGTTTGCCCAGTGTATTTTACGCAGCGCGCCATTCAACTAGTTTCAGAATTAGGGTGTTACAACTCTCCCCCACTTAAAATGGATCACGTCCCCGTGATCCACGCCCCATACTAGTAATATGTGTGCTTCAACGCAGCACACTTACTTAACTACAACTCGAAACACACTTCTCGGTCCGATTAGACACATCCAAACCTCCGAAGCCGAGTGTAACTCCGATAATTTTTTTTAAACATAACGGAAGACTTAATTATTAAAATCACTACATTAATTACATCACTACATAAATCCACATCATTAAGTTAAAGTTTACACAACAATGCTACTTATTACAAAATACAGGTTACAAAAGTCCACATCACGCTAAGTGAATGGAATCTATCTAATACATATCACATAAGCACCACACATGAAATCAACATCACTAACAACCAACTACCATACAAATAACGACAATACAAGGATCGGCAACTTGAACGGGCATACGACTCCTAACGGATCGGGCTAGTATCTGCCAATAGTCCTTTCCTATTGAATCAATACACAGACAATATAAATGAACCCAACCTCCTTAGGCGTGTTTGACCTCATACAGAATCTAACCTCTTCAGGCATGGTTGCGAGTACCTGGCCTCCTCCGGCCTGACTGGTACCAAACACAGTGCGCACATAATATCACACAATCACAGTAAGCATGCAATCATCTAACTAGCATGGCAACCATTATGTAAACATGGAAATATCATTAAGTCAAAGCATTGTAAAAGAGTTGATCACATTAGCATGGCATGCTACTTAAACTCTATCCGGGAGTTCTTCGAGGAGTTTCGGACGCAAGCCAATTTGACAAGGTTAGGTGATGAGTTTTGAAGTTTGTAACAAGGGTCTATGAACCTAAATACTCTTAGGGCTACCTTTTTGGTGAAGGCCCGATTTTGTCCCGAATATACGAGGAATGATAGGTTGTTGATGGAGCATTTTCTTAATACCTTGAATGATGATTTGCGCAGGAAGATTAGCCTTGGGCAAGCGGACTCTTTTGCTAAACTAT
The DNA here is from genome assembly GCF_046630445.1 of Rutidosis leptorrhynchoides. Classification (NCBI taxonomy): domain Eukaryota; kingdom Viridiplantae; phylum Streptophyta; class Magnoliopsida; order Asterales; family Asteraceae; genus Rutidosis; species Rutidosis leptorrhynchoides. The sequence goes on from NC_092336.1 coordinate 481,044,161, forward strand.
TTATCGTGGCTAAGGGTTTTGAATCGTATGCTCCTACGATGGTTGATGATACTTCGAGTAAGAGAAGGGTTAACTCGTTTGGCACTCCGAGCAAGAAAACTAAAAGTGCATTTGAGAGCACGGGTAGCGTGGGAAAAGGAGTGTCGGACACTAGTGCGTCTAGATGTTTCAATTACGGAGAAAGAGGTCACAAGTCTTGGGAATGCTCGAAACCGTCCTCGAGAGGTAATGGCATTGTGTGTTTCAATTGCCGTAGAGAAAGGCATTGCAAGACGGAATGTCCTAAGCTAGCGGTGGCGGGCGCCGCGAGGAGACTTTCAGGTACTTTTAGTGTGGTATTCATATGTTTTTCATTTTGTAATAGCATCCGGTGTGAGTCTTTTGGTTCTCAGGCATTTGGGGGTATTCGGGTCGTTAAACTCGCTTGAGTGAGACCCGTAGGATGTTGGTTGTGTTAGTGTATCTAATTGTGCTATGGTATGGACCAAAGAGCTGGTAGTACCATAGCATGTGCGTTTCGGGTGTTATGATGTGAGCCAAAGAGCCGGTAGCATCACGGCATGTGCGTTGTGGCGTCAACCAAAGAGCCGGTAGCACCATAGCATGTGACGTGTGGTGTGAACCAAAGAGCCGGTAGCTTCATAGCATGGGTATCGAGACCATATTGTGCGAGTGATAGGTGGGTGTGATCGATTTATCGATTGCTTTACGGCAAGTGCGGACGACCACTTTAGGGGTTAGTGTTACAAGGCGTATGTACACTTTCGGTCGTTGTGCGAGTACCAATGGTCATTATGCGAGTACCCTTCCCTTGTGTGCGCGTGTTATTGGGTTAGTGTGTACCGGGTGTTATATCACCATGTGAGGGTACGTGACGTGTGTTCATCTTATCTTACAGTGTTGTGATTTGTTGCTCATTGTGAGTGAGGTAGAGAGTGACATCCTGGCGTAAGGATTCGCTCTTTGTTGTCTACTTGATGCAATGTGGTGAGTGATTATGTGAGATTTCACTCTTCGTTGACTACGATTACGGTTTGAGATGTGTGGCGAGTGTTGTCCACTCTTCGTAGGCCACTTTTGCATGTGAGATGTGTGGCGAGTGTTTTTCACTCTTTTTTGGACACTTTTTCGTGTGTGTATGGATGGTAGTGCCATTCGGGAGGTGCTTTCGTTGACCACGTACGTGTACGGGTAGTGTCATGGTTGTTGACTAGATGTGATGTGTGATGGTAACCGTGAATGGTTGTGATGGTGTGCGGAAGGGTGTAAGTCTTGGTGTTTCCGAGCATCTCCTTAGTGATGAGTGGACGGATTACTATGCTAGTTGTGCGGCCTAGGCGTATTGTGACTAGCGGGCGACGTTAGGAAGTGTGGGCGTTGAGTCCGGAGGTTCATTAAATTTGTGCGACTTCGAGTTATCGGGCGACGTGTGACACCGGTAGTAGAACCGAAAGGATAGAGTTCATGAATCTCGGTGGTAGTGATGGGAGTTACATAACACTGCGTCAGGTTCCTCCTTATACCTGCTGGTGTAATGTTCGACTCTGATGGTGTGATTACTTGTACTTGGGTACCGGTGAAAAACCCGAAGATACAACTGTGTTTTGCTGTAGTGTTTAACGGGCGTTAACGATTTGACTAACTTGAAAAGTCGATGTTCGAGCACCTTGTAGTAAGTCCGCAGATGATTGGTGTGTATAACCAACGTTGAACTGGTCATGTGCGCTAAGGAATGTTGAATTCCGCGGGATGTTATCATCTTGGCGGTGAGAGCGTGGGGTTAAAACCCAAAGTGGGGGAGTTATGTACCCGGAGGGTACGGTGTGCAACGACCCGACCTTTTCGACTTATATTTATATTTATTACTTTCATGAAACTGCGTATTTGTGCGTACTGAGCTATATTATATTCTAGGATCATTATTCATGTTAATTTCTTTCATTAATTACTTAGCTTACGATCTCATTAGTTTTACTAGATCTTAGCTTTCTAGCTTATGGTCTCATTAATCTTGTATAGATCCAAGCTTTCTAGCTTAGGGTTTCTTAACACTTGAGATCTAAATTATTATTGTAGATCTCACTTACTTGGAACCTTTCTATGATTTTATTGGTGATAAAAATCAAGTCTTCATCATCTCATATGATGAAGATGCATAAACTTGTATCAAAAGGACAAAGGTTGAAGCTTTATTGTGTTTATACAATAAAGAGACAACTTTGATGTTCAAAACTTATAGAAAGTTAGCTTTTACTTTTAGTTGTGTGTTTATGGTTAAAACTTGGTAAAAGTGATGCTAAAACATCAAAGAGTTGTACACTTGAGGCTTACACGCATCAAGGATGAGAACCGTGATAAGCATCAAGCACCAAGAAACCCACTGGAGCACTTGTTTCTGTTTTTCAGGGTCTGATCAGACTCCTAGGGCTTCTGCAAAGTTGATTTCCAGATAGTTCGGTTTGAGTAGATGACTTTTCGTTTAAGACTCACCTAAATCCAATATACGGTTTAGGATTTATAGCCATCCGAAAATCACTACGCCTTTGTAACGATGTGCCGAAATTTCTGACCTACTCGCGCTTGAACCATCGCCACGGTCAAACGACATCGAGTTAGGATCTGAGAATTGGACAGTGGTAAGAGGACTCACAAATGGAGCCTTTTCAACTAGCCGCAAGTCATTTCAGTTTGTATAAAGGTCGTAGCGGCTGTCCAAAGTCAGCCCTTTGTTTCGATATCTATTCTTGTTGAAAACCTTACTTTATCTTTTACGTATGATGATGATAATGATGATAATGATGATACTTAAGACTTAACTTACGTACTTCTAAACCTTTTGGGACGATTTACTGACTTAGTAACTGTGATGACCCGAAAATTTCTGACCAAATTTAAACTTAATCTTTGTATGATTAACATTTCCGACACGATAAGCAAAGTCTGTAATATTGAGTCACGACAGTTTTGGAACTATATTCATATAATCAATTATTCTTTGACTGTTCCCTATGATTCACGAACAATATATATATATAACTTAATGTGCATATATATATATGATTTCAAGTTATTTAGTAAACGATAGTAACATTCGTTTGTTAATTCGATTGATATTTAGATAAGTGAACTAAAACGTTTAAAATAAACAAGTAAAACACTAATTTGCTACAGTATTTTCGAATTGCTACAGTATCCAAAATGCTACAGTGTTTTCAAAAATCACTATTTGCTACAGTAAAATTGACTTTGCTACAGTAACTTTGCTACAGAAAAACACTATTTCAAAATAAAAAAAATGTATATATGTATATGTATATACTACGAGACGATAATTTATAGAAGTAAATGACCAAAACACTCAAAAGTTTAAGATACACTTCGAGTGATATAATTTAGGGATAATTTAAGTTTATATTTTGACAAAGGTACGAGTCACGAAACAAAAAGTACTAGTTTTCTCAGCGTACGAAAGGGCGTTCGAAAAACCGGAACCGGGACATAAGTCGAGTGACAACGTACGACTTATCGGAACAAAAATTACAAGTTAACTATGCACGTGAATTTAATATAATATATAATTAATTAATTTAAATTATATATATTATATTTATATTTTATTATGTCGACAAATGTTAGGACAAAAACATGTGGGCTGGAAAAATAGGGCCATGCGATCGCATGGCCTGTGGCCTTCAAACCCATGCGATCGCATGGGAGGTCTGGCCAGGCGAGGTCTATAAATTTCATCGATTTCGGCTCAGTTTACACACATATATATTCATCTTACTCCGTATTTATATTATTATTATTATTATTATTATTATTATTATTATTATTATTATTATTATTATTATTATTATTATTATTATTATTATTATCATTATTATTATTATTATTATTATTATTATTATTATTATTAGTATTATTAAGATTAATATTATTATTAATCTAATTATTATTAGTATTATACCTAAAATACTACGACGAGGTCATGAGCGTGTCACTTTCAAAATATGTTTTCAAGCGGGATAGAGTTAAGGAAATTATGGGTTATTGCCATGGAGGTTATGGGTAATGTTCGGGGGTATATTTATGAATCAATTCTAGTGTTTATTATCTCCGTTACGTCTACGTACTTTTCTACAATATTGATATGTTGAGATCTACAGTTATTTGGTAATCCGTGTTTCGATCACATTTTGGTGAACGACTTTATATGCTGCTAAGGTGAGTTTATAGTATCCCTTTTTAAATACTTTAAATATTTTTGGACTGAGAATACATGCAAATGCTTTATTAACCGATATACAATATTTATATGCGTGAGTTTCATATGATCCCTTTTACTCTCTACATTTTTGGGCTGAGAATACATGCAAATGCTTTATTAACAGATATACAATATTTATATGGGTGAGTTTCATTGCTCCATTTTTAATTGCTTTTGCATTCTATATTTTTGGGCTGAGAATACATGCAATTTATTTTAAACGCAATGGATACAAGTACATACTAAATTCTACACTGAGTTTGAACCGAAAATCCCTTAGCTTTGGTAACTAGTAACTGCCAGTTATAAGAACTGGTGGGCGCGAGTAGTAGTATATGGATCCATAGGGCTTGATATCCCCGTCCGAGCTAGAGCGCTAGCCTTTTAACGGACGTATGCTATTTGAGAAGCGTACACGTTGGTTTGCGTGTATTATTAAGATGATTATACAAAGGGTACAAATTATATATACGTTAAAGTTTAGTTACCAGGGTGCTCAATTTCGTAGAATATTTTGATAAACATTTTTGGATGAAACAACTGAAATCTTGTGATCCACCTTTATATACAGATTATAGGAAACATTAAAACTATGAACTCACCAACCTTTGTGTTGACACTTTTTAGCATGTTTATTCTCAGGTTTCCTAGAAGTCTTCCGCTGTTTGCTTATATGTTAAACAAGCTATGTGCATGGAGTCTTACATGGCATATTTTTCAAGGAAACGTTGCATTCACCAAATCATCATCATGTATCTTATTTTGACTGCATTGTCAACGGAAGTACTATTGTAAACTATTATTTACGGTGATTGTCTATATGTAAAAATCATCAGATGTCGAAAACCTTGGATTTAAATATTCATTTATGGTGTGCCTTTTTAAAAGAATGCAATGTTTACAAAACGTATCATATAGAGGTCAAATACCTCGCAATGAAATCGATGAATGACGTGTTCGTCCATATGGATTTGGAGCAATCGTCACAGTAACCTTTGACTTAGGTTGGGGACCTTTCGGACCGACTTACTACTTGCTTACGTTTTCGTGTCGATTTTACCGCACATTCACTGTGATTTGTAGCTCCCTTTTTACTTTAACTATTTTTGGGACTGAGAATACATGCGTTTTTATGTTTTTGATGTGTGCAGCAGCGTATACAAAATAGTTATATTTTTATTGCGAAATATTATTAAATATGATACAATTTTACACAAGTTATTTATTTATTTATAGAGTGGATATGCCTAAACCTTGCTACAACACTTATAGGCAGGGTACCTAATCGTAAATTAGTGTAGTTTTTAGTAAGTCTGGTTCGTTCCACAGGGATACAATAAACAAGTTTAACGCTATAATTATTTTAACCTATAATTGTAAAAATATATATATATATATATATATATATATATATATATATATATATATATATATATATATATATATATATATATATATATATAAGTAGTATTATTATAAAAAAAAGGGGGTTTTTTACCGTTTAATGACCGGTTTGTCGATTTTAAAACTTAAGTCACAATTAAAACCTAATGTAAAATATTAAAAATAAATATAACTTAATTTAAAGCGTAAAGTAAATAACGATAATTAAAGTACGATAATTTAAAGTGCGATAAATAAAATGATGATAAATAAAATTGCGATAATTAAAAAGTACGATAATTAAAAGTGCAATAAATAAAATGACAGTAAATAAAATTGCGATGAAATATGAAATAAAGGAATTATGCTTATTTAAACTTCCGTAATCATGATGTTTGACGTGTTGATTTTAATTTATTACCATGGGTTAATTGTCCTTTATCCTGGATTATTCAATATGTCCATCTGATTTTTGTCCATAACAGTCCATCAGTCATAAATATAAAGTGCGAGTGTCCTCGTCAAATTATCCTTATATCCGAAGTCAAATATTCCAACTAATTGGGGACTTAAACTGTAATTAGGTTTTAATACTTTATTATCAATTACACCAAGTGTCCTTGCATGTAATCCATCCCTGTTTTAATGAGTCCATTGACTATTAATCCATTCCCGTGTCCGGTCAAATGAACGATTATTAGTATTTATAAATATCAAGCCCATCGTGTCCGATCGAGTGTATGTGGTTATTTATAATTACGTCCAATTGTAAATCTTTATATTAAATTAACGAACTATCATTCAGTTAAACAAATATAAAGCTCATTAATAGTCCATAGTCCAATTTCCACAAGTGTCGATTTTTTTTCAAACCCTAATTATGGTACAGAGCCCAATAACCCCGTCTTTAATATTTAGTCCAACATCACAATTACTTCGATTTAAATAAGCATAATAATAACTTAGCTACGAGACATTAATTTAAAAAGGTTGAACATAACTTACAATGATTAATAATAGCGTAGCGTTACATGGACAGAATTTCAACTTACACACTTACAACATTCGCCACTATAACCTTATTATTATTAAACTTTAATATTAAAATAAAATTAAAATATAAATATAAATATATATATATGAGAGTGAGAGAGATTGAATTAAAAGGTGCATCATTCGTCCGAAAAACTGCGAAATTTATAGATGTGGCCAGAGTTTAGGGGCCATGCGATCGCATGGCTTTCCCTTGTAATTCCCATGCGATCGCATGGACAGGCTGTCCAGCTCCAAATGGTTCCAAAACGTGGGCTGCTGCGTATTATTTAATATTTACAATATAATATATATAATTAATTATATATTATATTATATTCTTGTACTCCGTTGACTTGTAATTTTAGCTCCGTTGCATCGCACGTTGATAGTTGGTTCATGTCCCTGTTCCGAATTTTTGAACGTCCTTGCGTACTATTTAATATCTTGTACTTTGCATTTTGCGGCTTGTACTCTTGTATCTTTTAGACGTTTCTCATCAATAAAATGAACCACTTTGATTGTACTTTGTACTTTTTAGCTTTTTGGTCATTTGCGTCTTCAAATCGTCGAATCTGTCTTTTGTCTTCACTTTTTATTATTTAAACGAATATCACTTGTAAATAGAACAATTGCAACTAAAAGCTTGTCTTTCTTGAGGGATAATGCTATGAAATATATGTTCGTTTTTAGCATTATCAAATATTTCCACACTTGAGCATTGCTTGTCCTCAAGCAATATAGAACTTAAATATAACTTTACTAGAATCACTTCTTTATTCTTCACCCTTTGTATATCAGTTATTTTAATACGGCGGTATGAACAATGATAGTAACGTTGTGGTTTACAGTCCCACATGACTATGAAAATTTAGATCATTTAGGAAATTGAATCTTTATGAAAACATTTGATCTTTTTTTTTTAGAATTCAATCTAGCTTTTACCCTAGATAAGTTTTCCGGAATAACCATTCACCAGTGTTTGCAAATTATTTTTGTGGGTTTCGTGGTTTTCAGATTTGAAAATTTAGCTCAAAACTTGCGGTTTTGTGTCACCCACTTGCTAACCTTGTATTGGGAAAGCAACACGTCCAGTATACTTGCTCCGTATATTACCTTTTGGTAAACTACCGTCCGGTTATAAAGAAAAGCGTTGAACAAGCAACTGTTAAGGCAATGTCCCGTGACATGCTTTTGATTATGGTCTATATCGTGTCGGATGCAATTACTATCCTTTGTAGGAGCAATAGTAAAGATTCCCCTATAGTTTTTCAGTCTGGCACAAGGTCCTGTCTTCGACCATGCTATGCAACCACCGTTCTTACGGTTGACACCCGATTTGGTTCAGGTGATCTAATGAATTCCAGGTGAATTCCTAGGATTTTACGTTCAAGGGTAATGAACGCATTGAAAATAGGGTTTTCAGAAAATAAATCGGTTTGTAATTTGATCAAAATATTTTCTCGTTCAAGCTCGAGTTTAGATATCATTGAATTCCATGAGTTTGAATTCTCAATCTTTAAGGTCAATCTCAAGGATTGAGTAATATCAGTCTTAAAAGCTGATTTTTGATCTTTAAGAAGATTATCCTTTCTGGGGATCTGATTCATTAGTCTTATAAGCTAATTTGCACGGTGCCCCCCCATTGTACGAGACAGATCCTCTCATGGTTAGGATAAGTCTGACCACTTGGCGACCCTGTTTGATGCTGAGGTCCGTGGATTTCCAGCTGATTTTCGAGAAAACTTTTCAAGGTTTTTCGTAGACTCTACAACTGGTCTGGATGACAACTTCCTGACCTAAATCAAGAAGCGCGTGTCTTTTTCTCGGAAGACTTTACTTCCTTTTAAATTCCATTTATATTACAATAAACTGGGTAAAACTGATTAATATCGTCTCAAACAAAAGTATCTTCAATTATTTATACAAAAATATGTGACATACGTTCTAAATAACTTGGTAAATTTTCTCACACTTGGCTTTTATTTTCCTTTCTTTGCCTTTTTATTTTTCTCTATTCCATTTTAAATGAATTCTAACATTTTGGTTTGTTTCTCAATTTATGTCCTTTACGAGGTAACAATAATTTCGATGTTAACACCTAGTTTTATCGTTCATAAATATGTATAAACATGATTTTGAGTTCATTTAGTTGAAAATTTTGAAAATTTTTACTAGAATTGGGTAGTCAGTATATAAGACTAGGGCTGTTCTTTATTATCAGAGAGCACTAGATTCTAATACAACTACTGCATTACTAGTATTTTTAATGGTAACCAAGTGTTTAAATTTAAAATTTTAAAAATCCGAAAGAATTTAACCCCTTCCCACACTTAAGATCTTTCAATACCCTCATTTGCAAGAAATCAGTAACAATTTAAATTATTGAGGGTGATTAGCGTAGAAAAATGATTAAATTTTACCAAAGTTTCCAAACATATTGGCGTTTGTTTGTTGAATGATAAATGGTGCACATCATTTGTTCATTCCTGCAGTTGTTATTTCACATATATTTTGCATCTTGTCGTCAAAATTAGTTGCTTTTGCTGAACTTAATGCCAGTCTTTGAAAGTTTGCTGTTTTACCCTGTTGTGTACAATTGACAATATACATACATACAAATAATAACATGCATGGTAATTTGAAATGAGACTTAACATCCCACTTTCAAATTATAAATACGACATATTAGTAACAAAAAAAAATGTTAAAAATTACATAAAAGTATCACAATATTATATGTTTTAAATATAAGTAAATAAAAATAATAAAAGATAAAAATCACCAACGGGAACTGTATCAATCTGAATAGGGGTTCCAGTTCATGTCATCGGTCGGGTTCCACGGTTGGTAATAGGTGTACTGATAGGCTTGGTTGGGGTCGTAGAGAGTAAATGGTGGTCGCATATCGGGCTGGTGTGGCGGATAGTAAGCAGGTCGGGTCGGTACGTAGTTATTTGGTACCTGAGGTGATAGCTAGCTCATGATCTGATGCTGATGATAGTGCCATCTATCATGCTGTCGTTGCCTGGAATGCTCGTACACATTCTAGGCGTGCCACTACTCGTACTGACTATGTCTAGCCTCATTTGTCATTTCTACCCCATATATACCCTGGTAAACGTCAGTAACAGTCTCCCTAATGACATCCCTAATGTCATCCGCTTCCTCCATTTCCTCATCTGAACCTCTCTCTACCTGTGGATGAGGGCCCTGATATGGTACTGTTTGATTGCGTCTGCTCTTTAATACCTTTGCACCCTGATAGACCCACAATCCTAAAGTCTCAACCTGTTCCCTACACACCATCAGTGGACCCCCTTGATTCCTATCTACGCCTAAATACTCTCCAATGAGAGTAACAAAAATACCCCCTCCTATTATTCCCCCGTCCTGTATTCCTTCCACCATTTTGGATAGATAAAAACCAACACAATAGGGAATATTAACAAAGCTTCTAGTGTTTCGAATACACTTAAGGTAAAATAAATCGTGTAGAGTCATTTTCTCCTTGTTGTTACCTCTTTGTGTAATCGAATTAGCTAAAAATCTATGTATAATACGAAGCTCTGCTTTGTTAATATCTAAATAGGAGTGTCTTCCTCCCCGCGTAAAAACATTATAATTTGACATACGCCTCCAGACGGCGTCAGCGTCAAAATTCCTATCTACCCTTTCACCATGATAAATCAAATTTGTACAATCAGGTAGTAGTAATTCAGCGGGAGTATAAATCTGTAAAGCCCTGGCCATGTCCAGCATGGACATCCTATACATCCTACAGTGTAACACCCTAGTTATTATCGTACAGAAGTGTATATAGTGTACATAAAGTGAGGGGAACTGTGTGTAATTAAACTATGATCAGAATCTGTTCAGACCATAGTGCGCGCCGCGCACCCTTAAAGGAGCGCGCCGCGCACCACTACTGTAGCCGGGTTCTTTTTCTTTTAATCAGATATTTTGGAAGGGTATTGAGGTAATTTCACTTGGGGACGAGTTAAGGTCACAGATCAGTGGTTTGAGTGAGTCATAACTCCACTTTCAACAACCATTTTCATCCTACTTTAATTCTAGTAAGAGAAACCCAAAATTTAGAGAGAGAAAGCTCAAGTAAAGGAAGAAGGAGCTAGTTTCGGGTCTTAGCTCGGGTTATAAAGTTGTTCATCTCCTCGCTAGCTACAATTTGGTTGTGTTGGTAAGTTCTAATTTTGAATTCCTTGATTTAATTTGTTTAAAGGTTAGAACTTGGGTTAGTGATGAACACAAAACCCATTAATGGTGATTTTGGGGGTTTTGGGTAAGATTGAGTCATTAGGACTCAAGGATGACTAACCTAGGGTTTCAAGGTAATAATTGGTGTTATTGAGTCTATAATGGTTAGTTATTCACTAGCTTACTTGTATTGTTAATAAAATTGGTTCTAGGGCTCATGGTGGACTTGAAATGGGTCAAATGGGTAGGTTTGACCTAGTGGGTTAAATTATGTATGAAAACACCCTATTTATGTGTTGATGGAAGTCTTAGAACCTTAATCGCTAGCTTTTAGTGATTAGTTGGGAGTATTGACCTCTAATGAGTGTTTATAGTGCAAATGGGTCATAAATACACTAGTGGGTCTAGTTGGTGGAAAGTCCAACTTATTATGTGAATTAATTGAGAATTAATTGTGTTAGGTGACTCGCTTTGAAGTTACAAGTGTTATTGGAAATCTCGTCAAGTCGACAAGGTGAGTGGAATGATTATACATGTGTGTATATAATGTATCTATTTGTAGGGCGGGGAAGGGGCCGGGGTATATGTTGTTTATACCACCAAGAGTTAGTGATATATTTCGTTGTACACTAACGATGGATATTTCGTTGTCCAAATTGCCCAAGAGTTAGTGATATATTTCGTTGTACACTAACGATTGCTTGAACGGATATTTCGTTGTCCGTGTCACCTCGGGTTAGTGATATATTTCGTTGTACACTAACGGTTGTTATGAACACCGATGGGAAATTCGAAGTACCATTCCCTTGTGTGTTGGTTAACCTTAATTATGCGTTGTATTGTAGTATATTATATCATTCGGGTTATATATATGCTATTGTGGTGCTAGCTTGTGATCTTGGAGGGTTTAGAGTTATACTTGCGACGGTATGCTATGTAAATTGCTAGCGTGTATGAGGTAATTGTGTAAGTGCTTGCAAGTAGGTGTATTATATATGTATATGTATAATTATTGCATTCACTAAGCGTTAGCTTACCCTCTCGTTGTTTACCTTTTTAGGATCCGGCTTGGTTAAAGGAAAAGGTATTCGCTTGGACTAGTGGCACCTCGGGGGTTTTAGCTTTTTGGAAGTTCGACCAAGATTTGGGTAGTTTAACCCCAAACACCATGCTCTAGTGACGTTTGGCAATTAAACTTTTTTGTGGTCGAAACTCGTATTTCGTACTTAATGGCATTTTGGGCATATGTGGGCCCCGCAATGTAAAACTCGTTTTATCATTGATTCGTGCTTGTTTTACTTATACTAATATGATGTGAAAAGCATTTCGCCTAAAAATGATGGGAAGTGTTAGATCTTTTTACGAAAACGGAACATTTTGGACAGCGGGCTGCCAGGCCCTGTGCGCGCCGCGCACAGGTAGGGGTGCGCGCCGCGCACCCAGCCTGGGCAGGCCTACTTCGATTTTTTTTTATTTCGCAGTTTTGGTTGGTTAACGGGTTGGGTCGTTACAAGTGGTATCAGAGCATGGTCTAAGGGATTTAGGTGACTTGAGATAGGCGCCTAGACTTAGACGTTTGTGTTGTGGAATTATATGCGGGACTTGTAGGACTACGGGTCAGTGCGGGGTTTGGCTAGTTCTTTGATGCATAAGTGGACAACTATGCTATGTTATGATGTTACTAATCGTGTGATATCGTTTTAAACATCGAGCAAGATGATTGTGATACGTTTGAGCATGGCACGGCATGTGAGCGTAATAGTGAGTCGTGACCACTATTACGGTTGTAAGTCAAGTCAAGCAAGGATGTGCGACAAGTATCGAGCTAGATGTGGTGTGTGTGCTGTCATATGCATAGGTATATATGTGTATTAAATTGTTGGTGATGTCTAATCCGTTTTAATCTTTAGAATGAAGACGAGAAAAGGAACGAATACGAATGGCAATGGTGGTCCCTCTCATGTAGAGGAAGATGAGATGACTACCAAGATCGAGACCGCTTTAGAAAACTATGTTTCGGTTTTCTCACGAAGGGTTAAACAAATATTCGAAGAGTCGGTTTCGGAACAAATTGTTGATATGATTCAAGAACGGATGACTAATGCCATTAAAGAAGAAGTTGAAAAGAGGTTTCCTAGACCTCAAAATGTGGGCGAGTTGGAGTTTAGCTATAAGAACTTCTTGGCGACTAAGCCTCCTCACTTTCACGGGGATCCCGACCCCATGAAAAGTGCGGCTTGGATCTCCGATGTTGAAGGTTGTTTTCGCACGACCGAGTGCCCACCCGAGAAGAAGACTAGACTTGCTACTAGTTTGTTGAGGGGTCATGCTAAAGATTGGCTCGATGGTAAAATTGATATGGTGGGTGATGCGGATTTTGTAGGGTTATCTTGGGCGGATTTCAAGAAAGAGTTTTTCCTTGAATATCGTACGCAAGCAGATCTTTCCAAATTGCGCAACGAGTTAAGGAACATACGTCAAGGGTCTTTGGACCTAAACACTCTCAAAACCAACTTTCTCGCTAAGGCACGTTTTTGCCCCGAGTATGCGGGAAATGATCAAATGCTAATGGAAGACTTTCATGCAACCCTTAGAGATGATTTGAAGGGTAAAATTAGTATCGGTCATGTTGAGACTTTTGCTAAGCTTTTGGCGGTGGCGTAGGGGTTTGAAGCGCAAGCTCCGAGTCCGGTTAGTTATGCGCCAAGTAAAAGGAAGTTTGAAGCTTCTAGTTTTTCGAACAAGAAGAGTAAAGGAGTATCCGAAAGTGTTGGTAGCGTGAAGAAGGGTGCTCCTAGTGTTCACGTGACCACATGTTACAATTGTGGGCAAAAAGGTCACTACTCTCGTGATTGACCAAAACCGCGTACTAATGTGATCACATGTTTTAATTGTCTACAAGAAGGGCACCGAAAGTCGGAGTGTCCCGAACTCCGAAATGATCAAGTTAAGAGAATAGAGAAGGCGGCGGGGTCGGCTAGGGGACGTAATTATTTGATGACTAATGACGAAGCCAAGCAATCCAATGAAGTCGTTTCAGGTACTTTCATGGTTAACTCTAATCCGGCAAGGATTCTATTTGATAGTGGTGCAAATTTATCGTTTGTGTCTCCAAAATTTGTGCCTAAAATTAATAAACCGTTAGCTAAGTTAAGTCGTCCGGTAGAAGTCAAAATAGCTGATGGCAAGACGGTGCTAGTGGTTGATGTGTGTAAGAATTGTAATGTTCTGTTTGGTTCCGAGAACTTTAATATTGATCTCATTCTGATGATGTTGGGTGATTTTGATATCGTGGTTGGTATGGATTGGCTCGACCATAATAGAGCCGATATTGCGTGCCATGAAAAATCTATTCGTGTGAAGACCCCAAGTGGGGGAGAGTTAATTATTCATGGTGATAAACGAAGGAGACCGGTGCCAATATGCACTTTTGCACGGGCACGTCGTCTCGTTGTTACCGGTGGCATGGCTTTCCTTGCTCATGTTTTTGATACTCATGATGAGCCACCACCTATTCGTGAAATTCCGGTGGTAAGTGAATTTGAAGATGTTTTTCCGGATGAGTTACCGGGTGTTCCGGCGGAAAGACAAATCGAATTTCGCATTGAGTTGGTTCCGGGAGCTACTCCCATTGCTAAAACTCCTTATCGTTTAGCACCAACGGAAATGCAAGAATTGTTGAATCAAATTCAAGAGTTACTTGAGAAGGGTTTTATTCGACCGAGTGCTTCGCCATGGGGTGCTCCTGTCTTGTTTGTGAAGAAGAAAGATGATAGTATGTGTATGTGAATCGACTATCGAGAGTTAAATAAAGTGACGATCAAAAATCGTTATCCGTTGCCTAGGATTGACGATTTATTCGACCAACTTCAAGGCGCTACGTACTTCTCAAAAATTGACCTACGGTCCGGCTATCATCAAATGTGAGTCCGTGAGGAAGATATCGAGAAAACTGCCTTTCGTACTCGTTATGGGCATTTCGAATTTGTGGTTATGCCTTTCGGTCTTACGAATGCACCGGCGGCGTTCATGGATCTTATGAACCGAGTGTGCCAAGCTATGTTGGACAAGTCGGTAATTGTGTTCATTGATGATATTCTTGTCTATTCTAAGAGCATGACGGTGCATGAACACCACTTATGTGAAGTATTGAAGATGTTGAGAAGAGAGAAGTTGTATGCTAAATTCTCAAAATGTGAATTTTGGCTAAGGGAGGTTCAATTCCTTGGCCATAATGTGAACAAGAATGGTATTCAAGTGGATCCGGAGAAGATAGAGACGGTAAAGGATTGGGGACGACCGAGTACGCCTACGGAAATCCGAAGTTTTCTCGGATTGGCCGGTTACTATCGTCGGTTTATCCAAGACTTTTCTAAAATTGCTTCTCCATTGACGAGATTGACGAGGAAGAACGCGAGTTTTAATTGGGAAAACGAGCAAGAAATCGCTTTTCAATTATTGAAGGAGAAATTATGTAAAGCTCCGGTCTTAGTATTGCCGGAAGGTGTAGATGATATGACGGTCTATTGTGATGCTTCTTTGAATGGGCTCGGGTGTGTTCTAATGCAAAGAGGTAGAGTCATCGCTTACGCCTCTCGCCAATTAAAGGAACATGAAAAGAGATACCCGACTCATGATCTCGAATTAGCGGCGGTGGTCCATGCTTTGAAAATTTGGCGCCATTACTTGTATGGTGCAAGTGTACGATTTATTCGGATCCCAAGAGTTTGAAACATCTTTTTGATCAACGGGATTTGAATTATCGTCAAGGTAGATGGATGGATGTGGTGAAGGACTATGATTGTGAGATACTTTATCATCCGGGCAAAGCGAATGTGGTCGCGGATGCGTTAAGCCGAAAGAGTCACCACCCGGCGTTACGATTGGGATTGTTACGTATGATTATTACTAACGATTTTCTCGAAAAGCTTGGTGAAGTTCAAATAGAGGCTTACGTTCACAACAAGCATGCGGAACGAATCGTGGGGCAATCGGAATCCATTACTATGGGTTCGCGTGGGTTGTTGTCTTTTCAAGAAAGAGTATGGGTGCCAGAGATGGGTGACTTCCGAAAGGTGCTTCTTGATGAAGCGCATAAGTCTAAATATTCTATTCATCCGGGTGCGATGAAAATGTATCTTGATTTGAAGAAAGATTATTGGTGGCCGGGCATGAAATGCGACGTTGTTAAGTATGTTGAGCAATGCGTCACGTGTTTGCAAGTTAAAGCCGAACACCAAAAGCCGTATGGTAAGTTGCAACCGCTAGAAATTCCAATGTGGAAGTGGGAGCATATTACCATGGATTTTATTACCAAGTTTCCGAAAACGACAAGAACCTAATTTGACACTATTTGGGTGATTGTCGATAGATTGACGAAGAGTGCATTGTTTCTTCCTATTAAAGAAGCAATATCGTCGGAGGCACTCGCGAAGATGTTCATTAAAGAGGTGATATCGAGACATGGCGTTCCCGCGTCTATTGTTTCGGATCGGGACACGCGTTTTACTTCTCGATTTTGGAAGAAGTTTCATGAAGACATGGGTACGAGGGTGAATATGAGTACGGCGTATCATCCTCAAACGGATGGTCAAACCGAACGTACGAATCAAACATTGGAGGATATGTTACGTGTGTAGCATCCCGCATTTTTCCGTTAAATTATTTTTTAACGCCGTCTTTTTTCTTTTTAGATAATATTCCTCGTATCTAGATTCGTAACCTCCGTTAGCTAACATTCTAAATATTCTCGTTATCGGATTTTAATACGCGTTTTAAAATATTCCGTTTAGGTATTTTCCGCACCCGCTTCTAAACTCGAGGGACTAAAATTGACACGGGGCAAACTAGTTGACTAGGTCAACTAGTCCACCCCAATCACCACCATTCAATCACCTCCATCTCTCTCTCTTTCTCTCTAGCAAGAACACACACACAAACACCCAATTCATTCAATCATCATCTAAATTCGATCTAGGAGGCTTACAACAAAATAAACTACATATTTGGAATCCTCTCTTCATCCTCTTCAATTTGATACCGACTTCATCTCATTTGGGTAACTTTCTAAAATCACTAATTTTATGTGTTCTTGAGATTTTTGAGTTATAAAGTTGTTAATTAGTGTCTATGGCTCATTGTGATGTCGTGTATGTAATTTGTATGCTCGATTCGTTGTTTTTGGTGTAACTAGTTCAATATGAAAATTACTTGCTAAATCCTTGATTTTGGAGGATCAAATGTTGTTAGATTGTTAAAATGCATGTTTTAAAAGTGTTACTAGTATCATTAGCTTCGTTTTGATGTATAGGTTGATTAAGGAAACTCCAAGAACATGATTAATGATTTTGTGAACTTGGATTAGGGTTTGATGAGCTTTACATGAACTTT
This sequence comes from Rutidosis leptorrhynchoides, assembly GCF_046630445.1. NCBI lineage: Eukaryota > Viridiplantae > Streptophyta > Magnoliopsida > Asterales > Asteraceae > Rutidosis > Rutidosis leptorrhynchoides. The sequence continues at coordinate 481,061,451 of NC_092336.1, forward strand.
TGATGCGTCAAATGCTATGAGATATTGTTGTTAAGTGTTTTGTTGCAATGTGTGTTTGATTACCTTCAAAACGGCATATCACATGTGTGAATTGGATTTCCGAAACTTAAAATGCATTTGATGAACTTGAAACTTTGAAAATGGATTCTTAATGATCACTTGACGGAAAATCGGTTATTGAAATTGATGTTTTTGTTTGATGAAACGTGTTTAGTTGTTTTCCTTGTCAAATTACCTTTCCGACGATATATAGTATGCATTTTGGATGTTTTCGGTTCATAAAATAGGTTAATTTGAGTTTTGGTTCGTGACTTGGTCTTTTTCTGCAAACTGCATGTTTCCCAGGTATTGCGCGCCGCGCATATGCCCGCGCGCCGCGCAAAATTAGCAATCCCAGATGTTTGCCTTCGTGGTTAAGTTCTGACCAGGATTTACACTTGGGTGCGCGCCGCGCAACCCTTTGCGCGCCGCGCATATGCCCAGCTCATTTTAGTTTTTATTTTTCCTTTCACAAAATGTTTCCCGCTTAACCGTAACTCCGATTAACATGAAACTTGGCCATTCTGCTCATAAATGATTTCTCATCATGAGAAAATTGTCGGACACCCGATCCGACCCCGTTGACTTTGACTTTGACCAAGTTTGACTTTTAGTCAAACTTAACCAAACAATTATACGATCGTTCTAACATGCTTAGTTACTTGTATCGTGCATGAAACTTGACTAGTTGATTCACATGCTACATAATCGAGTCGTAACGAGCCATAGGACTAATTGAACACCTTTGACCTATCGTGTTTACCGTTATTGATACAAACCTATTGTTTAGGTCAAGACTAGCATTGTTCTTTGCACACGTTTACTTGTCGAAGTACTTTACTACTCGTGCACTCAAGGTGAGATCATAGTCCCACTTTTTCAATCACTTTTATTCTTTACATCGTGGGCTGAGAAACACATACATTTCATACTTATTTACTTTTCATGCTTTTACATTGTGAACAAATACGAATACAAAGATGCATACGAGTTTGAACAAAAGTCCTCAATCCAATTATCATTAGTTCCACTTGCAGGGTGTAAGTGTAAGCGTGTAATTATGTTGTGTGGCCATACGGGTTTAACAAACCCTCATTCAGATGGTTCGCTACCGTTAGTGAATGGAATATAATTTCAACAATGTATAGTGTAAGTTCTAACACTAAATTCAAAATTCAGAGGGAAGATTCGGTTAAGCCTTGATAATTGGGTGCTCGTGATACAAATACTATTTTGGAATGTGAATGATTCTGGTTGAGCAATTCTTAAAGAACCTTGTGGTTCAATACAATTTACTTATTAAACCTATGATTTCACCAACGTTTTTCGTTGACAGATTTCTATGTTTTTCTCAGGTCTTGCACGATATGTGATACATGCTTCCGCTCATTATTTGATACTTGCTTTGGATGTCGAGTATACATGCTTTTCATGGAGCGTCTTTTGACTTTACTTTAAACCGTGTCGCCTAGATTTCAATCGTACTTATAACGTTGTAACTTAACTTTTGGTTGAACAATTCTTGTAAACTTTGAAAACAATCTTTATTTTGAAATGAGGGCGACATATTTTGGTCAAACATTGTCATAAAGACTTATGACCAGGTAATGGGACCCACGTAGTCGACGCCGTCACTTGACGATTTGTCGGGGTCGCTACAAGTGGTATCAGAGCTGGTTTAACCTTAGCCGTAAAGGTAGTCACGCGCGCCGGCTGTCAGGCCGGGCACTCATACGGACTATGCTTTTTGGCGGGTTAATCGTAGAGGGGGTTCTCACAGTGTTACCTGTGACGAAGCATTGGCTCTTACCCCTTGCGATCCCTTGGAATTTGAGGGTTGGCAGTTTGGCAGAAATGCGGGCTGTAAAATCAGTGTCTGAGGTACACTCAGTGGTCACCAAGCGGTTAGCTGGAAAGGCACTGGGTGGGTTTCTACCCCATCTGTCGTTACAAGTGGTATCAGAGCCTTGGTTGTAGGGATTTAGAGTTCATTTGTGTCCACCCCGAGTCATAGGGTACATAGGTGAATCTAGACTACAACCGGCATATAGACAGAAGTAGGAATTACTTGACTATTTGTGCATTTATACTCGAACTCTTCTATCATATCTAACTCGTATTCGATCTTGATCTTACGTTGATAAATTTTGTTGACGCGCCACCTTGACTTTATGAAGTAATGTTAAATGCACATGAGAATCAGGGTAATATAATTTCAGGGATTATATTACGGTGATTCATATGGACATTCCGACATTATGACATAAAGAATTTAAGGCGAGTCAAGGAAAATTTTCTCTACATCATCATTCCATATCATGATTAGTATTATTGAGAATACTAATCAACGATATTCTTGTGTCTTGAAGGAACAATGCCTCCCCGTCGCGGGCCACGTAATGAAACTTCCGAACAAGCTTTTCAACGCATGATAGCCGCCGCCATAGGTGCGGCTATGGCTAGTATCTCCTCCGACATCAATAACAACCACAACCACAATAACCATGGAGCCGGTAATTCAAACGAGGGTTGCTCCTACAAAACTTTCATGGGGTGCAAACCTCACACCTTCGATGGGACCGGAGGACCGGTTGTACTCACCCGATGGTTTGAGCAAACAGAAGCCGTTTTTAGCATAAGCGGTTGTCGGGACCAAGACAAAGTCAAATATTCCACTCACACTTTTGCCGGTATCGCCCTCACATGGTGGAATACGTATGTGCTGTCGGTGGGTATCGATGAAGCCCACACACTCTCATGGGCCGACTTAAAGAAAAAGATGATCACCGAATACTTCCCGCGCGAAGAGACCCGTAAGCTCGAACACGAACTAAGAACTTTAAAAGCGGTCGGGAATGACCTTAAGGCCTATAATCAACGATTCTCCGAACTTGCTTTGATGTGCCCAAATCTTGTGAACCCCGAATCTTTAAGGGTTGAACTTTACATGGATGGTCTCCCCAAGAGCATCAAACAAGGAGTAATGTCATCCAAACCCGCTAACCACCAAGAGGCTTTGAATATGGCCCGCCAATTGATTGAAACAGTGGACGAGATTGAAGTGCCGGCACGTAAAGCCGAGGATAAGTCGGGTGACAACAAAAGAAAATGGGAAGCCCCCCAATCAAGCAATTACAACAACCCCGCCAAGAAGCCCTTCATCCCCAACGGCAAGAAAGGTTATACCGGACACCTACCGTATTGTAACGAGTGCTACAAACATCATTTAGGTGAATGTGGCAAACCATTTTGCTTGAAGTGTCAAAGAAGTGGCCATGTAGCCCACGATTGTAGGAATACCGCTCCCGTCGCCCAAAAGGAGCACAATGCACCCAAGACGGGTGTTTGTTTTGAATGTGGCCAACCGGGTCATTTTAGGAGTGCGTGCCCAAACAAGAAAATCAACCCCAACGCACGCCGTTGAACTTTCAACATCGACACCTAGGATGCCCGAGACGACGATGGACTAGTCACGGGTACGTTTCTTCACAACAAACAGTATATTTCATACTTATTCGATTCGATTACCGCTAGATGTTTATTAACCAAGTCTTTGACTCGTGCTCTTTACATTCCACTTTTTTTTCCCCTAGATATTACTTAGACGATTTAAGTGACCAACGGAAAATATTGTGTGCCTATAAATTTTATTGGAGGATATACGTTAAGACTTTTGACTTGACACTTATAGAACTAGGGAGCTCGAAACCTATTCGTTAAAAAAAAAAAAAAAAAAAAATGTTTCCCCATCATCTTGTATAGATTGTTGTGAACTGAGTAATTTTCGGTTGGAAACCGATACCCTCTCCCTCGTATCCATTACCTCATGATTATTTGCACGAATCCCGTAGTTTCCAAATCGACCTCCGTTCCGGTTATCATCAATTGGGGGTTAAGGGAGACGATGTCTCCTGAGTCTTTTCCGAACTCGCAACGTTAGTTGTAAATCTCTCTTAGTACCATTCGATTTATCCAAGGCTCGTCCGTATCCATAAACCTCCTAAACCACGTATGCAAACTTATCTAGACAAATCTGTTATCGTATTTATAGATGACGTCTTAACTTATTTAAGTAAAGAAGGAAAACGAACAACATCACCATCTTACGCTCGAACTTTTGAGAAAAGAGCAACTTTATACCAAATTCTCCGAGTGAGAATTTCTGTTGAACGAAGTCTAATTTTCTAGACCATGATGTTAATGGTCGAGGCATTACAATCAATCTCCAAATCAAGCCACATGTAATCAGGAAACTCTCATGACTCAGACTTACCGCAGATTCATTTTCGACTTTTTCTCGTGATGCTCGTTCTTTACCCTCGATAACTCATTAAGGTAGAAATCTAAACCTCTACGTGCCCGAATCTTGAACGTGATTATTCACACCAACCTTACTAGCTTAATTCGTATAGCACCAGGTGGGACTCAAATATGGAAATATTTCTACTTGGACGCCGAAAGGCATACTCTCTCGACTCAAAAATCAACATAACTAAAATTCGTTATTTTACACGAAGAATTCGAATACTAAATTGTGGATCCGATCAATCTTCTCGTCATCACGTACCACACTACATACCTCTGTTATTTCACCGTCACCGTCTGATATTACTGGAATTTAAGATAGCACACAATCCAACGATACTTCACTCTCCTTTGACTTAACGCCCTTGCGTTGCTGATAATCGTCCAACCATTATTCAACCCCGAACTATACAATTATGTGTACTATCTCGTTTCTCTTTCAGGCTTCATTTTTTTTTTTACAACTAGAGGCACGTTATGGCAACCTCGAGATGTAAGCTCATCCTATTCAAAGTCCTCATTTCACTCCTATCCTCATCGCTCGCATTTCCGTTAAGGAAACTCCTTGTAACATTTCTCCATGGATAGAGAAACTCCTCATATTACATTAGTATTCGCCACGAGGGTGAATAGTACTAACGAACATTTTTCGAACCCTAACTGACTTGTTCAAACATATCTTAAGAAATTCTATTCCAACACGGTGTATCTTCGTCATTTATCCTGTATTGAAATACTCGTTTCGCCTCTAGTTTTACAAGAAACCTTGGAGACCCGCTTAGACATGAGTACCGCGTACCACCCACAAACAGACGAACCGAACAAACGAACGATTTACGTCTCCAAAAGACATGTTTCAAACTTGCATGGTCGCTTTTAGTAGATCCCTCTTACAACAGTAGTTACCACTCGTGTGTTCACACGCACTTTCCGAAACCCTATATGACCGCTAATGTCATACCCCTATTCGTTGGACCAAAGCATGCGGCAAGCAAATCGTCAAATCTGAACTCCATCAAGAAACAACAATTGAGATCGTTCGAGTCCGAGGCGGGCTAGAGACAACCCATGGTCGCCAAAAGAGTTATACCAAACTTAGATGAAAACCTCACAAATCCCAGTGTGTAATCGCGTAATATTGAGAACCCGCACCTTGGAAAGGTGTAATCCATTTTGGGAAATCGAGGAAGGTTATAACCGCAATATTGAACCTTTTGAAACCTTGGGGCGTATTAGAACCGCTTCCTACCGTTTAGAACTTCCGACTCAATTAAGTTTCCATTTATCCTACATTTCGTGTAACAAACTTAGAAACGTGTCATGCGGAACAGGAATGTGCAATCCTTTTAGATGCACCAAATATTGATGACAAACTCCTCTTCATGGGAAAACTGGTTGAAATCATGGATCGTGAAATCGAACCTCAATACAACGTAACACCCCGACTATCCGGATTCGTGGAATGTCCAAGAAAGTACCTTCACTCATTCGTAGAGTTACTACTCTAAGTCTCGAGTAAGAGATATCGACTACTACTTCCAACTAAATTTCGGGACGAAATTTCTTTTGAGGTGTGGATAATGTAGCATCCCGCATTTTTCCGTTAAATTATTTTTTAACGCCGTCTTTTTTCTTTTTAGATAATATTCCTCGTATCTAGATTCGTAACCTCCGTTAGCTAACATTCTAAATATTCTCGTTATCGG